>NC_086447.1:723294650-723654150 GCF_028390025.1 Pseudophryne corroboree
AGGACTTGCTCTGGCACCCCAGTGGCACCAAAACACCCCCACTCCCACCATCCGCGAGAACTAATTAAGCAATTGTAAATTTCCAATTAGCTTAATGAGTCTGCAATTACCTTTCAGAAGCATGTGTCTTCTGCATCCAGCATCGAGGGCCATGCCCTCTGCAGCAGTGGTGAGTATGTATTATTTATGAGTGTGTATATGAGTATTAGTATGTGTGACATCCCCTCCCCCCCCCCCCCCCCCCCAAACACACACACCACCTCACCCCTCTTGTGTAGTGTATCCCTCCGGAGGCAGCAGCTGGAGAACTACATAAGTGCTGCTACTGCTTGGGGAGTATTTGCTTTGAACAGCTGCAGGCAAATAAGATTCAACCCATTTATACAAAGGATATTAATAATTTTGTATATGCATGATGAAACTCATGTTCCTTCGTATGGGGACTGGCTAGACAGAAGGCCTTGGCTCCGTGTAGCAAACTTACCATTTACTGTAAGTTAAAGAACTATCATTTCTGTGCCTATCTTACCTTTCATCAAGGTCCGTACTGATTCACTCAGCTCCTACCGTCCAAAGAAGCAACCATTTGCACCCACCTCGTAGAAATGCCCTTTACCCATATAAATGTGATAATGCAGAACTAAGTGCAAGAGCTAAAGGTCTGGTTAAATGATCTGCCAACATGATTCTGTCCATGTATAAGAATAATTGCTGGTTAGCTTTTTTGGGTGCTTTTTAAAATTCTGCAGATAAGAAATTCATATGATTAATTTAGTGGAAATGCCAAATGCAACTTGCTGGCCATAATCTCTGGGACTGATTTATTCCAATTCAATCTAGAATGGCCAGAAGAGTGGAACATAATGACTGGTTGCACAAGCCACTACGGAACCTTGAGGGGGGTGGATATCAAAACCAAAGGACAACAGTGAGCTGATGTGAATTTCCACAGGATCATAACATTTAAGCGTTCATTTATTTTACTGCTGATCAGACACTTATTGGGTGGTGCAATACGTTTTTATGGTCTAGATTGGTCACAATGGAAATCTGGAACTCAAATTTTTTTTATATGTAAATATATACATGGTAAAGCTTCCATTTGTATTCAGTATTACCTGTTATCAGCTGCGGCTCCTACCTTTCTTAGGTAGGGGGACTGCCGCTTCTACTGCTGGTGAGAAGAAGAGAGTTCCGGCGCCTGCACAACGAAGCTGACAGTCACCGGTTTCCGGCACATTCACACAAGCAGTTTCTTGAGTGTGCATGTGCAAGCACCCAGCTTCTATGGACTGCATCGGCTACGGCCCATAGAAGCCGGATTGGGCTGATGACCAGGGAGGGAGCCAACTTTCTGCTATTCGCAGCCTGATCTGGCAGTCCCAGAGAGAGGAAACACAGCCCAATGGGACTGCCTGTCCAACGGTTGACTGGTAGGTAGTTCTTTCAATAGAAAGTCACTGCCAAACACAGTGAAGCCACTTAGCCAGTGCAGTCACACAGACTGCAACAGGCTCAGCTGAGCTAACTGAAGTGGTGGATTTTACTGGGGGGGGGGGGGGGGGTTCTACAGTTCTGCAGCCCATAGGTGAAGTCCGCCACTGCCTGTTTTTGTTTTTGTAGGTCTGTATCTGCAGAATGTTGAAAACAGACAATAGCTCCATCAACAGGGGTTTGCTATTTACCACCACTTCATATTGATTATGAATCTAGCGTATCTTGGATGTTTAATCATCATGAGGTAGCAAGGAAATTCATTGTGATAAATCTTTTCCTTTTTTGTAAATAGAAATAATATGTAATAAGGCTAGAATTGTCAAACTTTCACATATACCATGTGGACAAATAAGCATCAGAACCGTGAGTGCTTGCTGAACATCTCATTCCAAAGGCTTGTACATTGATATAGAATTGTTCCTCCTTCTCCAGTACAGCAGATGAGTAAGGCAGCCTCTCACAGCCTCATCCAGATGTCAAGCTAGCCTGTCTGGTAATTGTAGCTGTAATGGGACAAGTTCAGGGGTGTTTTAAAAGAGGAGGTGGGGGGGCATGTGCAGTCTCTGGCCCCCTCCTCTCTAGCTGGCGGCACACAGAGTAGACTCAGACGCTGTGCCAGAGTCTACTGTGCATGCGCAGGTCCCTGTAAAAATGGCGCCCATTATAGATACGCCACTGGCCACGTTATTAGTTATCTGGATGCAAGGTCTGGGAGAGCTGGGGTTACAGCAGCTGAATAGGATACTGTCCATCAGATACCTGCCATCCACATTGCTTTTAATGCAACTGCAATGTGAACAAGGATAAAAGGGTTCAATGGAGGACAACATAAAATGTAAGCAGGCCATGGAAGAATGTGAAACATCAAAAGCATGCATGCAGATTTAGATTTAGTTGCTGTAGTAGCAGTATAAATATTGGGGGCGGTCATGATATGATGATGTGGCCTAAACTAGCATATTACTTGTCATTGATTATGAATGTATGGGAACGATCATCTATATTGGGCCTCATTATTGGCGCATGCAATGCTGATATTCACTCAGTTTGCCGATGTAGGCGGTACTGCCCATGCATCCTGATGGTTAACGCCGGAAGACACTGAGTGACTATGGATGCAGTGGGGGTTACTGAGAGGTAACGGGGGTGGTAAGCCGGTCACGGATTTGTTGCAGTCAGAAATTGCCCCTAAAGATGTACTTACCCTGACACAAGCTGCCCTGTTCAGATATAGATTCTGCACATCCATAGGGCTAGCGAAATCTACCATGGCGCATCGTAATATGCACAGGGATAGATTAGCTCTGCAGCCGGTGGGTGTCTCAGTAAGCAGCAAATCAGCTACGGCATTAGCATAAAGACAGCTGCAATTGCTTCCACCTCTGAATCCCTGCCATTGTGTTTTAATGTGCATGTTTTAGCTCATTCTTTTTCTGTACATGAGATGGAGAGTTGTGTTTCCTATGGAGAGAATTTAATAACATTATAGAACAATAATAAGTTCTATTGAAGCTAAATAACGAAAGCTTATTTGTGGCTTTTTTATTGAACCTGCCAGATCTTTGGGGCAGGATTGTTTTCAACATTAGCCCCATATGAATCAAAATGCCTGTATGTTTTAGGCCAGGTACACAATAGGACAATATCAGGATGATTTGTTATATTGGAAAGACAAATTGTATATTTACATTGTCTAGTGTGTACCATCAATTGCGTGCTGCCACAGGTTGCATGCTACATCCTCTGGTTGGCGTATGCAACCCGATGCAGTGGAATGAAGGACGGAACGAGGTATTGTTCCATTGTTCAGTACATCGTGCAGTGTGTGCCAGCCATCTCCGCTAGCCTGGACAAAGAAAAATGGCCTGACCATCAGCAAGATTGCCGGTCAGTGTTATGTGTACCCGACTTAAGAGGAACATGAGTAATGATGTGTAATATTACAAATCCTGTTTGTTCACAAATTCTACCTTTATCATTGTAAAATTTTGTGAAAAAGGGTTCAGTATGTGTGACCGGCGGATGGGATGCCTGCAGTAACATTACCGACGCCGGCATCTTGATCTTTAAAATCCTGACAGGGGGAAGGTAAGTACGTATGCTATCCCATCTCACCTACCCACTATCCTTACCTTCCTGCAGCCTAACCCTATCCCCCCCCCCCCTTAGTGCCCAACCCTAACTTTCCCCGATGGTGTCTAAACCCAACCCTCCTCCCCGCAGCGTAACCCTATCCCCCCCTTCCCCCCAGTGCCTAAATCTAACATGTGTATGTCCGTGGGGCGAATTAAATTAAGTGCATTGTCCATAGGAACCTGGCATGATGAGACTCTGCAGGATATTGCTGGTGTGAGTCATTACTTATTTTTGGTTGTGCCCCATAGAGTTGTGAAGAAAAATAAGCAATGTTTACCTGCCCTAATACCTGGAAGTGCAAAGTATCACTTTGCCTAAGACTCCAATGGGAGATCATGGCAAACGGAGTCTTACACCCTGTGTAGGAGAGGCCAGGCCAGCATATAGCCAGTGCTAGGTGCTAGCATGTAAGCAATAACAAGAGCACAGAACAGTGATTAGAGGTTCCTGACAATCCTTGTGGAAGATTATGGTGGACTGCAACTATGCATGAAGCTATGTTCCAACATCTAACTTGTTAAGCAAATCATTTGCAGTGACATTTTACAGGCCAATTAGGGAACCAATATACTCTTATTGTTTCTTTGTTTTCAAAAATATATATCACATTTTTAAAATATATATAGACACATATAAATGAAGTATAAAATACTATACCCACATAAAACTTTCACAATAATATATGTCAAAAAATTTATTCTGGGCATACAATAAATTCGGGTATAGTCCAGTTTAGTACCCCAGCCGTAAATGCTGCATAATTATTCCAATGCACAGATTAGCTCAGTCGCATGAATGGTATCCGCTGGTAGCTCTCCCGACTGGGGGGTATATTTACTAAGCTCCCGATTTTGTTCGATTTCGGGTTTTTTTTCAAAGTGTCATCTCGGGAATTTACTAAACACAAATCTCGGCAGCGATGAGGGTATTCGTAATGTATTTCACGACAGAGTTTCAAAATATGAATGAATACACTATCGGCCAAACATTGCTGTTTAGGTATTGAACACGGTAATTTAGCAAGAATTCGTATTTGTAATTACCACCGTGAAAGGACCATTGCATCCGTGAAAAATAGAGATTCGGAAATAAATACAAAAATAAAATAGACCTGCTTTTGAAAAGCGTGTTTAGATGTGTTTCATCTTAAACATAAATCACCCCTACATTTTAGGCAACATAAAAACGAACATAAGCACATGATTACAATCCCACCCTCACAAATGCCTGTTGGCCTGTGTTTATGTAAATTTATGTGTTCAGATGTATTCCTGACACTGCTCCATCATTTTCACATAAACCAGGGCCATGAAACTGATGATGGTCAGCAGGTTGAATAGGCTCAGCGGATGCTGCTCAGGCCTTTTTTGTTTATGTGGTCTATTAACAGGCCATACAGTTGATCCAGACTACATAGAATACCCATTAACCGTGTCTGACCTTTACAATTTTGACTTACATTCCGAAACAACACACTACCACACTTCTGACTATGTTCAACTTACCTTAAAATGGCAGCTTTCAGGCTGTGTGTGTCGATGTCCTTTAACTCGCACAGGCCACCTTTGCCAAAAGTGGCATTTGTTGAAGTGTAACAAATATACTCCTGTTTTTGAAAATATGACATGTGTAATGTGACTTAACACATTTTAAAAAATGATAGTACTGACCTCACTCACGTTATTGGTAAAACTATACACAAATGTGTTGTCTGCATTGCAAAGCAATGATTGAGCAATATGGTGGCTGAACCAGGAGTGTCAGTGGCATACAGTCATGTAAGCATTCTATGGGCTTGGTGGCATGCCCAATGTGCACAGGTGAGAGAGTTTTAACACACATTCAGCATAATCCACCTAGGGCCAGACATTATATTTGGAGTAATAGAGACTTATTCTAGCAAATAAGGAGGATGATGCTCATTAGGTACTTAATATTTTATGCACAGAATTGGTACAACATATGTGGCCTATTCTAGGCAAGCCATTATGTGTAGACAGTATTTTTTTAAATTTGTGTGAGCAACATTGTCTAAATAATGACATAACCAAAATTTTATCTTTCTAACTATTTTTCTGGCGGACACAAATCAGGTAAGTCATGTTTAAACAAATCTGTTTATTAACTTTGTAAAACAAACACCTAATAGTTCTGTCAACCTGACATTGTTTACCCCCCTAAGCAGATAACACCTGCAGCGGCCTACTTTATTTTTTTTGTGAACCCTTTGAGCCGGCAGGGTCGGGGCCAGGCACATTAGATCTTCTTCTGCCTGATCTCGTTACTGGGGAGGTAACTGGCATATTTATAGGGGTGGTTGTTCCGGAGCTGGTGCTCGCTTGTTGTGTATTTAATAAAGTTATATTGTGGCTGAGGTTAGTAAGTGTGGCGTTGAGTATTGGAGGCCGTGTTGTTTCCAATTATTCTTCCTAAGCTTTCAGTAAGCCTATTGTTGGTTTCCAGCTGATTGAGGTAGTTTTGGTGCTGCCTCATTTGGTCATCCATAATACGTGCCAAAGTATTCATCATGTGGCTGTTATCAGCCCGCATTTGCTCCATACAAGTAGCTATTCTACTCATCTCAGTATTTTGTCTGCTCATAGTGCGACTGATTCTAGGCAGGTAATGTGGCAGACTCAGAGCCGGATTAAGGCTATAGGGGCCCGGGGCACTTCAGACAATGGAGTTCCTAATAAAGAGGCAGGCAGATAAATTGTGTGTCCTATTAGGTGAGCCGGGGGTGTGCAGGGTGAGAGGATGCAGGGTGAGATGGGGGTGTGCAGGGTGGGAGAGGACGCAGGGTGAGAGGGGGATGTGCTGGGTGGGATAGGACGCAGGGTGAGAGGGGGTTGTGCAGGGTGGGAAAGGATGCGGGTGAGAGGGGGTTGTGCAGGGTGGGAAAGGACGCAGGGTGAGAGGGGGTAGTGCTGTGCAGGGAGGGAGAGGATGCAGGGTGAGGGGGGTGTACAGGGTGATAGAGGTGTGTGCAGGCTGGGAGAGGATGCAGGATGAGAGGGGGGTGTGCAGGGTGAGAGGGGACACAGAGTGAGAGAGGGGTGTGCAGGGTGAGAGGACGCAGGTTGAGAGGGGTGTGCAGGTTGGGTGAGGTTGCAGGGTGAGAGGGGGTGTGCAGGGTGGGAGAGGACACAGGGTGATAGAGGGGTGTGCAGGGTGGGAGAGGACGCAGGATGAGAAGGGGGTGTGCAGGGTGGGAGCGAACGCAGGGTGAGAAAGGGGTGTGCAGGGTGAGAGGGGATGCAGGGTGAGAGGGGGGTGTGCAGGGTGGGTGAAGATGCAGGGTAAGAGGGGGGTGTAGGGTGGGAGAGGAATATATTTGATGATTTTGTTTCAACAATAAAGCCTACCAGTGGGCGCACTGCGTGGCTCCAGCGGCGGCAGGAACCAGGTGCAACCCACGTGGGAGCCCGGCGGCAGGGACAGAAATCGGGTGCGCCCCATGTGGAAGCCTGGCGGCAGCAGGTTCGTGAGCCGGGCACATCGCATGTGGGCGCCCGGCGGAGCTCCGGCAGGAACGGGAGCAGCATCTATAAGTGCAGCAGGCTGGCCACGTCCTCCGCCTCCTGCTGCGGTCAGCTGTCCTGTCTTCTATGCGGCGCTGGTGGCTACGAGTTTGCCTGCCATTGCCGCGAGGATCTGGGAGCGTTGCAGCCCGAGTCGTAAGATCCGACCTGTGGCGGCTGACAGGGGGCCCTTTTAGACAGGGGGGCCTGGGGTACTTACCCCCAGGAACCCCCCCTTAATCCGGCTCTGGGCAGACTTGAGGGCAGTTGAGTCTGTCTGCGAAGACATTCTATATTGTTCGACTGTTGTGTTGCCCAGCTGTCCCAAAATGCCTGCTCTGGGTTTTGAGCCTGTGGTGTGGCTGGGCTCATTTGTGGTTGTGGAGGAGTTGGTGGCGGAGGCAGAGACATAGGTGGCGTGCTTGGTCTGGTAGTGTCTATTGGCTGCAGGTCAAGCACAAAAGTATCCTACATATCAGATGGCTGGTGGGCCGGGGTCATGCTGCCATCATCTGTATGTGGTTTAATGTGAGAACATTTTATTACTATCTGCAATCTTATTTTTAAGTTTTGCCTAATTGTTTTTGGTAGAACAACATGCCAGAAACGTATTGATGACAATTCCTTATCTACATAAGCCCAAATTCAACCTTACCATTACGGCATGCCATATGTCGTATTTTGTTTGTGGTTTAGCTTGTGTAAAAAACAATAACCAAACAGGAAGCTGTATTTTTTTTTTAAAAAGGCCAATCCCTGTGGCAAAAATCACTATGTGGCTAGGTTATACAACATACTGTATATGATGGCAATACACTAAAAAAAACACAGCTTTAAAAAAAGTTTACAATACACAATCGTCAAAGATTATACTTTTTCGGATTAGTTTGCATACTTGAGATACATTTGCTAGTGTAGGCTTCAAATGTACACACATAAAAATAGCTAGATTTAGTAAGGTGGTTTAAAGGCCTGGACATTTCCAAACCATCCTTTTTTTAATAATTTTTTTATGTAATTGGATTACTGTGTGTGTTTGTTTATTAGCTAATTATGGTGGTCATTCCGAGTTGTTCGCTCGTTGCCAATTTTCGCTATGCTGCGATTTGTTGCTAAATGCGCATGCGCATGGTACGCAGAGCGCAAAACACAAAACTAAGTAGATTTGCTTGTGTTCTTGCGGCGCTTTTCAGTCGCACTGCTGATCGATGAATGATTGACAGGAAAGGGGCGTTTCTGGGTGGTAACTGACCGTTTTCCGGGAGTGTGCTAAAAAACGCAGGTGTGTCAGGGTAAGACGTGGGAGTATCTGGAGAAACGGGGGACTGGCTGGCCGAACGCAGGGCGTGTTTGTGACGTCAAACCAGGAACTAAACGGACTGAGCTGATCGCAATCTAGGAGTAGGTCTGGAGCTACTCAGAAACTGCAAGAAAAAATTTAGTAGTTCTGCTAATCTTTAGTTCGCTATTCTGCTAAGCTAAGATACACTCCCAGAGGGCGGCAGCCTAGCGTTTGCAATGCTGCTAAAACCAGCTAGCGAGCGAACAACTCGGAATGAGGGCCTATGTGTAATGTTTGCAATGTAAATTTTTTAGGACTCACCAGGAAGATGAGGGGACTGTGGTTTCCGTGTTGGTGATGCAGCCAACAAATCGACCGGTGGCCTTGATGAGACTGTTGATATGTGTCGCATTGGCGGAGATGCAGATAGTGGCGTCGGCAGATCTGCATGGTGTCTTTTATGTGCCACGTGTTTCCGCGTGGCTGTTCCGTGGCTTGTGCGCATTTGTGCAGTCGGGTGAGGGAAGGATGATCCTATATGAAAAAATGTGTCATTAGTATTTTTTACATTTAATTTTTCACCTAATAAAGTGTAATTTCAAGATTACTTTACCTGCAGCACCAGCAGCCTCATGTGCAACATTTGTGCTAGTAGTGTGGCGTGTTCTTTTTGTTGCCACTGTAAAAAAAAAAAAAAAAAAAAGATTGAGGTTTGTACACACAAATGTACTTGGAAATAACATAACAAACATTCACCATTTCTACATTATGAATGTCAAACACATACCTAACCCAAAACCTACACGGATATTACATTATGTATATATTGTGTAATGCCACTTCTGCAAAATCTACAGAAACCACTGCAACACACATGGACACACGTGCATAGCTTACAATGCCACACAGATGATTGTTACAATCACAATTTGGCGCACATACAATTAAACTACAGTAACTGACTACATACCTTATGCAACATTCATTATCCAAATATGTATTTAGGTACACTAACTAGAGATGAGCGGGTTCGGTTTCTCTGAATCCGAACCCGCACGAACTTCATGTTTTTTTCACGGGTCCGAGCAGACTCGGATCCTCCCGCCTTGCTCGGTTAACCCGAGCGCGCCCGAACGTCATCATGACGCTGTCGGATTCTCGCGAGACTCGGATTCTATATAAGGAGCCGCGCGTCGCCGCCATTTTCACACGTGCATTGAGATTGATAGGGAGAGGACGTGGCTGGCGTCCTCTCCATTTAGATTAGGGTTGAGAGAGAGAGAGAGAGATTGACCTGAGGCTGTGATATTGTAGAAGAGAGTGCAGAGTTTAGTGACTGACGACCACAGTGACCACCAGACAGTGCAGTTGTTTGTTTTATTTAATATATCCGTTCTCTGCCTGAAAAAAACGATACACACAGTGACTCAGTCACATACCATATCTGTGTGCACTGCTCAGCCCAGTGTGCTGCATCAATGTATATATATATCTGACTGTGCTCAGCTCACACAGCTTATAATTGTGGGGGAGACTGGGGAGCACTGCAGTGCCAGTTATAGGTTATAGCAGGAGCCAGGAGTACATAATATTATATTAAAATTAAACAGTGCACACTTTTGCTGCAGGAGTGCCACTGCCAGTGTGACTAGTGACCAGTGACCTGACCACCAGTATATATAATATTAGTAGTATACTATCTCTTTATCAACCAGTCTATATTAGCAGCAGACACAGTACAGTGCGGTAGTTCACGGCTGTGGCTACCTCTGTGTCGGCACTCGGCAGCCCGTCCATAATTGTATATACCACCTAACCGTGGTTTTTTTTTCTTTCTTTATAGTCATACTAGTTACGAGTATACTATCTCTTTATCAACCAGTCTATATTAGCAGCAGACACAGTACAGTGCGGTAGTTCACGGCTGTGGCTACCTCTGTGTCGGCACTCGGCAGCCCGTCCATAATTGTATATACCACCTAACCGTGGTTTTTTTTTTCTTTCTTTATACATACATACTAGTTACGAGTATACTATCTCTTTATCAACCAGTCTATATTAGCAGCAGACACAGTACAGTGCGGTAGTTCACGGCTGTGGCTACCTCTGTGTCGGCACTCGGCAGCCCGTCCATAATTGTATATACCACCTAACCGTGGTTTTTTTTTCTTTCTTTATACATACATACTAGTTACGAGTATACTATCTCTTTATCAACCAGTCTATATATTAGCAGCAGACACAGTACAGTGCGGTAGTTCACGGCTGTGGCTACCTCTGTGTCGGCACTCGGCAGCCCGTCCATAATTGTATATACCACCTAACCGTGGTTTTTTTTTCTTTCTTTATACATACATACTAGTTACGAGTATACTATCTCTTTATCAACCAGTCTATATTAGCAGCAGACACAGTACAGTGCGGTAGTTCACGGCTGTGGCTACCTCTGTGTCGGCACTCGGCAGCCCGTCCATAATTGTATATACCACCTAACCGTGGTTTTTTTTTCTTTCTTTATACATACATACTAGTTACGAGTATACTATCTCTTTATCAACCAGTCTATATATTAGCAGCAGACACAGTACAGTGCGGTAGTTCACGGCTGTGGCTACCTCTGTGTCGGCACTCGGCAGCCCGTCCATAATTGTATATACCACCTAACCGTGGTTTTTTTTCTTTCTTTATAGTCATACTAGTTACGAGTATACTATCTCTTTATCAACCAGTCTATATTAGCAGCAGACACAGTACAGTGCGGTAGTTCACGGCTGTGGCTACCTCTGTGTCGGCACTCGGCAGCCCGTCCATAATTGTATATACCACCTAACCGTGGTTTTTTTTTCTTTCTTTATACATACATACTAGTTACGAGTATACTATCTCTTTATCAACCAGTCTATATATTAGCAGCAGACACAGTACAGTGCGGTGGTTCACGGCTGTGGCTACCTCTGTGTCGGCACTCGGCAGCCCGTCCATAATTGTATATACCACCTAACCGTGGTTTTTTTTTCTTTCTTTATAGTCATACTAGTTACGAGTATACTATCTCTTTATCAACCAGTCTATATTAGCAGCAGACACAGTACAGTGCGGTAGTTCACGGCTGTGGCTACCTCTGTGTCGGCACTCGGCAGCCCGTCCATAATTGTATATACCACCTAACCGTGGTTTTTTTTTCTTTCTTTATACATACATACTAGTTACGAGTATACTATCTCTTTATCAACCAGTCTATATATTAGCAGCAGACACAGTACAGTGCGGTAGTTCACGGCTGTGGCTACCTCTGTGTCGGCACTCGGCAGCCCGTCCATAATTGTATATACCACCTAACCGTGGTTTTTTTTTCTTTCTTTATACATACATACTAGTTACGAGTATACTATCTCTTTATCAACCAGTCTATATATTAGCAGCAGACACAGTACAGTGCGGTAGTTCACGGCTGTGGCTACCTCTGTGTCGGCACTCGGCAGCCCGTCCATAATTGTATATACCACCTAACCGTGGTTTTTTTTTCTTTCTTTATACATACATACTAGTTACGAGTATACTATCTCTTTATCAACCAGTCTATATATTAGCAGCAGACACAGTACAGTGCGGTAGTTCACGGCTGTGGCTACCTCTGTGTCGGCACTCGGCAGCCCGTCCATAATTGTATATACCACCTAACCGTGGTTTTTTTTTCTTTCTTTATACATACATACTAGTTACGAGTATACTATCTCTTTATCAACCAGTCTATATATTAGCAGCAGACACAGTACAGTGCGGTAGTTCACGGCTGTGGCTACCTCTGTGTCGGCACTCGGCAGCCCGTCCATAATTGTATATACCACCTAACCGTGGTTTTTTTTTCTTTCTTTATACATACATACTAGTTACGAGTATACTATCTCTTTATCAACCAGTCTATATTAGCAGCAGACACAGTACAGTGCGGTAGTTCACGGCTGTGGCTACCTCTGTGTCGGCACTCGGCAGCCCGTCCATAATTGTATATACCACCTAACCGTGGTTTTTTTTTCTTTCTTTATACATACATACTAGTTACGAGTATACTATCTCTTTATCAACCAGTCTATATATTAGCAGCAGACACAGTACAGTGCGGTAGTTCACGGCTGTGGCTACCTCTGTGTCGGCACTCGGCAGCCCGTCCATAATTGTATATACCACCTAACCGTGGTTTTTTTTTCTTTCTTTATACATACATACTAGTTCCGAGTATACTATCTCTTTATCAACCAGTCTATATATTAGCAGCAGACACAGTACAGTGCGGTAGTTCACGGCTGTGGCTACCTCTGTGTCGGCACTCGGCAGCCCGTCCATAATTGTATATACCACCTAACCGTGGTTTTTTTTTCTTTCTTTATACATACATACTAGTTACGAGTATACTATCTCTTTATCAACCAGTCTATATATTAGCAGCAGACACAGTACAGTGCGGTAGTTCACGGCTGTGGCTACCTCTGTGTCGGCACTCGGCAGCCCGTCCATAATTGTATATACCACCTAACCGTGGTTTTTTTTTCTTTCTTTATACATACATACCAGTTACGAGTATACTATCTCTTTATCGACCAGTCTATATTAGCAGCAGACACAGTACAGTGCGGTAGTTCACGGCTGTGGCTACCTCTGTGTCGGCACTCGGCAGCCCGTCCATAATTGTATATACCACCTAACCGTGGTTTTTTTTTCTTTCTTTATACATACATACTAGTTACGAGTATACTATCTCTTTATCAACCAGTCTATATATTAGCAGCAGACACAGTACAGTGCGGTAGTTCACGGCTGTGGCTACCTCTGTGTCGGCACTCGGCAGCCCGTCCATAATTGTATATACCACCTAACCGTGGTTTTTTTTTCTTTCTTTATAGTCATACTAGTTACGAGTATACTATCTCTTTATCAACCAGTCTATATTAGCAGCAGACACAGTACAGTGCGGTAGTTCACGGCTGTGGCTACCTCTGTGTCGGCACTCGGCAGCCCGTCCATAATTGTATATACCACCTAACCGTGGTTTTTTTTTCTTTCTTTATACATACATACTAGTTCCGAGTATACTATCTCTTTATCAACCAGTCTATATATTAGCAGCAGACACAGTACAGTGCGGTAGTTCACGGCTGTGGCTACCTCTGTGTCGGCACTCGGCAGCCCGTCCATAATTGTATATACCACCTAACCGTGTTTTTTTTTTCTTTCTTTATAGTCATACTAGTTACGAGTATACTATCTCTTTATCAACCAGTCTATATTAGCAGCAGACACAGTACAGTGCGGTAGTTCACGGCTGTGGCTACCTCTGTGTCGGCACTCGGCAGCCCGTCCATAATTGTATATACCACCTAACCGTGGTTTTTTTTTCTTTCTTTATACATACATACTAGTTACGAGTATACTATCTCTTTATCAACCAGTCTATATATTAGCAGCAGACACAGTACAGTGCGGTAGTTCACGGCTGTGGCTACCTCTGTGTCGGCACTCGGCAGCCCGTCCATAATTGTATATACCACCTAACCGTGGTTTTTTTTTCTTTCTTTATAGTCATACTAGTTACGAGTATACTATCTCTTTATCAACCAGTCTATATTAGCAGCAGACACAGTACAGTGCGGTAGTTCACGGCTGTGGCTACCTCTGTGTCGGCACTCGGCAGCCCGTCCATAATTGTATATACCACCTAACCGTGGTTTTTTTTTCTTTCTTTATACATACATACTAGTTACGAGTATACTATCTCTTTATCAACCAGTCTATATATTAGCAGCAGACACAGTACAGTGCGGTAGTTCACGGCTGTGGCTACCTCTGTGTCGGCACTCGGCAGCCCGTCCATAATTGTATATACCACCTAACCGTGGTTTTTCTTTCTTTCTTTATACATACATACTAGTTACGAGTATACTATCTCTTTATCAACCAGTCTATATATTAGCAGCAGACACAGTACAGTGCGGTAGTTCACGGCTGTGGCTACCTCTGTGTCGGCACTCGGCAGCCCGTCCATAATTGTATATACCACCTAACCGTGGTTTTTTTTTCTTTCTTTATAGTCATACTAGTTACGAGTATACTATCTCTTTATCAACCAGTCTATATTAGCAGCAGACACAGTACAGTGCGGTAGTTCACGGCTGTGGCTACCTCTGTGTCGGCACTCGGCAGCCCGTCCATAATTGTATATACCACCTAACCGTGGTTTTTTTTTCTTTCTTTATACATACATACTAGTTACGAGTATACTATCTCTTTATCAACCAGTCTATATATTAGCAGCAGACACAGTACAGTGCGGTAGTTCATGGCTGTGGCTACCTCTGTGTCGGCACTCGGCAGCCCGTCCATAATTGTATATACCACCTAACCGTGGTTTTTTTTTCTTTCTTTATACATACATACTAGTTACGAGTATACTATCTCTTTATCAACCAGTCTATATATTAGCAGCAGACACAGTACAGTGCGGTAGTTCACGGCTGTGGCTACCTCTGTGTCGGCACTCGGCAGCCCGTCCATAATTGTATACTAGTATCCAATCCATCCATCTCCATTGTTTACCTGAGGTGCCTTTTAGTTGTGCCTATTAAAATATGGAGAACAAAAATGTTGAGGTTCCAAAATTAGGGAAAGATCAAGATCCACTTCCACCTCGTGCTGAAGCTGCTGCCACTAGTCATGGCCGAGACGATGAAATGCCAGCAACGTCGTCTGCCAAGGCCGATGCCCAATGTCATAGTACAGAGCATGTCAAATCCAAAACACCAAATATCAGTAAAAAAAGGACTCCAAAACCTAAAATAAAATTGTCGGAGGAGAAGCGTAAACTTGCCAATATGCCATTTACCACACGGAGTGGCAAGGAACGGCTGAGGCCCTGGCCTATGTTCATGGCTAGTGGTTCAGCTTCACATGAGGATGGAAGCACTCAGCCTCTCGCTAGAAAAATGAAAAGACTAAAGCTGGCAAAAGCAGTAGCACCGCAAAGAACTGTGCGTTCTTCGAAATCCCAAATCCACAAGGAGAGTCCGACTCCAATTGTGTCGGTTGCGATGCCTGACCTTCCCAACACTGGACGTGAAGAGCATGCGCCTTCCACCATTTGCACGCCCCCTGCAAGTGATGGAAGGAGCACCCGCAGTCCAGTTCCTGATAGTCAGATTGAAGATGTCAGTGTTGAAGTACACCAGGATGAGGAGGATATGGGTGTTGCTGGCGCTGGGGAGGAAATTGACCAGGAGGATTCTGATGGTGAGGTGGTTTGTTTAAGTCAGGCACCCGGGGAGACACCTGTTGTCCGTGGTAGGAATATGGCCGTTGACATGCCTGGTGAAAATACCAAAAAAATCAGCTCTTCGGTGTGGAAGTATTTCACCAGAAATGCGGACAACAGGTGTCAAGCCGTGTGTTCCCTTTGTCAAGCTGTAATAAGTAGGGGTAAGGACGTTAACCACCTCGGAACATCCTCCCTTATACGTCACCTGCAGCGCATTCATAATAAGTCAGTGACAAGTTCAAAAACTTTGGGTGACAGCGGAAGCAGTCCACTGACCAGTAAATCCCTTCCTCTTGTAACCAAGCTCACGCAAACCACCCCACCAACTCCCTCAGTGTCAATTTCCTCCTTCCCCAGGAATGCCAATAGTCCTGCAGGCAATGTCACTGGCAATTCTGACGAGTCCTCTCCTGCCTGGGATTCCTCCGATGCATCCTTGCGTGTAACGCCTACTGCTGCTGGCGCTGCTGTTGTTGCTGCTGGGAGTCGATGGTCATCCCAGAGGGGAAGTCGTAAGCCCACTTGTACTACTTCCAGTAAGCAATTGACTGTTCAACAGTCCTTTGCGAGGAAGATGAAATATCACAGCAGTCATCCTGCTGCAAAGCGGATAACTGAGGCCTTGACAACTATGTTGGTGTTAGACGTGCGTCCGGTATCCGCCGTTAGTTCACAGGGAACTAGACAATTTATTGAGGCAGTGTGCCCCCGTTACCAAATACCATCTAGGTTCCACTTCTCTAGGCAGGCGATACCGAGAATGTACACGGACGTCAGAAAAAGACTCACCAGTGTCCTAAAAAATGCAGTTGTACCCAATGTCCACTTAACCACGGACATGTGGACAAGTGGAGCAGGGCAGGGTCAGGACTATATGACTGTGACAGCCCACTGGGTAGATGTATGGACTCCCGCCGCAAGAACAGCAGCGGCGGCACCAGTAGCAGCATCTCGCAAACGCCAACTCTTTCCTAGGCAGGCTACGCTTTGTATCACCGCTTTCCAGAATACGCACACAGCTGAAAACCTCTTACGGCAACTGAGGAAGATCATCGCGGAATGGCTTACCCCAATTGGACTCTCCTGTGGATTTGTGGCATCGGACAACGCCAGCAATATTGTGTGTGCATTAAATATGGGCAAATTCCAGCACGTCCCATGTTTTGCACATACCTTGAATTTGGTGGTGCAGAATTTTTTAAAAAACGACAGGGGCGTGCAAGAGATGCTGTCGGTGGCCAGAAGAATTGCGGGACACTTTCGGCGTACAGGCACCACGTACAGAAGACTGGAGCACCACCAAAAACTACTGAACCTGCCCTGCCATCATCTGAAGCAAGAAGTGGTAACGAGGTGGAATTCAACCCTCTATATGCTTCAGAGGTTGGAGGAGCAGCAAAAGGCCATTCAAGCCTATACAATTGAGCACGATATAGTAGGTGGAATGCACCTGTCTCAAGCGCAGTGGAGAATGATTTCAACGTTGTGCAAGGTTCTGATGCCCTTTGAACTTGCCACACGTGAAGTCAGTTCAGACACTGCCAGCCTGAGTCAGGTCATTCCCCTCATCAGGCTTTTGCAGAAGAAGCTGGAGACATTGAAGGAGGAGCTAACACGGAGCGATTCCGCTAGGCATGTGGGACTTGTGGATGGAGCCCTTAATTCGCTTAACAAGGATTCACGGGTGGTCAATCTGTTGAAATCAGAGCACTACATTTTGGCCACCGTGCTCGATCCTAGATTTAAAGCCTACCTTGGATCTCTCTTTCCGGCAGACACAAGTCTGCTGGGGTTGAAAGACCTGCTGGTGACAAAATTGTCAAGTCAAGCGGAACGCGACCTGTCAACATCTCCTCCTTCACATTCTCCCGCAACTGGGGGTGCGAGGAAAAGGCTCAGAATTCCGAGCCCACCCGCTGGCGGTGATGCAGGGCAGTCTGGAGCGACTGCTGATGCTGACATCTGGTCCGGACTGAAGGACCTGACAACGATTACGGACATGTCGTCTACTGTCACTGCATATGATTCTCTCAACATTGATAGAATGGTGGAGGATTATATGAGTGACCGCATCCAAGTAGGCACGTCACACAGTCCGTACTTATACTGGCAGGAAAAAGAGGCAATTTGGAGGCCCTTGCACAAACTGGCTTTATTCTACCTAAGTTGCCCTCCCACAAGTGTGTACTCCGAAAGAGTGTTTAGTGCCGCCGCTCACCTTGTCAGCAATCGGCGTACGAGGTTACATCCAGAAAATGTGGAGAAGATGATGTTCATTAAAATGAATTATAATCAATTCCTCCGCGGAGACATTGACCAGCAGCAATTGCCTCCACAAAGTACACAGGGAGCTGAGATGGTGGATTCCAGTGGGGACGAATTGATAATCTGTGAGGAGGGGGATGTACACGGTGATATATCGGAGGGTGATGATGAGGTGGACATCTTGCCTCTGTAGAGCCAGTTTGTGCAAGGAGAGATTAATTGCTTCTTTTTTGGGGGGGGTCCAAACCAACCCGTCATATCAGTCACAGTCGTGTGGCAGACCCTGTCACTGAAATGATGGGTTGGTTAAAGTGTGCATGTCCTGTTTTGTTTATACAACATAAGGGTGGGTGGGAGGGCCCAAGGACAATTCCATCTTGCACCTCTTTTTTCTTTTCTTTTTCTTTGCGTCATGTGCTGTTTGGGGAGGGTTTTTTGGAAGGGACATCCTGCGTGACACTGCAGTGCCACTCCTAGATGGGCCCGGTGTTTGTGTCGGCCACTAGGGTCGCTTATCTTACTCACACAGCTACCTCATTGCGCCTCTTTTTTTCTTTGCGTCATGTGCTGTTTGGGGAGGGTTTTTTGGAAGGGACATCCTGCGTGACACTGCAGTGACACTCCTAGATGGGCCCGGTGTTTGTGTCGGCCACTAGGGTCGCTTATCTTACTCACACAGCTACCTCATTGCGCCTCTTTTTTTCTTTGCGTCATGTGCTGTTTGGGGAGGGTTTTTTGGAAGGGACATCCTGCGTGACACTGCAGTGCCACTCCTAGATGGGCCCGGTGTTTGTGTCGGCCACTAGGGTCGCTAATCTTACTCACACAGCTACCTCATTGCGCCTCTTTTTTTCTTTGCGTCATGTGCTGTTTGGGGAGGGTTTTTTGGAAGGGCCATCCTGCGTGACACTGCAGTGCCACTCCTAGATGGGCCCGGTGTTTGTGTCGGCCACTAGGGTCGCTTATCTTACTCACACAGCGACCTCGGTGCAAATTTTAGGACTAAAAATAATATTGTGAGGTGTGAGGTATTCAGAATAGACTGAAAATGAGTGGAAATTATGGTTTTTGAGGTTAATAATACTTTGGGATCAAAATGACCGCCAAATTCTATGATTTAAGCTGTTTTTTAGGTTTTTTGGAAAAAAACACCCGAATCCAAAACACACCCGAATCCGACAAAAAAAATTCGGTGAGGTTTTGCCAAAACGCGGTCGAACCCAAAACACGGCCGCGGAACCGAACCCAAAACCAAAACACAAAACCCGAAAAATTTCCGGCGCTCATCTCTAACACTAACACTATTATTAAAATAGCCAACCAGCACAAACAATAACCTCTTACTACAAAAATTTACCAACATGCTAAGCACATAGTACATAAATGGGCAAAGTACATCACCTGGATATTTTTACAAGTAACCTAACCAAATCACATCCAGGAAAAAAATAAAAATATATATATATATATACATCATGCGATCATGTGCCCTTTATACAAAAAGGAAAACCCGTCTTACTAAAACATTTAAAGTGAAATGGTGTTTGGCCCCATGATCCACACCAAACATAGCAAAATAAGGTCCATTTCACAAGCAAAACAAACAAGCAAAGAACCTATTTTGCAGCATACATTTTAAACATATTGGAACATTTACACAAACAATACTGATAGGCCCAATAGCAAAAAAAAATACACACAAAACAAGCATATGCAAAATATTCTGCTAAACAGTACTTTACTGATTATAAATTTAAACATTTAACTTTAAGTTTGTTTTAAATATTTTACACAACTCACCATCCTGCCTGGGCCAATCGGAATCTCGTACATAAGTGGCACCAACCACTTCGGAAGGAATTAAGGTCCGCAAGGGCTCCTCCCACTCAGCATATGTTTCTATAAATGGGTGGCCTCCCCCAGTTTGGCGGGCAGAATTTGCCTCCTTGACATGGCGCTTTATGTCGTAAAAGTGCTTACGACACGTGTCCTCAGCAGGGCTGTCTTAACAGTAGTGTGGGCCCCTGGGCACAGCAATGCACTGGGGCCCCTACCCATCCTCCAGCAGTAGGGGTGGGGGGTGCTATCAGTGGAAACTTTGATGTCCCATGGGCGGTAGGGGGTGTTCTATCTTCAACTCAGCATGTGGGACCTGGATCAGTATTTTCTGCTAATCACTCTTTTACTGCACATATGGGACGGGAGGGAGAACACTAAACTGTAGAAGGGGGCATTGGGCTGAATGAAGGGTCCCTGGTACATGACTTCCAGGGTGGTATAGGGTGTTTAATATGCAGGGGTGGGGTCGATAGTGGAGTAAGCTTAATATTAATAATTTTCTGGTGAGAGGGCAGCTTGCTTGACTACAGATATCTCAAGTTCCTGGAAAAAGATTTCTTAGGTTTGAAAGGGATAAAAATGAGAGAGTCCAACCTATCATGAGGTACTGGGGACTTGGGGATCAGAGTTCAGGAGCCAGAGCAATCCCCTGACGAATATATAAAACTGCATATTAGGCTTCTAGAACTGGAGCAGGGACCAGCTGCTTGAAAGCTGATATCTCTGGTTCTGAGCATAGTAGAGACAAGCTGCCAGTGTCCCCAGAAAGTAGAGAGTCCCAGCTTTTGGATTATACCATCAGAAAAACTCTAAGTCAAAAAGAGCCCGAGAGATCTGTCTGGGAAGAGCAATTAACAGGCTCTGATGGGGACCACTGCTATGAAGTCGGATATCTACGGTTCCCTTGGGCCATTTTTAAAACTCTGGTACCCCTGGAAAGAGGGGACCTTCAGCTATCAGACTAGGGCCCTTATACTCCTGGGGCCCTTGGGCAAGTGCCCATTGAGCCCATACGAAAAGAGGCCCTTGTCCTCTGTCCTTCTCACCACACCCTCGCTGTTCACAGCTGCAACAACTTTCCCCCAAAGAACACTCTTTCTGCAAGATGTGACCTTGGAGGACTCACGGCCAAAGAGCTGGCGATGATGGCACATCAGCTCACGCACCAACGCAACATTTTCTGCGTAACTAAATTTAACGTTACACCCCATCTTCGTAGTGGTGTGTGGCTGCGGAGCAACAGCAACATCACTGTCACTCTCACTAGAGGCCGCAGTAGCAACCTCACCCTCCTCCTCAACCACACTCTCCCCCTCTGCCTCACTAACCTCCTCCCTCTCACTAACACCCCAGCCTCACTCACCTCCTCCGCCTCACTCAACACCTCCACCTCACTGACCTCTGACTGTGACATATTAGACACAAACAACAATTAACACTAAGAAAAAATAACCACTCCTCCACTACCACTACACACCACACACAAACAAGGACAATAGACTGAAAAAAATATACAACCACAAAAAAGTAGCCAAACTTTGAAAAAAAAACAACAATAATCACAAGACGACTTTCAAACACAATACAGCACTCACCAATCAATTAAACTCACCAAAACCACTATCCAACTCACCAGCAGCACACACCACTACCTCTCACCTCTCCACTCACTAAACCCACGAGGTACGTCTGGTGTGGGGCGTATTTATTTTATACTAAGCAGCACAGACACTCCTCCATCACAAACCCAACCAATCACATTCGAGTGACATAAACGAAAGTATTAAATAATACGGCCGCAAAAGTAAAACAAACACTGCCGCGAATGCTAAATACGAATCCGTAATAAAATCTGGAAATTACGGACGAAAAAACACAAATCGGCCGTAAAAAAGCCATGTGTAAAATACGATTTTCATCAACATCGGAAAATACGAATAATCACATCTCGGCAGCTTAGTAAATTACATGCACTTTATTAAAAAAGTTGCAAAAAAACATGACCGATACAATTCGTGATGAAACTCCCTCCAAATAGTCACAAATACGAATCTTAGTAAATATACCCCTGGGAGTCATAGCAGCCAGCATCATTAGTGGACTGGGAGGTGTCTTCCTCTGTGCAGTAAGACATCACCTGCTGCTGTGAACCAAAGGCTGCCAGTCTGTATAATGCTGCAGGTGTAGAGGCCACAAACGAGGCTCGGTAAAATGTTGAGCCATCAGCACTACAATGAATACAAAGTGTTATTAGCTAAGTGCACCAGCTGCAAGCCTCTCTAAGCACAGAAGCACAGTCTATATTTATTACCAAGCAATGGGAGAAATGGGTCTACATTTGGAAAAGATAGAAACATAGAATTTGACGGCAGATGAGAACCATTTGGCCCATTTAGTCTGCCCCTTTTTTATCCTTTAGGTAAGCTCAACCCTTTTTGAACCTGAAATGCTAAAGGAACGGAGTCCTAGCAAGGTGTATCCACCATCTCAAAGATTAAATATTCTATACCTTGGTTCTTTTGAGTGTTCTTCCGACATCATCTTCTCCTTCACAGACTGAAGTATGTGGTCTGGTTGTTCCTTGGCGAAGAGGCTCCATTACTTTGTAGAACGTGCCACTACATGTTTTGTCATGGGCCATTAGCCATTTCTCTCGCTGTGATGGAGCTCTATTCATGCAGCGTTTAACATTTCTGAAGCACTTATTGCACTGCCACTGGTGGCATAGCAGATTTGACGCTGATGTATGAAACCTGTGGCGTATAGATATTTTGGTGCCAGTGAGGTGGTTTATGAGGTTCATGAGCGCTATATATATTGGTCCATGTTCACCTGAATCTTTCTGCTGCTTTCTATAAATATAGGCATGGATCATTTCAGGCAGGAGGGTTTCAACGAGATCTCTCCTGGTCAGCTGCCCTAGAAGAGGTTTGCTCAGCTTTATCGTACATGGTCCTCCGAAGTAATGGGTAGGATGTTCACACATTCCGGCACATTTCATCAGCCTGTTACTCCATGTAACTGTCACGCCATGTAATTTCCCTCTGAAGATCTTGTCATTAAACTCTGTAAAGAGCTGTTCAATGTTAGGGTTGGGGGTCTAAGTACTCCCACGCTTTGTCGATTATTGACAAATTGCTACTGAAAACACTGTCGTCATCAGAGCAGTCCATCGGTTCATCATTGGCCTCCATCATTCTTTCTCTGCCTAGAACTGAGGGCTTAGTAACTGTCAGGTGCTTTGTATGGGAGCCAGAGTGCACGTGTCACAATGGCTTGTTTCATAATTCGTATGGGGTCACAGAGCATGATGCTTGGAATGTTTTTTTTTGTTTTTTTTTCCAGAAAACAGCATAAAGTTTATTTTAACATCAAACAGGGATATTGCAGGGATAACTTGTGAACATTCCTCCAGCACAAAGCATAACGGTTACAGTGGATCACATATCAGGGAACCTCCACCAGCGCATCACATAGTCGCAGCGGCATATATATATGGCGAACATCAGTACGTACCAGGGCATTCTGTGACCAGTAGTGCTACACACATCAGGTTACCATCTCTCTCTCTTTTACATAGCGAGGATTCTTGTCCATAGGGGGCTTCTAATCACGCCGCGTGGCTTTCCGACCACTTCACCCAGATACCTCTCGAGAATTCTTTTCCATGGGGGGGCTTTTAATCACGCCGCGTGGCTTTCCGACCACTTCACCCAGATACCTCTCGAGACTCACACCTTTAGCACACTTTTCACCTGGCATCACCCTTTCACTGGATTCTGCATACTGCTGCTCTCACACTGCGATGTCTCCCTCTGTCACATCTGGTGCCTTGCTGTGGCTGGCATCTCTCCCCACCAAAACATGTGGGGAGCCCTCACTGGGGCTACATCTTTCTGGCTAATCCACTACACTTCTGCTAGCTAATACACGTGCTTCTCCTCACTGTCTCCTCACTGTCTGCTGCTGTGCTCTCTGCTGCAGGACAACCTTTTTATAACCTTACATTCCCAGGGACACATTCCATCTGGGATCTCCCGCTCTGAGTTTCCCGCTCTGAGTTTCCCGCTCTGAAATGCAAATGGGTGAGTCATGCCCTTTGCATTTTGCAGGCTGATCTGTATTGCTGTGAGCCAGGGACGTGCAGTCAGGGGAGGCAGTGCCTCCCCTGTCATAATGAGTAAAATAACACAAAGAAGATATTTATAAAACATATTCTGTTTCATAAATATCTTCTTTGCATTTTTATAATAATCATTGCCCTGTAAATGCAGTCCAGTGTTTATGCGAGGCAGCAGGATCTCTGCCTCCCATTGATAATTGGCAACTGTCTGAAGCGGGGGGCGGGGCCAAGCCACGGGCTTTAAAAGCCCATTGAAAAACATGAGGAAAGAGGCAGCTATATTGCTGCCTCATTAACGGGGCTGTGCCTTCAGCCCAGATGAAATCACGCCCCCTGTCAGTCATAGGACAGCAGATCTAGCCCTGGTTCTGAGTAACTGGCCAGAGGGCTGAGAATTGTATTAAGCCACGCCCCCTACTGTGATTAATGCGGAAGCACCCGAGCACACTGCAGCAGCCAAAGCAGTGCAAGGATTCCTGACACACCAGACTTTCTTCAGCCTCAGCTGTTTCACAAACAGCATTTGACATGTGCGTGACCCCTGTCTGGAGGAGACTGATACCATCATGGGAGACGCAAGCTCTGTGTACATGAAAGGTAAGCAGCTAGCAGCCAGGGACCATCAATCATTGCCACTCTGCACTATATGACCGGCATTTACATAGGTGACAGCAATACAGGGTGAGTAACCCTCAGCTCCATAACTTTGTTCATAGACACAGGATAGAGTTGCTCCGTACTGTACTAAGGAGCTCATTCAGCAGCAATTCTGGCCATCTGCACATGCGCAGCGCGCGTGCGGTACCGTTCTTATAGCGATCGCATCTTGGAAGAAAGCGATCGCTATGTAAATGGACATTAGTGGAGGTGCGGCGACATGGCGTTGGGATGGTATGGTCCGGACAACGGAGGCGCTTTCTGGGCAGCTTCAACAAGACGTCACACGCGGCCACTGCAGCCTACCTGCATATGCAGGGGGTCAACCTTAATTCCTGACTCAGCATCGCTAATTCCTGACTCAGCATCGCTAGCCGCCGATTAGCATGCTGGGAGTGATGTGCTGTGACGGCTGCCGGGGGTGCTGTGCATGTGTGGTCAACTAAGACCACACTGCACAGCGCCCTCTTCCAGGGAGGGTTCCGGGGGAATCCTCTACTGGCTACAAGTGCAGTGTGTAGCCCATAGGCTACAATGGACTACCACCATCAATGGCAGCAGCCAATATCGGGATTGCTTTGCATTTAGAATATTGGTAAATCATGCAGCATAACATAGAAACATATGGGGGATGCGACTGCTGACGGAATGGAGGGATCGCAGCAGGCTGCGGTCACTGCTTCTTACATTCGGGGGATACTTAATATTTGTGGCTAACTCCCTAAAATGGGTGTTTTTGGGGATATAGCCACAAATATACAATACTAAATGGGCCCCACTCTGTCGTAACATTTGAGCAATTATAAAGCACTGAGATCTATGCTTGAATGAAATCCTTTTATTAAGGTGTCTATTCATGAAACAACACTGGCGTATTTATAATGGGTGCAGTGTGTGCGGGGGGGTCCAGGGGGCCCCACAACGCACACCCTGCACCCATTAATAGAAATATTTACCCTCTGGAGTCCTGCAGCACAGCAGCAGCGCAGTCAAAATCACTGGGAAAATGGTGCGGCGTCATTTTCCCGGTGTTTCGCACATGCGCAGTAGGTAAATCACTGGGAAAATGGCTGCCGCGCCATTTTCCTGGAGATCTACGCTAGCACTGTAGACTCTGGGACCGTAGTGCCCAGAGTCTACACAGCGCTGCCAGGTAGAGAGGAGGGGCCCAGCCGGAGTCTGCACACGGGCCTCCTCCTCTCTAGAAACGCCCCTGTGAAGTAGTGAAAACAGTGGAGAAATAGACCAGTGGAAAAGTTGTCGATGGCAACCAATCAGCATCTCCCTTACATTTTACAGAATGTACTTGAGAAAGACATCCTACACAGCGGATTGGTTGCTATGGGCAACTTCACTGGTCCATTTCTCCACTCTTTTCACTATTTCATGGATATTTGCATATTTATAACTAGACTCAGCTGCTGAATTCTTTCTGTTTTGATGTGTGGCAACGTGTGAGCCTTGCGTTATACTGTGGTTTTATTCACCCAAACTATACTGTAAAGATCCCCTTCCACCCCCATGTGTGCCTCCCTAGCAACTGACTTCACCGCACGTCACTGCTGTGAGCTGGGCTGTTAACTCCTTCTGTGCTGCAAACTGTAGGCTGCTGGCTCAGTGGGGTTCACTACGGCTGGCCGGCGGTCGGAGTCCCGGCGACCAGCATCCCGGCGCCGGGAGCCCGACCGCCGGCTTACCGACAGCGTGGCGAGCGCAAATGAGCCCCTTGCGGGCTCGCTGCGCTCGCCACGCTACGGGCACGGTGGCGCGTTTTATTCTCCCTCTATGGGGGTCGTGGACCCCCACGAGGGAAAATAAGTGTCGGTATGCCGGTTGTCGGCCTCCCGGCGCCGGTATACTGAGCGCCGGGAGCCCGACCGCCGGCATACAGAAGACCACCCGGCTCAGTGCTATGCAACTCCAGCAAACATTTTACTTTTATTAAAGTCATGCTGGCACCTGTAGTGCCACAGTTGATTTGTGCTTACAGTTCCAGGGTATTACATACACCCCTGCTAAAATCTTGCGTGTCCTCATGCAACAGCAGTTTTCAACAACATAACACATAATGACAGTACATGTGACAAAAAATCAACAATCACATATGCAGGAAAACATGGCATGTCAAACATCACATTACATACAAATCACATATTCTGTTGCGGTTTTCAAATGAAGTACAGTCCAGAGTCACATGTGATAGTAAAATGTTCCAGACATCTTGTGGCAATTGTGCCAAACACAGAGAACCTGCCCTTGCCTGCCCTTGTCTCCCCCCACGTCTGGGTCAAAAGAGACAGGTGGCTCTCGTGGGCCCCTCCCAATAAACAAGTTTCTTCAACTTTTTAGAAAATATATATAGGGGACTCAATTCCCCTTGCGATCCTTGGCTCTTTCGGACACTCAGAAATGGCCAAACACAGTGCCCCCAAGGGTGTTGCTCCGACCGGGTGCACTGCATAGTCCCGATGTCCTGTGACATGAGTTCCACCTCCACAAATATTACCCTTAGAGCCCCACGTTGGGCGCCAAATGTAAAACCCCACTGGTACTAGGTATGCAAAAGCTGCAGTCACTGTGTATAGTACATCACACTTACTCTGCCCCGGCTAGTCATGGGTTCAGGCACAGATACCAGAGGGTCCCCTGAATATCCAGGTGTTTAATTACAGGTGCATTGTGGGAGTGGACTACAGGTGTCGGTGCAGCGCATAAAGAATTGGGTGCCAGGCCATCTCAGAAAACAGCATAAAGTTTATTTTAACATCAAACAGGGATATTGCAGGGATAACTTGTGAACATTCCTCCAGCACAAAGCATAACAGTTACAGTGGATCACATATCAGGGCACCTCCTCCAGCGCATCACATAGTCGCAGCGGCATATATATATGGTGAACATCAGTACGAACCAGGGCATTCTGTGACCGGTAGTGCTACACACATCAGGTTACCGTCTGTCTCTCTTTTACATAGCGAGGATTCTTGTCCATGGGGGGCTTCTAATCACGCCGCGTGGCTTTCCGACCACTTCACCCAGATACCTCTTGAGAATTCTTTTCCATGGGGGGGGCTTTTAATCACGCCGCGTGGCTTTCCAACCACTTCACCCAGATACCTCTCGAGACTCACACCTTTAGCACACTTTTCTCCTGGCATCACCCTTTCACTGGATTCTGCATACTGCTGCTCTCACACTGCGATGTCTCCCTCTGTCACATCTGGTGCCTTACTGTGGCTGGCATCTCTCCCCACCAAAACATGTGGGGAGCCCTCACTGGGGCTACATCTTTCTGGCTAATCCACTACACTTCTGCTAGCTAATACACGTGCTTCTCCTCACTGTCTCCTCACTGTCTCCTCACTGTCTGCTGCTGTGCTCTCCGCTTGGAATGTTTTTAATTGTAATATACAGAGAGGGGGTTGGTGCAAGTAATATAGGGGTCTATTTACTAAACTTTGGATGGAGATAAATAGAGATGAGCGGGTTCGGTTCCTCGGAAACCGAACCCGCCCGAACTTCAGGTTTTTTTACACGGGTCCGAGCGACTGGGATCTTCCCGCCTTGCTCGGTTAACCCGAGCGCGCCCGAACGTCATCATCCCGCTGTCGGATTCTCGCGAGGCTCGGATTCTATCGCGAGACTCGGATTCTATATAAGGAGCCGCGCGTCGCCGCCATTTTCACACGTGCATTGAGATTGATAGGGAGAGGACGTGGCTGGCGTCCTCTCCGTTTATAGAGAGTGAGACTAGAGTAGAGAGAGACACAGTATTATTTACTTTAGTAATTTTGGGGAGCATTAGGAGGAGTACTACTACTTGCTGAAGTGATAGTGTGACTGTATATCTGACTTGTGGGGGAGACAGTGGGGAGCAGTTAGAGTCTGAGAGCAGGAGTACATATTTTAACGTACAGTGCACACTTTTGCTGGCACTCTGCTGCCAGAGTGCCACACTGCCATTGTGACCACACTGACCACCAGTATATATTGTGATTGTCTGCTTAGGAGTACTACTTGCAAGTTGCTGATAGTGTGACCAGTGACCTGACCACCAGTTTAATTAATCACCACCAGTTTAATATATATATATATAATTGTATATAATATATATATAATTGTATATGTATACCGCACCTACCCGTGTTTTTTTTTCTTTTCTTTCTTCTTGATACATACTACTATAGTAGCTTACTGTAGCAGTCTGCGGTGCTGCTGAGCTGACAGTGTCCAGCAGGTCCGTCATCAGTCATTACATAATAAATATATATACCTGTCCGGCTGCAGTACTAGTGATATTATATATATATATATATTAATTTCATCTCATTATCATCCAGTCTATATTAGCAGCAGACACAGTACGGTAGTCCACGGCTGTAGCTACCTCTGTGTCGGCAGTCGCTGGTCCATCCATAATTGTATACCACCTACCCGTGGTTTTTTTTTTCTCTTTCTTCTTGATACATACTACTATAGTAGCTTACTGTAGCAGTCTGCGGTGCTGCTGAGCTGACAGTGTCCAGCAGGTCCGTCATCAGTCATTACATAATAAATATATATACCTGTCCGGCTGCAGTACTAGTGATATTATATATATATATATATTAATTTCATCTCATTATCATCCAGTCTATATTAGCAGCAGACACAGTACGGTAGTCCACGGCTGTAGCTACCTCTGTGTCGGCAGTCGCTGGTCCATCCATAATTGTATACCACCTACCCGTGGTTTTTTTTCCTCTCTTTCTTCTTGATACATACTACTATAGTAGCTTACTGTAGCAGTCTGCGGTGCTGCTGAGCTGACAGTGTCCAGCAGGTCCGTCATCAGTCATTACATAATAAATATATATACCTGTCCGGCTGCAGTACTAGTGATATTATATATATATATATATATATATATAAAGTCACATGCCAAACACTTGGGATGAGGTTTAAGACAGAACCAGCACTCTGTGTAGTTTGCAAGATAGATTTTACTCCAAGCTGTGTTCCAAACATAGGTAATCACATCGACATCAGCATGAAAGACAAAGGCATATACTCATCACTGGTAACTTCCCAAACAGCCGTTTTCGGTGAACAACCTTCCTCAGGGGAATAACCATGTATACGGTCTAGCTGCCATGTGAAAAAGTGCTTGTGTGCCGTGCAACTATTGCATCAATTGTGAGCACTTTATAAGTGTTCACAATGTTGTACTCACCGCCAACACCTGGGGTCCAGTGTCGCCCAAATGAGACCCATCCCGCCATTGCAGATACACCCGGAGACACAGGCCGTGGAACGCACGCCGGTTACCACGCGCCCGGAAGTTCCGGCACGTGGAACGCAGGTTGCGTGTCACGCGGCGGAAGTATCCCCAGACGGTGCAATGCAAGTTGGCAAGAAGTCCCCGGGCAACAAGGAACCGTCCCCCATGGTCCTGGTGGCAGTAACAATACAGCAACTCTGACTTCACCATAAAATGCAATGCTGGCCACAGGATAAACAAGAGCAATAATCATAATGAAAAAGCAAAGGTAATACACACGGGGCACCTATGTGCCATCGATGTTAAATAATATAATAATATTATAATGTGCTCATAGAAATATCCCTGTGAAATAAGTGCATCAAAAAAATGTTAAACCAACATAAAAAAGAATAAAAAATAAAATTAGACATAGGAGATAATGGATGGAAAATACAGACATATATGCACAGAGATACAAAAAGCAATAGGTTTCATAATACTATTAATGTAGTGGACACACTAATCATCGTGTCCACCAGCATATCGAAGAATCCATCAGAACACTGCACCCTAAAAAAAAAAAAAAAAAAAAAAGGTGTCAGGGACATACTTTATAGAGTCCATAGGGCGTCATAGTTCCATTAGACCACTACAGCCTAAAGAAAGGGTATCATGGAGAATTCTTCATTAAGCCCATGGGGCGTCATGGAGTCCATCTGATATATCCATCGACATTCTTGCTGAAGTAGCAGTCTATGCCTGTCCCCTCCCCTCCTCAGGGGGGGTACATGATCAATCGGCATGTAGGTGAATTCACTCAATTTATGCCCAGCAGCGACAAAATGCTTAGCAGCAGGAGGTGTGCTGCCATCAACCTTCTGATAAGCTTTTTTAATCGAGGATCTATGCATGGCAATTCGCTCTTTAAGCATCCGTATGGTTTTACCAATGTAAAGCTTCTTACATGGACAAGCAATCATATAAGTCACATATTTGGTTTCACAGGTCATTCTGTGCTTCAAAGTGTATTTGGTTCCCTTATATGGATGATAGCAGAACTTGCCAGTTAGCATAAAGCTACAGTTAACGCATCCATGACATCGGTAAGCGCCAGGTTGAAGCTGTAGCCACTGCGTTCCTCTGCCCACACGTGGGCTAATGTCTGAGAAGGTTATTCGCTCCTTCATATTGCGACTTCGTCGGTAGCAGAAAAGCGGCAGCTGTTCACAATGTTGCCCCAACACGGGATCTGTTTGTAATATATGCCAGTGTCTACGAATGGATTGTCGGGCATCATTGGAGGAAATCGAATATGTACTGGCAAACACCAGTCGGTCAGATTCCGATTTTGCCCGAGGTTGCAATAGATCCTCGCGTGAGAGTTGCATGCACTTGTCGATGGCTTGGCGTACTTCCGTCTTCTGGTAACCCCTACTAATGAAGTTGTCGCCCATCCTGGTGAGTGCCTCAAGTAGTGTCCTGCGATCAGAGGTAATTCTGACAACACGAACCAGTTGGGAATAGGGTAAGCCCCTCTTCAGTGCCATGGGGTGAAAACTGGATGCAAGTAGGAGGGAGTTTTTATCAGTGGGCTTCCTGTAAATCTCTGTAATTATGGAGCCATCCTGCACTCGTACAGACACATCCAGGAAGTTAATCACGGACGTGTCATGGGTGCAAGTGAATCTGATGGATCCCGAAATGCTGTTGAGTATGGCAACAAAATCAAGCAACCTCCGTTCACCCCCAGTCCACAGTACAAACAGATCATCGATGTAACGAACATAAAATCTAATGTACCTGGAAAAAGTGGAATTACCCATAATGTATCTCTGTTCATATTGATACATGAACAGGTTGGCGTACGATGGGGCCATATTGGACCCCATCGCGGTGCCCTTCAGTTGTAAATAAAACGAGTTATTGAACAAAAAATAATTTTTGTGAAGTACAACTTCCATCAGTAATAAAATAAATTCCAATGGGGGACCCTTGTACTGTGGACTGCGGGAGACGGATTCTTTCACAGCAGACAGACCCTCGGTATGCCCAATGTTGGTGTATAAGCTGGTGACATCCAACGTCACCAGCATACAACCACTTGGGAGCGGACCAACAGCATTCAATTTGGAAAGAAAATCAGTGGTATCCCTGATGTAATACGGGGTGGCCTGTACCACTGGTTGAAGATGGTAATCAATAAATTGAGAGATTGGTTGACCTAAGGACCCGCGGGAAGAGATGATAGGCCTTCCCGGTGGTTTGGAGAGAGACTTGTGCACTTTCGGCAAAGTATATAATAAAGGAATTTTGGGGAAATCCTGTCTTAAGAAATCAGTGGTGGGTTCATCAATCCAACCGTTAATAAGGCCTAGAGAGATGATCGAATCAATTTCTCTCTTAAACCTTTCTGTCGGGTCACTGGGAAGAAGTTTGTAGCATTGCGTGTCAGACAGTTGCCGTAAGATCTCATCAATATAATCCTGGCGGTTCATCATTACAATCGCCCCGCCCTTGTCTGCGGGGCGTATGATGATCTCAGGATTATCGCGTAGGGTTTTAACGGCCTCAGATTCCTGTCTGGACAGATTGGAAAAATGCATGCGACCTTTCCGTATTGAGGCCAAAGTCTCATCACGGACCAGTCTCATAAAGGTCTCAATGGAGGCATTACTGGGTGGGGGATCAAAGGTACTCCTACCCCTAAAGGTCGGTTGTTGTCCAATTAGTTCACCCTTGCGTAAAAAGAAATCTTTTAACCGCAACTGTCGTTGAAATTTGTATAATTCAATTTCACAGTCGAATTTATTCTGTCGGTATGTCTGTACAAAAGAAAGACCCTTAGAAAGGACCGTCATTTCTAATTCGGAGGGTGAATAAGTGGACAAGTTAATCACTGTTACTTCTTGCCTCCCTTCAGAATTTTGTTTGCGATTTTTGTGTCTCCTCCCCCCTCGCCTACAGGGTTTTTTGTGTTCCTGTTGCCCCTTACTAAACTCCTTGTATTGGCTCTTTTGTCTAAAAAAGCAACTGAATTTTTACTGTAAGAGGAATGATCCGAGTCACTCTGTGAAGTATGTGACTCAATATCAGTAAATTGCGGATCGTTCCTTCTCCTATAGCCCGATCCAACCCTCCAGGGTCGTCGGCCAGAGGAGGAGTGTACCCACGGATAAACCCTAGATTCCTTATAATCGTCCTTTACCTTTCTGTATTTAGATTTCTTAAAGGCCAAAAGGTCACTTTTAAATGCTGCTAAATTGTCCTCCAACTGTGTCAACCAATCAGTAGAACTGTCTGCTTTCAGTGCTTCAAGACCCTGTGCTTCACAAGCTGTAATCCCTTTTTTTACACTATCAATATCGCTATTGACTTGTTGAACAATTAATACCATAAGATCAAAACTACACTGATTGAGTATCAAACACCACTGTCTGCAAAACTCTTTGTTGTTACGACCTATAGTGGGCTGATTCCTAATTCTCAAACCACGTGGTATGAATTTTTCTTTATGATATTGTGAAAGCGTAAGCCCATGCAACTCTAATTCAATTAACCTCTTGCGTAACTTCAAGAGGTCACTATTAATCTCAGATGGTGTGTCAACGTCAAAAGCAAGCTGATCTGTGGTGTTGAACAAGATCTTAGTCACATCTTTATCTAAAAATCTCTTAGTGCCTGTTAAATCCCCAATATCACTCTCCATGCTGTATAAAGAGAGAAACAAAGTGCAAGTGCCACAAACCAAAAAATATGAAAATGTACACAAAAAACAAGAAAAAAACAGTCCTCTTAAAAAATTGATAGTGGTGCAGCTCCAATAATCATTTAGCAAAGTCACAGAACCGAGTCCCGGGAAGCCGCACTGACACTCTCCATTAGTTAAAAACAGGTGTCCGGTTAATTCATAAATAAAGTCACATGCCAAACACTCGGGATGAGGTTTAAGACAGAACCAGCACTCTGTGTAGTTTGCAAGATAGATTTTACTCCAAGCTGTGTTCCAAACATAGGTAATCACATCGACATCAGCATGAAAGACAAAGGCATATACTCATCACTGGTAACTTCCCAAACAGCCGTTTTCGGTGAACAACCTTCCTCAGGGGAATAACCATGTATACGGTCTAGCTGCCATGTGAAAAAGTGCTTGTGTGCCGTGCAACTATTGCATCAATTGTGAGCACTTTATAAGTGTTCACAATGTTGTACTCACCGCCAACACCTGGGGTCCAGTGTCGCCCAAATGAGACCCATCCCGCCGTTGCAGATACACCCGGAGACACAGGCCGTGGAACGCACGCCGGTTACCACGCGCATTGCGTGTCTGACACGCAATGCTACAAACTTCTTCCCAGTGACCCGACAGAAAGGTTTAAGAGAGAAATTGATTCGATCATCTCTCTAGGCCTTATTAACGGTTGGATTGATGAACCCACCACTGATTTCTTAAGACAGGATTTCCCCAAAATTCCTTTATTATATACTTTGCCGAAAGTGCACAAGTCTCTCTCCAAACCACCGGGAAGGCCTATCATCTCTTCCCGTGGGTCCTTAGGTCAACCAATCTCTCAATTTATTGATTACCATCTTCAACCAGTGGTACAGGCCACCCCGTATTACATCAGGGATACCACTGATTTTCTTTCCAAATTGAATGCTGTTGGTCCGCTCCCAAGTGGTTGTATGCTGGTGACGTTGGATGTCACCAGCATATACACCAACATTGGGCATACCGAGGGTCTGTCTGCTGTGAAAGAATCCGTCTCCCGCAGTCCACAGTACAAGGGTCCCCCATTGGAATTTATTTTATTACTGATGGAAGTTGTACTTCACAAAAATTATTTTTTGTTCAATAACTCGTTTTATTTACAACTGAAGGGCACCGCGATGGGGTCCAATATGGCCCCATCGTACGCCAACCTGTTCATGTATCAATATGAACAGAGATACATTATGGGTAATTCCACTTTTTCCAGGTACATTAGATTTTATGTTCGTTAAATCGATGATCTGTTTGTACTGTGGACTGAGGGTGAACGGAGGTTGCTTGATTTTGTTGCCATACTCAACAGCATTTCGGGATCCATCAGATTCACTTGCACCCATGACACGTCCGTGATTAACTTCCTGGATGTGTCTGTACGAGTGCAGGATGGCTCCATAATTACAGAGATTTACAGGAAGCCCACTGATAAAAACTCCCTCCTACTTGCATCCAGTTTTCACCCCATGGCACTGAAGAGGGGCTTACCCTATTCCCAACTGGTTCGTGTTGTCAGAATTACCTCTGATCGCAGGACACTACTTGAGGCACTCACCAGGATGGGCGACAACTTCATTAGTAGGGGTTACCAGAAGACGGAAGTACGCCAAGCCATCGACAAGTGCATGCAACTCTCACGCGAGGATCTATTGCAACCTCGGGCAAAATCGGAATCTGACCGACTGGTGTTTGCCAGTACATATTCGATTTCCTCCAATGATGCCCGACAATCCATTCGTAGACACTGGCATATATTACAAACAGATCCCGTGTTGGGGCAACATTGTGAACAGCTGCCGCTTTTCTGCTACCGACGAAGTCGCAATATGAAGGAGCGAATAACCTTCTCAGACATTAGCCCACGTGTGGGCAGAGGAACGCAGTGGCTACAGCTTCAACCTGGCGCTTACCGATGTCATGGATGCGTTAACTGTAGCTTTATGCTAACTGGCAAGTTCTGCTATCATCCATATAAGGGAACCAAATACACTTTGAAGCACAGAATGACCTGTGAAACCAAATATGTGACTTATATGATTGCTTGTCCATGTAAGAAGCTTTACATTGGTAAAACCATACGGATGCTTAAAGAGCGAATTGCCATGCATAGATCCTCGATTAAAAAAGCTTATCAGAAGGTTGATGGCAGCACACCTCCTGTTGCTAAGCATTTTGTCGCTGCTGGGCATAAATTGAGTGAATTCACCTACATGCCGATTGATCATGTACCCCCCCTGAGGAGGGGAGGGGACAGGCATAGACTGCTACTTCAGCAAGAATGTCGATGGATATATCAGATGGACTCCATGACGCCCCATGGGCTTAATGAAGAATTCTCCATGATACCCTTTCTTTAGGCTGTAGTGGTCTGATGGAACTATGACGCCCTATGGATTCTATAAAGTATGTCCCTGACACCTTTTTTTTTTTTTTTTAGGGTGCAGTGTTCTGATGGATTCTTCGATATGCTGGTGGACACGATGATTAGTGTGTCCACTACATTAATAGTATTATGAAACCTATTGCTTTTTGTATCTCTGTGCATATATGTCTGTATTTTCCATCCATTATCTCCTATGTCTAATTTTATTTTTTATTCTTTTTTATGTTGGTTTAACATTTTTTTGATGCACTTATTTCACAGGGATATTTCTATGAGCACATTATAATATTATTATATTATTTAACATCGATGGCACATAGGTGCCCCGTGTGTATTACCTTTGCTTTTTCATTATGATTATTGCTCTTGTTTATCCTGTGGCCAGCATTGCATTTTATGGTGAAGTCAGAGTTGCTGTATTGTTACTGCCACCAGGACCATGGGGGACGGTTCCTTGTTGCCCGGGGACTTCTTGCCAACTTGCATTGCACCGTCTGGGGATACTTCCGCCGCGTGACACGCAACCTGCGTTCCACGTGCCGGAACTTCCGGGCGCGTGGTAACCGGCGTGCGTTCCACGGCCTGTGTCTCCGGGTGTATCTGCAACGGCGGGATGGGTCTCATTTGGGCGACACTGGACCCCAGGTGTTGGCGGTGAGTACAACATTGTGAACACTTATAAAGTGCTCACAATTGATGCAATAGTTGCACGGCACACAAGCACTTTTTCACATGGCAGCTAGACCGTATACATGGTTATTCCCCTGAGGAAGGTTGTTCACCGAAAACGGCTGTTTGGGAAGTTACCAGTGATGAGTATATGCCTTTGTCTTTCATGCTGATGTCGATGTGATTACCTATGTTTGGAACACAGCTTGGAGTAAAATCTATCTTGCAAACTACACAGAGTGCTGGTTCTGTCTTAAACCTCATCCCGAGTGTTTGGCATGTGACTTTATTTATGAATTAACCGGACACCTGTTTTTAACTAATGGAGAGTGTCAGTGCGGCTTCCCGGGACTCGGTTCTGTGACTTTGCTATATATATATATATATATATATATATATAAATTTCATCTCATTATCATCCAGTCTATATTAGTAGCAGACACAGTACGGTAGTCCACGGCTGTAGCTACCTCTGTGTCGGCAGTCGCTGGTCCATCCATAATTGTATACCACCTACCCGTGTTTTTTTTTTCTTTCTTCTTGATACATACTACTATAGTAGCTTACTGTAGCAGTCTGCGGTGCTGCTGAGCTGACAGTGTCCAGCAGGTCCGTCATCAGTCATTACATAATAAATATATATACCTGTCCGGCTGCAGTACTAGTGATATATATATATATATATATATATTAATTTCATCTCATTATCATCCAGTCTATATTAGCAGCAGACACAGTACGGTAGTCCACGGCTGTAGCTACCTCTGTGTCGGCAGTCGCTGGTCCATCCATAATTGTATACCACCTACCCGTGTTTTTTTTTTCTTTCTTCTTGATACATACTACTATAGTAGCTTACTGTAGCAGTCTGCGGTGCTGCTGAGCTGACAGTGTCCAGCAGGTCCGTCATCAGTCATTACATAATAAATATATATACCTGTCCGGCTGCAGTACTAGTGATATTATATATATATATATATATATATATATATATATTAATTTCATCTCATTATCATCCAGTCTATATTAGCAGCAGACACAGTACGGTAGTCCACGGCTGTAGCTACCTCTGTGTCGGCAGTCGCTGGTCCATCCATAATTGTATACCACCTACCCGTGTTTTTTTTTTTTCTCTTTCTTCTTGATACATACTACTATAGTAGCTTACTGTAGCAGTCTGCGGTGCTGCTGAGCTGACAGTGTCCAGCAGGTCCGTCATCAGTCATTACATAATAAATATATATACCTGTCCGGCTGCAGTACTAGTGATATTATATATATATATATATTAATTTCATCTCATTATCATCCAGTCTATATTAGCAGCAGACACAGTACGGTAGTCCACGGCTGTAGCTACCTCTGTGTCGGCAGTCGCTGGTCCATCCATAATTGTATACCACCTACCCGTGGTTTTTTTCTCTCTCTTTCTTCTTGATACATACTACTATAGTAGCTTACAGTAGCAGTCTGCGGTGCTGCTGAGCTGACAGTGTCCAGCAGGTCCGTCATCAGTCATTACATAATAAATATATATACCTGTCCGGCTGCAGTACTAGTGATATTATATATATATATATATATATATTAATTTCATCTCATTATCATCCAGTCTATATTAGCAGCAGACACAGTACGGTAGTCCACGGCTGTAGCTACCTCTGTGTCGGCAGTCGCTCGTCCATCCATAAGTATACTAGTATCCATCCATCTCCATTGTTTACCTGAGGTGCCTTTTAGTTGTGCCTATTAAAATATGGAGAACAAAAATGTTGAGGTTCCAAAATTAGGGAAAGATCAAGATCCACTTCCACCTCGTGCTGAAGCTGCTGCCACTAGTCATGGCCGAGACGATGAAATGCCAACAACGTCGTCTGCCAAGGCCGATGCCCAATGTCATAGTACAGAGCATGTAAAATCCAAAACACCAAATATCAGTAAAAAAAGGACTCCAAAATCTAAAATAAAATCGTCGGAGGAGAAGCGTAAACTTGCCAATATGCCATTTACCACACGGAGTGGCAAGGAACGGCTGAGGCCCTGGCCTATGTTCATGGCTAGTGGTTCAGCTTCACATGAGGATGGAAGCACTCAGCCTCTCGCTAGAAAAATGAAAAGACTCAAGCTGGCAAAAGCACCGCAAAGAACTGTGCGTTCTTCGAAATCCCAAATCCACAAGGAGAGTCCAATTGTGTCGGTTGCGATGCCTGACCTTCCCAACACTGGACGTGAAGAGCATGCGCCTTCCACCATTTGCACGCCCCCTGCAAGTGCTGGAAGGAGCACCCGCAGTCCAGTTCCTGATAGTCAGATTGAAGATGTCAGTGTTGAAGTACACCAGGATGAGGAGGATATGGGTGTTGCTGGCGCTGGGGAGGAAATTGACAAGGAGGATTCTGATGGTGAGGTGGTTTGTTTAAGTCAGGCACCCGGGGAGACACCTGTTGTCCGTGGGAGGAATAGGGCCGTTGACATGCCTGGTGAAAATACCAAAAAAATCAGCTCTTCGGTGTGGAAGTATTTCAACAGAAATGCGTACAACATTTGTCAAGCCGTGTGTTGCCTTTGTCAAGCTGTAATAAGTAGGGGTAAGGACGTTAACCACCTCGGAACATCCTCCCTTATATGTCACCTGCAGCGCATTCATAATAAGTCAGTGACAAGTTCAAAAACTTTGGGCGACAGCGGAAGCAGTCCACTGACCAGTAAATCCCTTCCTCTTGTAACCAAGCTCACGCAAACCACCCCACCAACTCCCTCAGTGTCAATTTCCTCCTTCCCCAGGAATGCCAATAGTCCTGCAGGCCATGTCACTGGCAATTCTGACGAGTCCTCTCCTGCCTGGGATTCCTCCGATGCATCCTTGCGTGTAACGCCTACTGCTGCTGGCGCTGCTGTTGTTGCTGCTGGGAGTCGATGGTGATCCCAGAGGGGAAGTCGTAAGCCCACTTTTACTACTTCCACCAAGCAATTGACTGTCCAACAGTCCTTTGCGAGGAAGATGAAATATCACAGCAGTCATCCTGTTGCAAAGCGGATAACTGAGGCCTTGACAACTATGTTGGTGTTAGACGTGCGTCCGGTATCCGCCGTTAGTTCACAGGAAACTAGACAATTTCTTGAGGTAGTGTGCCCCCGTTACCAAATACCATCTAGGTTCCACTTCTCTAGGCAGGCGATACCGAGAATGTACACGGATGTCAGAAAAAGACTCACCAGTGTCCTAAAAAATGCAGTTGTACCCAATGTCCACTTAACCACGGACATGTGGACAAGTGGAGCAGGGCAGGGTCAGGACTATATGACTGTGACAGCCCACTGGGTAGATGTATGGACTCCCGCCGCAAGAACAGCAGCGGCGGCACCAGTAGCAGCATCTCGCAAACGCCAACTCTTTCCTAGGCAGGCTACGCTTTGTATCACCGGTTTCCAGAATACGCACACAGCTGAAAACATCTTACGGCAACTGAGGAAGATCATCGCGGAATGGCTTACCCCAATTGGACTCTCCTGTGGATTTGTGGCATCGGACAACGCCAGCAATATTGTGTGTGCATTAAATATAGGCAAATTCCAGCACGTCCCATGTTTTGCACATACCTTGAATTTGGTGGTGCAGAATTTTTAAAAAACGACAGGGGCGTGCAAGAGATGCTGTCGGTGGCCAGAAGAATTGCGGGACACTTTCGGCGTACAGGCACCACGTACAGAAGACTGGAGCACCACCAAAAACGCCTGAACCTGCCCTGCCATCATCTGAAGCAAGAAGTGGTAACGAGGTGGAATTCAACCCTCTATATGCTTCAGAGGTTGGAGGAGCAGCAAAAGGCCATTCAAGCCTATACAATTGAGCACGATATAGGAGGTGGAATGTACCTGTCTCAAGCGCAGTGGAGAATGATTTCAACGTTGTGCAAGGTTCTGCAACCTTTTGAACTTGCCACACGTGAAGTCAGTTCAGACACTGCCAGCCTGAGTCAGGTCATTCCCCTCATCAGGCTTTTGCAGAAGAAGCTGGAGGCATTGAAGGAGGAGCTAAAAGGGAGCGATTCCGCTAGGCATGTGGGACTTGTGGATGGAGCCCTTAATTCGCTTAACAAGGATTCACGGGTGGTCAATCTGTTGAAATCAGAGCACTACATTTTGGCCACCGTGCTCGATCCTAGATTTAAAACCTACCTTGGATCTCTCTTTCCGGCAGACACAAGTCTGCTGGGGTTCAAAGACCTGCTGGTGACAAAATTGTCAAGTCAAGCGGAACGCGACCTGTCAACATCTCCTCCTTCACATTCTCCCGCAACTGGGGGTGCGAGGAAAAGGCTCAGAATTCCGAGCCCACCCGCTGGCGGTGATGCAGGGCAGTCTGGAGCGACTGCTGATGCTGACATCTGGTCCGGACTGAAGGACCTGACAACGATTACGGACATGTCGTCTACTGTCACTGCATATGATTCTGTCACCATTGAAAGAATGGTGGAGGATTATATGAGTGACCGCATCCAAGTAGGCACGTCAGACAGTCCGTACTTATACTGGCAGGAAAAAGAGGCAATTTGGAGGCCCTTGCACAAACTGGCTTTATTCTACCTAAGTTGCCCTCCCACAAGTGTGTACTCCGAAAGAGTGTTTAGTGCCGCCGCTCACCTTGTCAGCAATCGGCGTACGAGGTTACTTGTGGAGAAGATGATGTTCATTAAAATGAATTATAATCAATTCCTCCGTGGAGACATTGACCAGCAGCAATTGCCTCCACAAAGTACACAGGGAGCTGAGATGGTGGATTCCAGTGGGGACGAATTGATAATCTGAGGAGCAGGATGTACACGGTGATATATCGGAGGATGATGATGAGGTGGACATCTTGCCTCTGTAGAGCCAGTTTGTGCAAGGAGAGATTAATTGCTTCTTTTTTGGTGGGGGTCCAAACCAACCCGTCATTTCAGTCACAGTCGTGTGGCAGACCCTGTCACTGAAATGATGGGTTGGTTAAAGTGTGCATGTCCTGTTTATACAACATAAGGGTGGGTGGGAGGGCCCAAGGACAATTCCATCTTGCACCTCTTTTTTCTTTCATTTTTATTTGCGTCATGTGCTGTTTGGGGAGTGTTTTTTGGAAGGGCCATCCTGCGTGACACTGCAGTGCCACTCCTAGATGGGCCAGGTGTTTGTGTCGGCCACTAGGGTCGCTTAGCTTACTCACACAGCTACCTCATTGCGCCTCTTATTTTCTTCTTTGCATCATGTGCTGTTTGGGGAGTGTTTTTTGGAAGGGCCATCCTGCGTGACACTGCAGTGCCACTCCTAGATGGGCCAGGTGTTTGTGTCGGCCACTAGGGTCGCTTATCTTACTCACACAGCTACCTCATTGCGCCTCTTTTTTTCTTCTTTGCGTCATGTGCTGTTTGGGGAGTGTTTTTTGGAAGGGCCATCCTGCGTGACACTGCAGTGACACTCCTAGATGGGCCAGGTGTTTGTGTCGGCCACTAGGGTCGCTGATCTTACTCACACAGCTACCTCATTGCGCCTCTTTTTTTCTTTGCGTCATGTGCTGTTTGGGGAGTGTTTTTTGGAAGGGCCATCCTGCGTGACACTGCAGTGCCACTCCTAGATGGGCCAGGTGTTTGTGTCGGCCACTAGGGTCGCTTAGCTTACTCACACAGCTACCTCATTGCGCCTCTTTTTTTCTTCTTTGCGTCATGTGCTGTTTGGGGAGTGTTTTTTGGAAGGGCCATCCTGCGTGACACTGCAGTGCCACTCCTAGATGGGCCAGGTGTTTGTGTCGGCCACCAGGGTCGCTTAGCTTACTCACACAGCTACCTCATTGCGCCTCTTTTTTTCTTCTTTGCGTCATGTGCTGTTTGGGGAGTGTTTTTTGGAAGGGCCATCCTGCGTGACACTGCAGTGCCACTCCTAGATGGGCCAGGTGTTTGTGTCGGCCACTAGGGTCGCTTAGCTTACTCACACAGCTACCTCATTGCGCCTCTTTTTTTCTTCTTTGCGTCATGTGCTGTTTGGGGAGTGTTTTTTGGAAGGGCCATCCTGCGTGACACTGCAGTGCCACTCCTAGATGGGCCAGGTGTTTGTGTCGGCCACTAGGGTCGCTTATCTTACTCACACAGCTACCTCATTGCGCCTCTTTTTTTCTTTGCGTCATGTGCTGTTTGGGGAGTGTTTTTTGGAAGGGCCATCCTGCGTGACACTGCAGTGCCACTCCTAGATGGGCCAGGTGTTTGTGTCGGCCACTAGGGTCGCTTAGCTTACTCACACAGCTACCTCATTGCACCTCTTTTTTTCTTCTTTGCGTCATGTGCTGTTTGGGGAGTGTTTTTTGGAAGGGCCATCCGGCGTGACACTGCAGTGCCACTCCTAGATGGGCCAGGTGTTTGTGTCGGCCACTAGGGTCGCTTATCTTACTCACACAGCTACCTCATTGCGCCTCTTTTTTTCTTCTTTGCGTCATGTGCTGTTTGGGGAGTGTTTTTTGGAAGGGCCATCCTGCGTGACACTGCAGTGCCACTCCTAGATGGGCCAGGTGTTTGTGTCGGCCACTAGGGTCGCTTAGCTTACTCACACAGCTACCTCATTGCGCCTCTTTTTTTCTTCTTTGCGTCATGTGCTGTTTGGGGAGTGTTTTTTGGAAGGGCCATCCTGCGTGACACTGCAGTGCCACTCCTAGATGGGCCAGGTGTTTGTGTCGGCCACTAGGGTCGCTTAGCTTACTCACACAGCTACCTCATTGCGCCTCTTATTTTCTTCTTTGCATCATGTGCTGTTTGGGGAGTGTTTTTTGGAAGGGCCATCCTGCGTGACACTGCAGTGCCACTCCTAGATGGGCCAGGTGTTTGTGTCGGCCACTAGGGTCGCTTATCTTACTCACACAGCTACCTCATTGCGCCTCTTTTTTTCTTCTTTGCGTCATGTGCTGTTTGGGGAGTGTTTTTTGGAAGGGCCATCCTGCGTGACACTGCAGTGACACTCCTAGATGGGCCAGGTGTTTGTGTCGGCCACTAGGGTCGCTGATCTTACTCACACAGCTACCTCATTGCGCCTCTTTTTTTCTTTGCGTCATGTGCTGTTTGGGGAGTGTTTTTTGGAAGGGCCATCCTGCGTGACACTGCAGTGCCACTCCTAGATGGGCCAGGTGTTTGTGTCGGCCACTAGGGTCGCTTAGCTTACTCACACAGCTACCTCATTGCGCCTCTTTTTTTCTTCTTTGCGTCATGTGCTGTTTGGGGAGTGTTTTTTGGAAGGGCCATCCTGCGTGACACTGCAGTGCCACTCCTAGATGGGCCAGGTGTTTGTGTCGGCCACCAGGGTCGCTTAGCTTACTCACACAGCTACCTCATTGCGCCTCTTTTTTTCTTCTTTGCGTCATGTGCTGTTTGGGGAGTGTTTTTTGGAAGGGCCATCCTGCGTGACACTGCAGTGCCACTCCTAGATGGGCCAGGTGTTTGTGTCGGCCACTAGGGTCGCTTAGCTTACTCACACAGCTACCTCATTGCGCCTCTTTTTTTCTTTGCGTCATGTGCTGTTTGGGGAGTGTTTTTTGGAAGGGCCATCCTGCGTGACACTGCAGTGCCACTCCTAGATGGGCCAGGTGTTTGTGTCGGCCACTAGGGTCGCTTAGCTTACTCACACAGCTACCTCATTGCACCTCTTTTTTTCTTCTTTGCGTCATGTGCTGTTTGGGGAGTGTTTTTTGGAAGGGCCATCCGGCGTGACACTGCAGTGCCACTCCTAGATGGGCCAGGTGTTTGTGTCGGCCACTAGGGTCGCTTAGCTTAGTCATCCAGCGACCTCGGTGCAAATTTTAGGACTAAAAATAATATTGTGAGGTGTGAGGTGTTCAGAATAGACTGAAAATGAGTGGAAATTATGGTTTTTGAGGTTAATAATACTTTGGGATCAAAATGACCCCCAAATTCTATGATTTAAGCTGTTTTTTAGTGTTTTTTGAAAAAAAACACCCGAATCCAAAACACACCCGAATCCGACAAAAAAATTCGGTGAGGTTTTACCAAAACGCGGTCGAACCCAAAACACGGCCGCGGAACCGAACCCAAAACCAAAACACAAAACCCGAAAAATTTCAAGTGCACATCTCTAGAGATAAAGTGGACAAAGTACCAGCCGATCAGCTCCTGTCATGTTACAGTCTGTGGGGCAGATGTATTAACCTGGAGAAGGCATAAAGAAGTGATAAACCAGTGAAATGTGCAAGGTGATAAAGGCACCAGCCAATCAGCACCAATATGTAAATTAACAGTTAGGATCTGATTGGCTGGTGCCTTAATCACCTTGCACATATCACTGATTTATCACTTCCTTATGCATTCTCCATGTTAATACATCTGCCCCACTGTTTTAAAAATGACAGTTAGGAGCTGACTGGCTGGTACTTTATCTCCATCCAAGGCTTAGTAAATATACCCCACAATTCCTATCCAGATGAAGGATGTTTTGCCATCAGTGGTCAGGTTTGATGGTATAAGGACAGGAATTAGCTATTTTTTTATTGTATATAATAAAACAAAAGGAATTAACAAGAAGGATGATACAAAGCACAAAACCAATCACAGTAGTAACCAGCGGTAAAGCCACTTCAGAACACCATGGGGTAAATTTACTAAGATGGGAGTTCTATTTAAGATGGGATGTTGCCCATAGCAACCAATCAGATTCTACTTCTCATTTATCTAGCACCTTCTAGAAGATAATACCTGGAATCTGATTGGTTGCTATGGGCAACATCCCATCTTAAATAGAACTCCCATCTTAGTAAATTTACCCCCATGTTGTAGAAAGACATATCAAACTGGCTGATATTGCTAAATAAATAGAATGTTTTCAGCTGTAGACAATATAAGAAATATCATCCAAGTAGGGTTTCAGTGTGCAAATATAGGTGGTCATTCTGAGTTGTTCGCTCTGTAAATTTTTTCGCATCGCAGCGATTTTCCGCTTAGTGCGCATGCGACTGCGCCAAGTAAATTTGCTATGCAGTTAGGAATTTTACTCACGGTTTTTTCTTCGTTCTGGCGATCGTAATGTGATTGACAGGAAGTGGGTGTTTCTGGGCGGAAACTGGCCGTTTTATGGGTGTGTGTGAAAAAACGCTACCGTTTCTGGGAAAAACGCGGGAGTGGCTGGAGAAACGGAGGAGTGTCTGGGCGAACGCTGGGTGTGTTTGTGACATCAAACCAGGAACGACAAGCACTGAACTGATCGCAGATGCCGAGTAAGTCTCGAGCTACTCAGAAACTGCACAGAGATGTATTTTCGCAATAATGCAAATCTTTCGTTCGCAATTTTAAGAAGCTAAGATTCACTCCCAGTAGGCGGCGGCTTAGCGTGTGCAATGCTGCTAAAAGCAGCTTGCGAGCGAACAACTCGGAATGACCCCCATAATGCAGTAAAATATAAATAAGTAAACCTGCAGTATGACAAAAAAAAGCGCAAAAAAACTTACACACTTGTTCACATTGAAAATAAAGAATGGAAAATATAATAAGAATTTACTCACCGGTAATTCTATTTCTCGTAGTCGTAGTGGATGCTGGGAACTCCGTAAGGACCATGGGGAATAGACGGGCTCCGCAGGAGACTGGGCACTCTAAGAAAGAATTAGGACTACTGGTGTGCACTGGCTCCTCCCTCTATGCCCCTCCTCCAGACCTCAGTTAGGGAAACTGTGCCCGGAAGAGCTGACACAACAAGGAAAGGATTTGGAATCCCGGGTAAGACTCATACCAGCCACACCAATCACACCGTACAACTCGTGATACTATACCCAGTTAACAGTATGAATAACAACTGAGCCTCACTAACAGATGGCTCATAACAATAACCCTTTAGTTAGGCAATAACTATATACAAGTATTGCAGACAATCCGCACTTGGGATGGGCGCCCAGCATCCACTACGGACTACAAGAAATAGAATTACCGGTGAGTAAATTTTTATTTTCTCTGACGTCCTAGTGGATGCTGGGAACTCCGTAAGGACCATGGGGATTATACCAAAGCTCCCAAACGGGCGGGAGAGTGCGGATGACTCTGCAGCACCGAATGAGCAAACTCAAGGTCCTCCTCAGCCAGGGTATCAAACTTGTAGAATTTTGCAAATGTGTTTGATCCCGACCAGGTAGCAGCTCGGCAAAGTTGTAAAGCCGAGACCCCTCGGGCAGCCGCCCAAGAAGAGCCCACCTTCCTCGTGGAATGGGCTTTTACTGATTTAGGATGCGGCAGTCCAGCCGCAGAATGTGCAAGTTGAATCGTGGAGCAGATCCAGCGAGCAATAGTCTGCTTAGAAGCAGGAGCACCCAGCTTGTTGGGTGCATGCAGGATAAACAGCGAGTCAGTCTTTCTGACTCTAGCCGTCCTGGAAACATAGATTTTCAGGGCCCGGACTACGTCCAGCAACTTGTAGGCCTCCAAGTCCCGAGTAGCCGCAGGCACCACAATAGGTTGGTTCAAATGAAACGCTGATACCACCTTAGGGAGGAATTGGGGACGCGTCCCCAATTCTGCTCTGTCCATATGGAAGATCAGATAGGGGCTTTTACAGGACAAAGCCGCCAATTCTGACACCCGCCTAGCCGAAGCCAAGGCCAAAAGCATGACCACTTTCCACGTGAGAAATTTTAATTCCACGGTCTGAAGTGGCTCAAACCAATGTGATTTTAGGAAATCCAACACAACGTTGAGATCCCAAGGTGCCACTGGGGGCACAAAAGGGGGCTGAATATGCAGTACTCCCTTAACAAACGTCTGAACTTCAGGCAGTTAAGCCAGTTCTTTTTGAAAGAAAATAGACACGGCCGAAATCTGGACTTTAATGGAACCCAATTTTAGGCCCATAGTCACTCCTGACTGTAGGAAGTGCAGAAATCGACCCAGCTGAAATTCTTCTGTGGGGGCCATCATAGCCTCACACCAAGCAACATATTTTCTAGTGATGAGCGCCGGAAATTTTTCGGGTTTTGTGTTTTGGTTTTGGGTTCGGTTCCGCGGCCGTGTTTTGGGTTCGAACGCGTTTTGGCAAAACCTCACCGAATATTTTTTGTCGGATTCGGGTGTGTTTTGGATTCGGGTGTTTTTTTCAAAAAACCCTAAAAAACTGCTTAAATCATAGAATTTGGGGGTCATTTTGATCCCAAAGTATTATTAACCTCAAAAACCATAATTTCCACTCATTTTCAGTCTATTCTGAACACCTCACACCTCACAATATTATTTTTAGTCCTAAAATTTGCACCGAGGTCGCTGGATGGCTAAGCTAAGCGACCCAAGTGGCCGACACAAACACCTGGCCCATCTAGGAGTGGCACTGCAGTGTCACGCAGGATGGCCCTTCCAAAAAACACCCCCCAAACAGCACATGACGCAAAGAAAAAAAGAGGCGCAATGAGGTAGCTGTGTGAGTAAGCTAAGCGACCCTAGTGGCCGACACAAACACCTAGCCCATCTAGGAGTGGCACTGCAGTGTCACGCAGGCTGGCCCTTCAAAAAACTACTCCCCAAACAGCACATGACGCAAAGAAAAAAAGAGGCGCAATGAGGTAGCTGTGTGAGTAAGCTAAGCGACCCAAGTGGCCGACACAAACACCTGGCCCATCTAGGAGTGGCACTGCAGTGTCACGCAGGCTGGCCCTTCAAAAAACTACTCCCCAAACAGCACATGACGCAAAGAAAAAAAGAGGCGCAATGAGGTAGCTCTGTGACTAAGATAAGCGACCCAAGTGGCCGACACAAACACCTGGCCCATCTAGGAGTGGCACTGCAGTGTCACGCAGGATGGCCCTTCAAAAAACTACTCCCCAAACAGCACATGACGCAAAGAAAAAAAGAGGCGCAATGAGGTAGCTGTGTGAGTAAGCTAAGCGACCCAAGTGGCCGACACAAACACCTGGCCCATCTAGGAGTGGCACTGCAGTGTCACGCAGGCTGGCCCTTCAAAAAACTACTCCCCAAACAGCACATGACGCAAATAAAAAAAGAGTCGCAATGAGGACTAAGATAAGCGACCCAAGTGGCCGACACAAACACCTGGCCCATCTAGGAGTGGCACTGCAGTGTCACGCAGGCTGGCCCTTCAAAAAACTACTCCCCAACCAGCACATGACGCAAAGAAAAAAAGAGGCACAATGAGGTAGCTCTGTGACTAAGATAAGCGACCCAAGTGGCCGACACAAACACCTGGCCCATCTAGGAGTGGCACTGCAGTGTCACGCAGGATGGCCCTTCAAAAAACTACTCCCCAAACAGCACATGATGCAAAGAAAAATTAAAGAAAAAAGAGGTGCAAGATGGAATTGTCCTTGGGCCCTCCCACCCACCCTTATGTTGTATAAACAGGACATGCACACTTTAACCAACCCAACATTTCAGTGACAGGGTCTGCCACACGACTGTGACTGAAATGACGGGTTGGTTTGGACCCCCACCAAAAAAGAAGCAATTAATCTCTCCTTGCACAAACTGGCTCTACAGAGGCAAGATGTCCACCTCATCATCATCCTCCGATATATCACCGTGTACATCCCCCTCCTCACAGATTATCAATTCGTCCCCACTGGAATCCACCATCTCAGCTCCCTGTGTACTTTGTGGTGGCAATTGCTGCTGGTCAATGTCTCCACGGAGGAATTGATTATAATTCATTTTAATGAACATCATCTTCTCCACATTTTCTGGATGTAACCTCGTACGCCGATTGCTGACAAGGTGAGCGGCGGCACTAAACACTCTTTCGGAGTACACACTTGTGGGAGGGCAACTTAGGTAGAATAAAGCCAGTTTGTGCAAGGGCCTCCAAATTGCCTCTTTTTCCTGCCAGTATAAGTACGGACTTTCTGACGTGCCTACTTGGATGCGGTCACTCATATAATCCTCCACCGTTCTTTCAATGGGGAGAGAATCATATGCAGTGACAGTAGACGACATGTCCGTAATCGTTGTCAGGTCCTTCAGTCCGGACCAGATGTCAGCATCAGCAGTCGCTCCAGACTGCCCTGCATCAGCAGTCGCTCCAGACTGCCCTGCATCACCGCCAGCGGGTGGGCTCGGAATTCTGAGCCTTTTCCTCGCACCCCCAGTTGTGGGAGAATGTGAAGGAGGAGATGTTGACAGGTCGCGTTCGCTTGACTTGACAATTTTCTCACCAGCAGTTCTTTGAACCCCAGCAGACTTGTGTCTGCCGGAAAGAGAGATCCAAGGTAGGTTTTAAATCTAGGATCGAGCACGGTGGCCAAAATGTAGTGCTCTGATTTCAACAGATTGACCCCCCGTGAATCCTTGTTAAGCGAATTAAGGGCTCCATCCACAAGTCCCACATGCCTAGCGGAATCGCTCTGTGTTAGCTCCTCCTTCAATGTCTCCAGCTTCTTCTGCAAAAGCCTGATGAGGGGAATGACCTGACTCAGGCTGGCATTGTCTGAACTGACTTCACGTGTGGCAAGTTCAAAGGGCAGCAGAACCTTGCACAACGTTGAAATCATTCTCCACTGCGCTTGAGACAGGTGCATTCCACCTCCTATATCGTGCTCAATTGTATAGGCTTGAATGGCCTTTTGCTGCTCCTCCAACCTCTGAAGCATATAGAGGGTTGAATTCCACCTCGTTACCACTTCTTGCTTCAGATGATGGCAGGGCAGGTTCAGGCGTTTTTGGTGGTGCTCCAGTCTTCTGTACGTGGTGCCTGTACGCCGAAAGTGTCCCGCAATTCTTCTGGCCACCGACAGCATCTCTTGCACGCCCCTGTCGTTTTTTTTAAATAATTCTGCACCACCAAATTCAAGGTATGTGCAAAACATGGGACGTGCTGGAATTTGCCCAGATTTAATGCACACACAATATTGCTGGCGTTGTCCGATGCCACAAATCCACAGGAGAGTCCAATTGGGGTAAGCCATTCCGCGATGATCTTCCTCAGTTGCCGTAAGAGGTTTTTAGCTGTGTGCGTATTCTGGAAAGCGGTGATACAAAGCGTAGCCTGCCTAGGAAAGAGTTGGCGTTTGCGAGATGCTGCTACTGGTGCCGCTGCTGTTCTTGCGGCGGGAGTCCATACATCTACCCAGTGGGCTGTCACAGTCATATAGTCCTGAGCCTGCCCTGCTCCACTTGTCCACATGTCCGTGGTTAAGTGGACATTGGGTACAACTGCATTTTTTAGGACACTGGTGAGTCTTTTTCTGAGGTCTGTGTACATTTTCGGTATCGCCTGCCTAGAGAAATGGAACCTAGATGGTATTTGGTACCGGGGACTCAGTACCTCCAACAAGTCTCTAGTTGGCTCTGCAGTAATGATGGATACCGGAACCACGTTTCTCACCGCCCAGGATGCCAAGGCCTCAGTTATCCACTTTGCAGCAGGATGACTGCTGTGATATTTCATCTTCCTCGCAAAGGACTGTTGGACAGTCAATTGCTTGGTGGAAGTAGTAAAAGTGGTCTTACGAGTACGACTTCCCCTCTGGGATGACCATCGACTCCCAGCAGCAACAACAGCAGCGCCAGCAGCAGTAGGCGTTACACGCAAGGATGCATCGGAGGAATCCCAGGCAGGAGAGGACTTGTCAGAATTGCCAGTGACATGGCCTGCAGGACTATTGGCATTCCTGGGGAAGGAGGAAATTGACACTGAGGGAGTTGGTGGGGTGGTTTGCGTGAGCTTGGTTACAAGAGGAAGGGATTTACTGGTCAGTAGACTGCTTCCGCTGTCGCCCAAAGTTTTTGAACTTGTCACTGACTTATGATGAATGCGCTGCAGGTGACGTATAAGGGAGGATGTTCCGAGGTGGTTAACGTCCTTACCCCTACTTATTACAGCTTGACAAAGGCAACACACGGCTTGACAAATGTTGTCCGCATTTCTGTTTAAATACTTCCACACCGAAGAGCTGATTTTTTTGGTATTTTCACCAGGCATGTCAATGGCCATATTCCTCCCACGGACAACAGGTGTCTCCCCGGGTGCCTGACTTAAACAAACCACCTCACCATCAGAATCCTCCTGGTCAATTTCCTCCCCAGCGCCAGCAACACCCATATCCTCCTCATCCTGGTGTACTTCAACACTGACATCTTCAATCTGACTATCAGGAACTGGACTGCGGGTGCTCCTTCCAGCACTTGCAGGGGGCGTGCAAATGGTGGAAGGCGCATGCTCTTCACGTCCAGTGTTGGGAAGGTCAGGCATCGCAACCGACACAATTGGACTCTCCTTGTGGATTTGTGATTTTGAAGAACGCACAGTTCTTTGCTGTGCTTTTGCCAGCTTGAGTCTTTTCATTTTTCTAGCGAGAGGCTGAGTGCTTCCATCCTCATGTGAAGCTGAACCACTAGCCATGAACATAGGCCAGGGCCTCAGCCGTTCCTTGCCACTCCGTGTGGTAAATGGCATATTGGCAAGTTTACGCTTCTCCTCCGACAATTTTATTTTAGATTTTTGAGTCCTTTTTTTACTGATATTTGGTGTTTTGGATTTTACATGCTCTGTACTATGACATTGGGCATCGGCCTTGGCAGACGACGTTGATGGCATTTCATCGTCTCGGCCATGACTAGTGGCAGCAGCTTCAGCACGAGGTGGAAGTCAATCTTGATCTTTCCCTATTTTTGGAACCTCAACATTTTTGTTCTCCATATTTTAATAGGCACAACTAAAAGGCACCTCAGGTAAACAATGGAGATGGATGGATACTAGTATACTTATGGATGACGAGCGACTGCCGACACAGAGGTAGCTACAGCCGTGGACTACCGTACTGCGTCTGCTGCTAATATAGACTGGATGATAATGAAATAAAAAAAATATATATATATCACTACTGCAGCCGGACAGGTATATATTATATAATGACGGACCTGCTGGACACTGTCAGCTCAGCACTGCAGACTCCTAAAGTAAGCTACTAGTATCAAGAAGATAGAAAAAAAAAAACACCACGGGTAGGTGGTATACAATTATGGATGGACGAGCGACTGCCGACACAGAGGTAGCTACAGCCGTGGACTACCGTACTGCGTCTGCTGCTAATATAGACTGGATGATAATGATATAAAAAATATATATATATCACTACTGCAGCCGGACAGGTATATATTATATAATGACGGACCTGCTGGACACTGTCAGCAGAATGCGTTTATAGAATAAAAAACACCACACGACGAGTGTTTAACTTTTTCAGGCAGACAATCACAATATACTGGTGGTCAGCAGACAATCACAATATACTGGTGGTCAGTGGTCACTGGTCAGTCACACTGGCAGTGGCACTCTGGCAGCAAAAGTGTGCACTGTACTTAAAATATGTACTCCTGCTATAACTGCTCCCCAGTCTCCGCCACAATTAAGCTGTGTGAGCAGTGAGCACTCAGCACAGTCAGATATACAGTATTACATATGATGCAGCACACTGAGGCTGAGCACAGATATGGTATGTGACTGTGTCACACTGTGTATCGTTTTTTTTCAGGTAGAGAACGGATTAATTAAACTGGTGGTCACTGGTCACACCATCAGCAACAGCAAGTAGTACTCCTAATATGCTCCCCAAAATTAGTAAATCAACAATCAAGTGTCTCTACTCTAGTCTAAACGGAGAGGACGCCAGCCACGTCCTCTCCCTATCAATCTCAATGCACGTGTGAAAATGGCGGCGACGCGCGGCTCCTTATATAGAATCCGAGTCTCGCGATAGAATCCGAGCCTCGCGAGAATCCGACAGCGGGATGATGATGTTCGGGCACGCTCGGGTTAACCGAGCAAGGCGGGAGGATCCGAGCCTGCTCGGACCCGTGTAAAATAAGCTGAAGTTCGGGGGGGTTCGGTTTCCGAGAAACCGAACCCGCTTTTCGCCATATGTTGTGATAATGCTTTGCTGTCACATCTTTCCTAGCTTTTATCAGCGTAGGAATGACTTCAACCGGAATGCCCTTTTCCATCAGGATCCGGCGTTCAACCGCCATGCCGTCAAACGCAGCCGCAGTAAGTTTTGGAACAGACAGGGCCCCTGCTGTAGCAGGTCCTGTCTGAGAGGCAGAGGCCAAGGGTCCTCTGAGATCATTTCTTGTAGTTCCGGGTACCAAGTCCTTCTTGGCCAATCCGGAACGATGAGTATAGTTCTTACTCCTCTCTTTCTTATTATCCTCAGCACCTTTGGTATGAGAGGAAGAGGAGGGAACACATAAACCGACTGGTACACCCACGGTGTCACTAGAGCGTCCACAGCTATTGCCTAAGGGTCCCTTGACCTGGCGCAATATATTTTTAGCTTTTTGTTTAGGCGGGACGCCATCATGTCCACCTGTGGCCTTTCCCAATGGTTTACCATCAGTTGGAAGACTTCTGGATGAAGTCCCCACTCTCCCGGGTGGAGGTCGTGCCTGCTGAGGAAGTCTGCTTCCCAGTTGTCCACTCCCGGAATGAACACTGCTGACAGTGCTATCACGTGATTTTCCGCCCATCGGAGAATCCTTGTGGCTTCTGCCATCGCCATCCTGCTTCTTGTGCCGCCCTGTTGGTTTACATGGGCGACCGCCGTGATGTTGTCTGACTGAATCAGCACCGGCTGGTTTTGAAGCAGGGGTCTTGCCTGACTTAGGGCATTGTAAATGGCCCTTAGTTCCAGAATATTTATGTGTAGGGAAGCCTCCTGACTCGACCATTGTCCCTGGAAGTTTCTTCCCTGAGTGACTGCCCCCCAACCTCGGAGGCTTGCATCCGTGGTCACCAGGACCCAGTCCTGTATGCAGAATCTGCGGCCCTCTAGAAGATGAGCACTCTGCTGCCACCACAGCAGAGACACCCTGGCCCTCGGGGACAGGGTGATCAGCCGATGCATCTGAAGATGCGATACGGACCACTTGTCTAACAGATCCCACTGAAAGATCCTTGCATGGAACCTGCCGAATGGAATTGCCTCGCAAGAAGCTACCATCTTTCCCAGGACTCGCGTGCAGTGATGCACCGACACCTGTTTTGGTTTCAGGAGGTCTCTGACCAGAGATGACAACTCCTTGGCCTTCTCCTCCGGGAGAAACACCTTCTTCTGTTCTGTGTCCAGAATCATACCCAGGAACAGCAGACGCGTCGTAGGAACCAGCTGCGACTTTGGAATATTCAGAATCCAGCCGTGCTGTTGTAGCACTTCCTGAGATAGTGCTACTCCGACTTACAACTGCTCCCTGGACCTCGCCTTTATAAGGAGATCGTCCAAGTATGGGATAATTATAACTCCCTTCTTTCGAAGGAGTATCATCATTTCGGCCATTACCTTGGTAAATACCCTCGGTGCCGTGGACAGACCAAACGGCAACGTCTGGAATTGGTAATGGCGGTCTTGTACCACAAAATGGAGGTACACCTGGTGAGGTGGGTAAATGGGGACATGCAGGTAAGCATCCTTGATGTCCAGTGATACCATGTAATCCCCCTCTTCCAGGCTTGCAATAACCGCCCTGAGCGATTCCATTTTGAACTTGAACCTCCTTATATAAGTGTTCAAGGATTTTAAATTTAGAATGGGTCTCACCGAACCGTCTGGTTTCGGTACCACAAACATTGTGGAATAGTAACCCCGTCCCTGTTGAAGGAGGGGAACTTTTATTATCACCTGCTGGAGGTACAGCTTGTGAATTGCCGCCAGCACTACCTCCCTGTCCGGGGGAGTAGCTGGCAAGGCTGATTTGAGGTAACGGTGAGGGGGAGACGTCTCGAATTCCAGCTTGTATCCCTGAGATACCACTTGTAGAACCCAGGGATCCACCTGTGAGCGAACCCACCGGTCGCTGAAGTTCCGGAGACGGGCCCCCACCGCACCTGGCTCCACCAGTGGAGCCCCAGCGTCATGCGGTGGATATAGTGGAAGCAGGGGAGGATTTTTGTTCTTGGGAACTGGCTGTATGGTGCAGCCTTTTCCCTCTACCCCTGCCTCTGGGCAGAAAGGATGCGCCTTTAACCCGCTTGCCTTTCTGGGGGCGAAAGGACTGTACCTGATAATACGGTGCTTTCTTAGGCTGTGAGGGAACCTGAGGTAAAAATGTCGACTTCCCAGCTGTTGCTGTGGAAACGAGGTCCGAGAGACCATCCCCAAACAATTCCTCACCCTTGTAAGGCAAAACCTCCATGTGCCTTTTAGAATCCGCATCACCTGTCCACTGCCGAGTCTATAACACTCTCCTGGCAGAAATGGACATTGCATTTATTTTAGATGCCAGCCGGCAAATATCCCTCTGTGCATCTCTCATATATAAGACTACGTCTTTAATATGTTCTATGGTTAGCAATATAGTGTCCCTGTCAAGGGAATCAATGTTATCAGACAGGGAATCAGACCACGCTGCTGCAGCACTGCACATCCATGCTGAAGCAATAGCAGGTCTCAGTATAGTACCTGAGTGTGTATATACAGACTTCAGGATAGCCTCCTGCTTTCTATCCGCAGGCTCCTTTAAGGCGGCCGTATCCTGAGACGGTAGTGCCACCTTTTTTGACAAGCGTGTGAGCGCTTTATCCACCCTTGGGGATGTCTCCCCACGTACCCTGTCCTCTGGCGGGAAAGGGTACGCCATTAGTAACTTTTTAGAAATCACTAGTTTTTTATCAGGGGAAGCCCACGCTTCTTCACACACTTCATTTAACTCATCTGATGGGGGAAAAACCACTGGTTGCTTTTTCTCCCCAAACATAATACCCTTTTTAGTGGTACCTGGGTTAATGTCAGAAATGTGCAACACATTTTTCATTGCCGTAATCATGCAACGGATGGCCCTAGTGGAATGTACATTAGTCTCGTCGTCGTCGACACTGGAGTCAGACTCCGTGTCGACATCTGTGTCTGCCATCTGAGGTAGCGGGCGTTTTTGAGCCCCTGATGGCTTTTGAGACGCCTGGGCAGGCACTGGCTGAGAAGCCGGCAGTCCCACAGCTGTTATGTCATCGAACCTTTTATGTAAGGAGTTGACACTGTTGGTTAATACCTTCCACATATCCATCCACTCTGGTGTCGACCCCGCAGGGGGTGACATCACATTTATCGGCACCTGCTCCGCCTCCACATAAGCCTCCTCATCAAACATGTCGACACAGCCGTACCGACACACCGCACACACACAGGGAATGCTCTGACTGAGGACAGGACCCCACAAAGTCCTTTGGGGAGACAGAGAGAGAGTATGCCAGCACACACCACAGCGCTATATAAACAGGGATTTACACTACACAAAGTGATTTTCCCTATAGCAGCTATACAATACAGTTTTGCGCCTAAATTTAGTGCCCCCCCTCTCTTTTTTACCCTTTGAGCCTGGAAACTGCAGGGGAGAGCCTGGGGAGCTGTCTTCCAGCGGAGCTGTGAAGAGGAAATGGCGCCAGTGTGCTGAGGGAGATAGCCCCGCCCCTTTTTCGGCGGGCTTCTCCCGCTCTTTTATTAATATTATGGCAGGGGATTTTTACACATATATAGTTTATTAGACTATATTATGTGTTTTTTGCCAATTTAAGGTACTCTAATTGCAGCCCAGGGCGCCCCCCCCCCCCCCCCCCAGCTCCCTGCACCCATCAGTGACCGGAGTATGTGGTGTGCATAGGGAGCAATGGCGCACAGCTGCAGTGCTGTGCGCTACCTTAATGAAGACCGGAGTCTTCAGCCGCCGATTTCCTGGACGTTCTTCTTGCTTCTGGCTCTGCAAGGAGGACGGCGGCGCGGCTCCGGGACCGGACGACCGAGGCTGGGCCTGTGTTCGATCCCTCTGGAGCTAATGATGTCCAGTAGCCTAGAAGCCCAAGCTAGCTGCAAGCAGGTAGGTTCGCTTCTCTCCCCTAAGTCCCTCGTAGCAGTGAGTCTGTTGCCAGCAGATCTCACTGAAAATAAAAAACCTAATAAATACTTTCTTTACTAGAAGCTCAGGAGAGCCCCTAGTGTGCAACCAGCTCGAGCCGGGCACAGATTCTAACTGAGGTTTGGAGGAGGGGCATAGAGGGAGGAGCCAGTGCACACCAGTAGTCCTAATTCTTTCTTAGAGTGCCCAGTCTCCTGCGGAGCCCGTCTATTCCCCATGGTCCTTACAGAGTTCCCAGCATCCACTAGGACGTCAGAGAAAAGGGGAATTTGTGGGGAATATAGCAGTGCAAGAGTATCATGCATGCAATAAGAAACCAGAATGTAATTATGATGCCTGGTGGCAGATGCAGGGCATATTATGGTAACCTCAAAGTACAGCTCATGCTTGTAGATAAACCAAGTAAAAAGATTTTGTTACTGTAGTTTGAGTTATCTAGATGGGAAATATAAAGTCTCCATTTTCTCTGGAAACACAGCACTCCTTTCTCGATATCTGCGAGGGTGGCCCTACGGTCAAAATACAGGATTCGTAGTAACGTATATTTGACTGCACATAGCAAAGGTGGTATTTTAACCATCCAATTTAACAAGATTCATTTTTTTAGCAATAGTCACAAGCGTCATAAGTAAAGGCCATGGAGGCCTTGTACTTCATACACACTCCTGTCTTCTCTGAAAACATATGTTTCCTCTGGCTATGTGAAATGTAAGCTCGCTAATGGGGACTTCTTGTAAAACTGCAGATTGGAGAGTCCTGAAAGTGGTGTCATTGTATTTAAGAAGAGATTCTAACAAGCGCAGGTTTGGAAGGACTTATAATAAAATATAGAATTTTATGGTGGAGCAATCAATTCTTATGGGCACCAATATAATTAATGGGTGCCCAACGGAGCAATTAGAAACATAGAACTTGACAGGAGATAAGAACCACTTGTAATCCGCAGATGTACTGTACATATACAAATTTACAGACTAGGGTTAATATGTGTTGGGAGCCAATTAACCTACCAGTACTGTATATTTTTGACATTGCGAGAGGAACCCCACTCAACTACAAGGATAATATACAAACTCTCCACAGTTTAGGCCATATTGAGAATCAAACTCACAACCCCAGTACTGTGAGGCAGTAATGCTAACCATTAAACCATCTGTACTGAATTTCAGTTGATCCGGGAGCCCTTTAATTATTGAATTTGTCGCACAAATAGATGGAGTTTAGCAGTATATAGCAGTTAAACCTGTCTAAAGTCCTGGTTAGGGTGCCCAAACCATGGACTTTTCACACATTTCTTATCACAACCTCAGGAGGCTAAGAGAACGATGTGTCCCCCAGTGGCACTCGCATCCAAACACAACAACAATCAAATTGCTCTGTCAGACGCCATCTAGTGGCTGCCATTGGGGAAAATAAGTGAATTCCTTCCTATGGAATTCAGTTGACAGCAGGAAATTTAAAAACCCTTGCAGTGCGGGGTTTTGCTATTCAATTAATGGACTGAAAATGGGAAGCGGTGATTTCTATAGAAATTACTGCATCTTTTTTTCTTGCATCTCCAGAGCAAGTCTGATTTTTCCTAAAATTGTTCATTTTAGGAAAGATCACCGGGACTTGCTCTGGCACCCCAGTGGCACCAAAACACCCCCACTCCCACCATCCGCGAGAACTAATTAAGCAATTGTAAATTTCCAGTTTGCTTAATGAGTCTGCAATTACCTTTCAGAAGCATGTGTCTTCTGCATCCAGCATCGAGGGCCAGGTCCTCTGCAGCAGTGGTGAGTATGTAGTATTTATGAGTGTGTACATGAGTATTAGTATGTGTGACATCCCCCCCCCCACACACACACACACCACCTCACCCCTCCTGTGTAGTGTATCCCTCCCTCCGGAGGCAGCAGCTGGAGAACTACACAAGTGCTGCTACTGCTTGGGGAGTACTTGCTTTGAACAGCTGCAGGCAAATAAGATTCAACCCATTTATACAAAGGATATTAATTATTTTGTATATACATGATGAAATTCATGTTCCTTCGTATGGGGACTGGCTAGACAGAAGGCCTTGGCTCCGTGTAGCAAACTTACCATTTACTGTAAGTTAAAGAACTAGCATTTCTGTGCCTATCTTACCTTTCATCAAGGTCCGTACTGATTCACTCAGCTCCTACCATCCAAAGAAGCAACCATTTGCACCCACCTCGTTGAAATGCCCTTTACCCATATAAATGTGATAATGCAGAACTAGGTGCAAGAGTTAAAGGACTAGTTAAATGATCTGCCAACATGATTCTGTCCATGTATAAGAATAATTGCTGGTTAGCTTTTTTGGGTGCTTTTTAAAATTCTACAGACGAGAAATTCATTTGATTAATTTAGTGAAAAATGCCAAATGCAACTTGCTGGCCATAAGCTCTGGGACTGATTTATTCCAATTCAATCTAGAATGGCCAGAAGTGTGGAACAAAATGACTGGTTGCACAAGCCACTACGGTGATGCCACTACGGAACCTTGAGGGGGGTGGATATCAAAACCAAAGGACAACAGTGAGCTGATGTGAATTTCCATAGAATCATAACATTTAAGCGTTCATTTATTATGTTTTTATGGTCTAGACTGGTCACAATGGAAATCTGGAACTCAATAATTTTTTATATGTAAATATATACAGTACATGGTAAAGCTTCCATTTTTATTCAGTTTTACCTATCAGCTGCGGCTCCTACCTTTTTTAGGTAGGGGGACTGCCGCTTCTCCTGCTGGTGAGAAGAAGAGAGTCCTGGCGCCTGCACAAGGGAGCTGACAGTCACCGGTTTCCGGCGCATTCGCACAAGCAGTTGCTTGAGTGTGCATGCGCAAGCACCCAGCTTCTATGGACTGCATTGGCTACGGCCCATAGTGGCCGGATTGGGCTGATGACCAGGCAGGGAGGAAGCCAACTTTCTGCTATTCACAGCCTGGTCTGGCAGTCCCGGAGAGAGGAAACACAGCCCAATGGTACTGCCTGTCTTACGGTTGACTGGTAGACTTTCCAATAGGAAGTCACTGCCAAGCACAGTGAAGCCACTGAGCTAGTGCAGTTGTAAGAGGGTGGCGATGCGGTGCAGTGCCTGCTGCTGTGCAGGTGTAGACTCACTACTCACCGGGCGCCGCACTCTCTCACCTTCAGGTAATGGAACCTTCAACGGACCTGGAAATCTTCAGTTGGACCCGGACACAGCGATCCCCTCTCGGAGCTGACAATGGATGAACTGGGGAGAAAGTAAAAAAACTTAAGGGGGGTATCAACTAGAGATGAGCGGGTTCGGTTTCTCTGAATCCGAACCCGCCAGAACTTCATGTTTTTTTTCACGGGTCCGAGCGACTCGGATCTTCCCGCCTTGCTCGGTTAACCCGAGCGCGCCCGAACGTCATCATGACGCTGTCGGATTCTCGCGAGGCTCGGATTCTATCGCGAGACTCGGATTCTATATAAGGAGCCGCGCGTCGCCGCCATTTTCACACGTGCATTGAGATTGATAGGGAGAGGACGTGGCTGGCGTCCTCTCCATTTAGATTATAAGAGACTGAGAGAGATTTACTGGAGCTGACTAGGAGGAGTACTGTTACTGTAGAAGTGTAGAGACTGAGTGGAGAGAGTTTACTAGTGAGGACAGTGCAGTTTACTTTATAATCCGTTCTCTGCCTGAAAAAAGCGATACACAGCACACAGTGACTCAGTCACATACCATATCTGTGTGCACTGCTCAGGCTCAGGCCAGTGTGCTGCATCATCTATTATCTATATATAATATTATATATATCTGTCTGACTGCTCAGCTCACACAGCTTATAATTGTGGGGGAGACTGGGGAGCACTACTGCAGTGCCAGTTATAGGTTATAGCAGGAGCCAGGAGTACATAATATATTATATAGTGAGTGACCACCAGACACACAGTGCAGTTTATTTAATATATCCGTTCTCTGCCTGAAAAAAGCGATACACACAGTGACTCAGTCAGTCACATACCATATCTGTGTGCACTGCTCAGGCTCAGGCCAGTGTGCTGCATCATCTATATATATTATATATCTGTCTGACTGCTCAGCTCACACAGCTTATAATTGTGGGGGAGACTGGGGAGCACTACTGCAGTGCCAGTTATAGGTTATAGCAGGAGCCAGGAGTACATAATATTATATTAAAATTAAACAGTGCACACTTTTGCTGCAGGAGTGCCACTGCCAGTGTGACTAGTGACCAGTGACCTGACCACCAGTATATATAATATTAGTAGTATACTATCTCTTTATCAACCAGTCTATATTAGCAGCAGACACAGTACAGTGCGGTAGTTCACGGCTGTGGCTACCTCTGTGTCGGCACTCGGCAGCCCGTCCATAATTGTATATACCACCTAACCGTGGTTTTTTTTTCTTTCTTTATACATACATACTAGTTACGAGTATACTATCTCTTTATCAACCAGTCTATATATTAGCAGCAGACACAGTACAGTGCGGTAGTTCACGGCTGTGGCTACCTCTGTGTCGGCACTCGGCAGCCCGTCCATAATTGTATATACCACCTAACCGTGGTTTTTTTTTCTTTCTTTATAGTCATACTAGTTACGAGTATACTATCTCTTTATCAACCAGTCTATATTAGCAGCAGACACAGTACAGTGCGGTAGTTCACGGCTGTGGCTACCTCTGTGTCGGCACTCGGCAGCCCGTCCATAATTGTATATACCACCTAACCGTGGTTTTTTTTTCTTTCTTTATACATACATACTAGTTACGAGTATACTATCTCTTTATCAACCAGTCTATATATTAGCAGCAGACACAGTACAGTGCGGTAGTTCACGGCTGTGGCTACCTCTGTGTCGGCACTCGGCAGCCCGTCCATAATTGTATATACCACCTAACCGTGGTTTTTTTTTCTTTCTTTATAGTCATACTAGTTACGAGTATACTATCTCTTTATCAACCAGTCTATATTAGCAGCAGACACAGTACAGTGCGGTAGTTCACGGCTGTGGCTACCTCTGTGTCGGCACTCGGCAGCCCGTCCATAATTGTATATACCACCTAACCGTGTTTTTTTTTTCTTTCTTTATACATACATACTAGTTACGAGTATACTATCTCTTTATCAACCAGTCTATATATTAGCAGCAGACACAGTACAGTGCGGTAGTTCACGGCTGTGGCTACCTCTGTGTCGGCACTCGGCAGCCCGTCCATAATTGTATATACCACCTAACCGTGGTTTTTTTTTTCTTTCTTTATACATACATACTAGTTACGAGTATACTATCTCTTTATCAACCAGTCTATATTAGCAGCAGACACAGTACAGTGCGGTAGTTCACGGCTGTGGCTACCTCTGTGTCGGCACTCGGCAGCCCGTCCATAATTGTATATACCACCTAACCGTGGTTTTTTTTTCTTTCTTTATACATACATACTAGTTACGAGTATACTATCTCTTTATCAACCAGTCTATATTAGCAGCAGACACAGTACAGTGCGGTAGTTCACGGCTGTGGCTACCTCTGTGTCGGCACTCGGCAGCCCGTCCATAATTGTATATACCACCTAACCGTGGTTTTTTTTTCTTTCTTTATACATACATACTAGTTACGAGTATACTATCTCTTTATCAACCAGTCTATATATTAGCAGCAGACACAGTACAGTGCGGTAGTTCACGGCTGTGGCTACCTCTGTGTCGGCACTCGGCAGCCCGTCCATAATTGTATACTAGTATCCAATCCATCCATCTCCATTGTTTACCTGAGGTGCCTTTTAGTTGTGCCTATTAAAATATGGAGAACAAAAATGTTGAGGTTCCAAAATTAGGGAAAGATCAAGATCCACTTCCACCTCGTGCTGAAGCTGCTGCCACTAGTCATGGCCGAGACGATGAAATGCCAGCAACGTCGTCTGCCAAGGCCGATGCCCAATGTCATAGTACAGAGCATGTCAAATCCAAAACACCAAATATCAGTAAAAAAAGGACTCCAAAACCTAAAATAAAATTGTCGGAGGAGAAGCGTAAACTTGCCAATATGCCATTTACCACACGGAGTGGCAAGGAACGGCTGAGGCCCTGGCCTATGTTCATGGCTAGTGGTTCAGCTTCACATGAGGATGGAAGCACTCAGCCTCTCGCTAGAAAAATGAAAAGACTCAAGCTGGCAAAAGCAGCACAGCAAAGAACTGTGCATTCTTCGAAATCCCAAATCCACAAGGAGAGTCCAATTGTGTCGGTTGCGATGCCTGACCTTCCCAACACTGGACGTGAAGAGCATGCGCCTTCCACCATTTGCACGCCCCCTGCAAGTGCTGGAAGGAGCACCCGCAGTCCAGTTCCTGATAGTCAGATTGAAGATGTCAGTGTTGAAGTACACCAGGATGAGGAGGATATGGGTGTTGCTGGCGCTGGGGAGGAAATTGACCAGGAGGATTCTGATGGTGAGGTGGTTTGTTTAAGTCAGGCACCCGGGGAGACACCTGTTGTCCGTGGGAGGAATATGGCCGTTGACATGCCAGGTGAAAATACCAAAAAAATCAGCTCTTCGGTGTGGAGGTATTTCACCAGAAATGCGGACAACAGGTGTCAAGCCGTGTGTTCCCTTTGTCAAGCTGTAATAAGTAGGGGTAAGGACGTTAACCACCTCGGAACATCCTCCCTTATACGTCACCTGCAGCGCATTCATAATAAGTCAGTGACAAGTTCAAAAACTTTGGGTGACAGCGGAAGCAGTCCACTGACCAGTAAATCCCTTCCTCTTGTAACCAAGCTCACGCAAACCACCCCACCAACTCCCTCAGTGTCAATTTCCTCCTTCCCCAGGAATGCCAATAGTCCTGCAGGCCATGTCACTGGCAATTCTGACGAGTCCTCTCCTGCCTGGGATTCCTCCGATGCATCCTTGCGTGTAACGCCTACTGCTGCTGGCGCTGCTGTTGTTGCCGCTGGGAGTCGATGGTCATCCCAGAGGGGAAGTCGTAAGCCCACTTGTACTACTTCCAGTAAGCAATTGACTGTTCAACAGTCCTTTGCGAGGAAGATGAAATATCACAGCAGTCATCCTACTGCAAAGCGGATAACTGAGGCCTTGGCATCCTGGGTGGTGAGAAACGTGGTTCCGGTATCCATCATTACTGCAGAGCCAACTAGAGACTTGTTGGAGGTACTGTGTCCCCGGTACCAAATACCATCTAGGTTCCATTTCTCTAGGCAGGCGATACCGAAAATGTACACAGACCTCAGAAAAAGAGTCACCAGTGTCCTAAAAAATGCAGCTGTACCCAATGTCCACTTAACCACGGACATGTGGACAAGTGGAGCAGGGCAGGGTCAGGACTATATGACTGTGACAGCCCACTGGGTAGATGTATGGACTCCCGCCGCAAGAACAGCAGCGGCGGCACCAGTAGCAGCATCTCGCAAATGCCAACTCTTTCCTAGGCAGGCTACGCTTTGTATCACCGGTTTCCAGAATACGCACACAGCTGAAAACCTCTTACGGCAACTGAGGAAGATCATCGCGGAATGGCTTACCCCAATTGGACTCTCCTGTGGATTTGTGGCATCGGACAACGCCAGCAATATTGTGTGTGCATTAAATATGGGCAAATTCCAGCACGTCCCATGTTTTGCACATACCTTGAATTTGGTGGTGCAGAATTTTTTAAAAAACGACAGGGGCGTGCAAGAGATGCTGTCGGTGGCCAGAAAAATTGCGGGACACTTTCGGCGTACAGGCACCACGTACAGAAGACTGGAGCACCACCAAAAACTACTGAACCTGCCCTGCCATCATCTGAAGCAAGAAGTGGTAACGAGGTGGAATTCAACCCTCTATATGCTTCAGAGGTTGGAGGAGCAGCAAAAGGCCATTCAAGCCTATACAATTGAGCACGATATAGGAGGTGGAATGCACCTGTCTCAAGTGCAGTGGAGAATGATTTCAACGTTGTGCAAGGTTCTGATGCCCTTTGAACTTGCCACACGTGAAGTCAGTTCAGACACTGCCAGCCTGAGTCAGGTCATTCCCCTCATCAGGCTTTTGCAGAAGAAGCTGGAGGCATTGAAGAAGGAGCTAAAAGGGAGCGATTCCGCTAGGCATGTGGGACTTGTGGATGCAGCCCTTAATTCGCTTAACAAGGATTCACGGGTGGTCAATCTGTTGAAATCAGAGCACTACATTTTGGCCACCGTGCTCGATCCTAGATTTAAAGCCTACCTTGGATCTCTCTTTCCGGCAGACACAAGTCTGCTGGGGTGCAAAGACCTGCTGGTGACAAAATTGTCAAGTCAAGCGGAACGCGACCTGTCAACATCTCCTCCTTCACATTCTCCCGCAACTGGGGGTGCGAGGAAAAGGCTCAGAATTCCGAGCCCACCCGCTGGCGGTGATGCAGGGCAGTCTGGAGCGACTGCTGATGCTGACATCTGGTCCGGACTGAAGGACCTGACAACGATTACGGACATGTCGTCTACTGTCACTGCATATGATTCTCTCAACATTGATAGAATGGTGGAGGATTATATGAGTGACCGCATCCAAGTAGGCACGTCACACAGTCCGTACTTATACTGGCAGGAAAAAGAGGCAATTTGGAGGCCCTTGCACAAACTGGCTTTATTCTACCTAAGTTGCCCTCCCACAAGTGTGTACTCCGAAAGAGTGTTTAGTGCCGCCGCTCACCTTGTCAGCAATCGGCGTACGAGGTTACATCCAGAAAATGTGGAGAAGATGATGTTCATTATAAATGAATTATAATCAATTCCTCCGCGGAGACATTGACCAGCAGCAATTGCCTCCACAAAGTACACAGGGAGCTGAGATGGTGGATTCCAGTGGGGACGAATTGATAATCTGTGAGGAGGGGGATGTACACGGTGATATATCGGAGGGTGAAGATGAGGTGGACATCTTGCCTCTGTAGAGCCAGTTTGTGCAAGGAGAGATTAATTGCTTCTTTTTTGGGGGGGGTCCAAACCAACCCGTCATATCAGTCACAGTCGTGTGGCAGACCCTGTCACTGAAATGATGGGTTGGTTAAAGTGTGCATGTCCTGTTTTGTTTATACAACATAAGGGTGGGTGGGAGGGCCCAAGGACAATTCCATCTTGCACCTCTTTTTTCTTTTCTTTTTCTTTGCATCATGTGCTGATTGGGGAGGGTTTTTTGGAAGGGACATCCTGCGTGACACTGCAGTGCCACTCCTAGATGGGCCCGGTGTTTGTGTCGGCCACTAGGGTCGCTAATCTTACTCACACAGTCAGCTACCTCATTGCGCCTCTTTTTTTCTTTGCGTCATGTGCTGTTTGGGGAGGGTTTTTTGGAAGGGACATCCTGCGTGACACTGCAGTGCCACTCCTAGATGGGCCCGGTGTTTGTGTCGGCCACTAGGGTCGCTAATCTTACTCACACAGCTACCTCATTGCGCCTCTTTTTTTCTTTGCGTCATGTGCTGTTTGGGGAGGGTTTTTTGGAAGGGCCATCCTGCGTGACACTGCAGTGCCACTCCTAGATGGGCCCGGTGTTTGTGTCGGCCACTAGGGTCGCTAATCTTACTCACACAGCTACCTCATTGCGCCTCTTTTTTTCTTTGCGTCATGTGCTGTTTGGGGAGGGTTTTTTGGAAGGGACATCCTGCGTGACACTGCAGTGCCACTCCTAGATGGGCCCGGTATTTGTGTCGGCCACTAGGGTCGCTTATCTTACTCACACAGCGACCTCGGTGCAAATTTTAGGACTAAAAATAATATTGTGAGGTGTGAGGTATTCAGAATAGACTGAAAATGAGTGTAAATTATGGTTTTTGAGGTTAATAATACTTTGGGATCAAAAAGACCCCCAAATTCTATGATTTAAGCTGTTTTTTAGTGTTTTTTGAAAAAAACACCCGAATCCAAAACACACCCGAATCCGACAAAAAAAATTCAGTGAGGTTTTGCCAAAACGCGTTCGAACCCAAAACACGGCCGCGGAACCGAACCCAAAACCAAAACACAAAACCCGAAAAATTTCAGGCGCTCATCTCTAGTATCAACCCTTCTTCCACCAGCAAAGGGGATACCCCAGAGATGGCGGCGACCTTCACTGGTTGGGTGTATGGTCATAACCAGCACAAAGCCTCAGCCACCCAAATTTCACACACTCGCACTCTCGCGCGTAGTGTGATAAAGGGTTTTTTTCACGTCCGTGAGCAAACCCCTAATCCGGCGCTCGGGGACAGACAAGGGGACGGACGGACACAGATAGTACTCACCATTAGTCCCGCACTGCAGACTTCTTCTCCACTTACAGGTCACTGTAAGGAGGCAAACAAACAACAGCCGTGCAGGGCCTAACTCTAACCTAGTGTAACACCAATATACTAACTACAACGGCAGAGCCCTCAAACTAGCTATGTGGGTGTGGTGCAACAAAACTAGACACAAACTTAACAAACTTGGTCCTGCACGGTAACAACACACATCACGAATCAAAATAACAGTGCGAGTAACTACCACGGTGCTGTCCCTTTAATTCTTAACTGCTTTGGATTACTGGGGAGTGGGCACCGTACAGCCTACCCACTTCCCTTTGCTTAGATGGGCCTAGTGCCCCCTATTTGCACACAGGCCAGAGGCCTGAATTTTCCCACAGGCCTAGCGCCTGCCTATCGTGGGGCCGGGTGGAGTGACCTAGGCCTAGTGCCTAGATCACTTTTATATAGTGGGGCTCAGGCTTACAAGCCTGCCTACTTTGCGCATGTTGGGGTGGCCTGGGCCTAACGCCCAGTACCACACTTATTCATCTAGGGGGGCGCACCTATTAACTGGGCCTATTGCCCTCCACGTGCCCTCGGGCCTAATGCCGACCTAAGATGCCAATGCAGTGGCTTGGGCCTAATGCTCGAACCACCAATTCAGGTGCGGCTAAAACTCCTAACTGTGCCACAGGCCTAGTGCCTGAACCGTGCCCCCGGGCCTAATGCCCGTTCCCTGGTGTTCTAGGGAGGAAAGGGGGAAGATCAGCCTCACAGAGGCCTCACCTGGTTCAAGGGTCTCCAGCACCCTCTTCTGCTGCTGACCCGTCCTGGCCAGAAGCACCGCCTCCGCCTTCCTTCTGAGTCCAGCCGCCACTGGACATTCTTCTCTTGGTGGCTGACGTCTTCCGGCCTCTTCAGCGGCCACCGGAGCTCTTCTCCCCACGGCCGTCATCTTCGTTTCCACCGCCTCTGCTCCCCGTCCGGCTCTTCGCTGCTCTACCACGTGGCCTCCTCAGGGTCCGGTGGAGTCTTCCCTCTTCAGCTCCCACCCGGCGTCTGACGTCAAACGCCGGGGGCGAGGCCTATGACGTGGCGAGCGCCGATTAGCTCACCGCACCAGCCCGTGATTGGCCGCCGCTCCAGCCATCTCCGGTCCAGTGCAGGGAACCAATACGCGGTCCCTGCACTGAACACCCGTCGCTGCCGCTCCACCAACGCTGGGGACAGACAAGCTGCCCCAGTGCTGTCCACAGCCAGTAACTGCAGGGGACACAGATCCCCTGCCCTCTGCTGGGAGTCTGGCGCTGGGAGCGGACACACCGCCCCAGCGCTTACACACATTCCCACATTTCCCCCCCCCCCTTTTTCCTTTGTAGTCCCTACAAAGGTTCTCACAATGTCCATTGTCCGCGGGTCAGGGAATTCCAATGTCCCTCCGGCGAGGTTGTGTTCGAGGGTCCAGCCGGGAACGACTGTGACCTCACATACTTCTTCCGCTGGCTCCGGGTTCCTCTTCTTCGTACCTCCTGACCTCAATCGGTGGATCCTCTGGGTGAGTGGCATCTCCTTACGGTCACACACGGTTACGGCCTGCACACATTCCCACACAGTCACACAGACTGCAACAGGCTCAGCTGAGCTCACTGAAGTGGTGGATTTTACTGGGGGGTTCTACAGTTCTGCAGCCCATAGGTAAAATCCGCCACTGCCTGTTATTGTTTTTGTAGGTCTGTATCTGCAGAATGTTGAAAACAGACAATAGCTCCATCAACAGGGGTTTGCTATTTACCACCACTTCATATTGATTATGAATCTAGCGTATCTTGGATGTTTAATCATCATGAGGTAGCAAGGAAATTCATTGTGATAAATCTTTTCCTTTTTTGTAAATAGAAATAATATGTAATAAGGCTAGAATTGTCAAACTTTCACATATACCATGTGGACAAATAAGCATCAGAACCGTGAGTGCTTGCTGAACATCTCATTCCAAAGGCTTGTACATTGATATAGAATTGTTCCTCCTTCTCCAGTACAGCAGATGAGTAAGGCAGCCTCTCACAGCCTCATCCAGATGTAAAGCTAGCCTGTCTGGTAATTGTAGCTGTAATGGGACAAGTTCAGGGGTGTTTTAAAAGAGGAGGTGGGGGGGCATGTGCAGTCTCTGGCCCCCTCCTCTCTAGCTGGCGGCACACAGAGTAGACTCAGACGCTGTGCCAGAGTCTACTGTGCATGCGCAGGTCCCTGTAAAAATGGCGCCCATTATAGATACGCCACTGGCCACGTTATTAGTTATCTGGATGCAAGGTCTGGGAGAGCTGGGGTTACAGCAGCTGAATAGGATACTGTCCATCAGATACCTGCCATCCACATTGCTTTTAATGCAACTGCAATGTGAACAAGGATAAAAGGGTTCAATGGAGGACAACATAAAATGTAAGCAGGCCATGGAAGAATGTGAAACATCAAAAGCATGCATGCAGATTTAGATTTAGTTGCTGTAGTAGCAGTATAAATATTGGGGGCGGTCATGATATGATGATGTGGCCTAAACTAGCATATTACTTGTCATTGATTATGAATGTATGGGAACGATCATCTATATTGGGCCTCATTATTGGCGCATGCAATGCTGATATTCACTCAGTTTGCCGATGTAGGCGGTACTGCCCATGCATCCTGATGGTTAACGCCGGAAGACACTGAGTGACTATGGATGCAGTGGGGGTTACTGAGAGGTAACGGGGGTGGTAAGCCGGTCACGGATTTGTTGCAGTCAGAAATTGCCCCTAAAGATGTACTTACCCTGACACAAGCTGCCCTGTTCAGATATAGATTCTGCACATCCATAGGGCTAGCGAAATCTACCATGGCGCATCGTAATATGCACAGGGATAGATTAGCTCTGCAGCCGGTGGGTGTCTCAGTAAGTAGCAAATCAGCTACGGCATTAGCATAAAGACAGCTGCAATTGCTTCCACCTCTGAATCCCTGCCATTGTGTTTTAATGTGCATGTTTTAGCTCATTCTTTTTCTGTACATGAGATGGCGAGTTGTGTTTCCTATGGAGAGATTTTAATAACATTATAGACAGTGCTTAAAGTGGTCCTAGAGAGGTGGTGGAACTCCCCCCCTCCCCCGGCGCCCACGCATTAAAGGTAAAAAGGAGGCCTGGTCTCAAAAAGAAAGGGGTAGTAATGCCCCCAATCATTTAACCCCCTGTAGTTTAGCCCCAGTAGTTATGCCCCCAGTGGTAATGCCCTTGCAGTTATGATCCCAGTAGTTTAACCCCCCTTTAGTTTAGCCTCCCACTGGTAATGCCCTCAGTAGTAATGCCCCCAGCACTTTACCCCAAGTAGTAATGCCCCCAGTAGTTTAGCCCCTGTAGTTTAGCCCCCTTGTAGTTTGCCCCCACTAGTTTAGCCCCTGTAGTAATGCCCCCAGCAGTTTAACCCATTTAGTTATGCCCCCGCAGTAATGCTCCCAGCATTAATGTGCTTCAGTAGTAATGCCCCCCTGTAGGAATGCCCCCAGTAGTTTAACCCCTGTAGTTATGACCCCAGTAATAATGCCCCCTGTAGTAATTCCCCCAGCAGTTTTGTCCCCTGTAGTTATGTGCCCCCCTGTAATAATGTGCCCCCCTGTAGTAATGCCGCCCTGTAGTAATGCTCCCAGCAGCTTAACCCCTGTAGTTATGCGCCCAGCAGTAATGTGCCCCAGTAGTAATGCCCCCCTATAGTAATGCCCCCAGCAGTTTAACCCCTGTAGTTATGCCCCCAGCAGTAATGTGCCCCAGTAGTAATGCCCCCTGTAGTAATGTGCCCTCTGTAGTAATGTGCCCCAGGAGTTTGCCCCCTTGTAGTTATCCCCCCAGTAGCTTGCCCCCAGAAGATACACACACACATAAAAAAAAACAAAAAAAACACCATACTCACCGAGCTCCGCTCCCGTGTCCGGCCGCTGCTGTCCTCTCGGCGTCCGCTCCTGAGCACTATGAGAGAGACGTTATGACGTCTATCCCATAGCGCGCACTCACAGAGCCGGAAGCCGGAGCTCAGTACTGAGCTCCTGCCTCCGGCTGCCGCTGTGAGAGAGAGAGCTGGGCGCCCGCTGGTAACACAATCTCAGCGGGCGCCCGGCATCTCCCTGCAGCGGCGGCGGCACACAGCGGGTTAGGTGAGCCGGAGGAGGCGGAACTGCGTTCCGTCTCCAAGTGGAACTGACGGAACGCAGTTCCGCCCGGTTCTGGCTCACTTTAACCCCTGATTATAGAACAATAATAAGTTCTATTGAAGCCAAATAACGAAAGCTTATTTGTGGCTTTTTTATTGAACCTGTCAGATTATTGGAAAGACAAATTGTCTATTTACATTGTCTAGTGTGTACCATCAATTGCGTGCTGCAGCAGGTTGCATGCTACATCCTCTGGTTGGCGTATGCAAACCGGTGCAGTGGAATGAAGGACGGAACGAGGTATTGTTCCATTGTTCAGTACATCGTGTAGTGTGTGCCAGCCATCTCCACTAGCCTGGACAAAGAAAAATGGCCTGACCATCAGCAAGATTGCCGGTCAGTGTTATGTGTACCCGACCCAAGAGGAACATGAGTAATGATGTGTAAAATTAAAAATCCTGTTTTGTTCACAAATGCTACCTTAATCATTGTAAAATTTTATGAAAAAGGGTTCAGTATGTGTGACCGGCGGATGGGATGCCTGCAGTAACATTACCGACGCCGTCATCTTGATCTTTAAAATCTGGACAGGGGGAAGGTAAGTACGTATGCTATCCCATCTCCCCTACCCACTATCCCTACCTTCCTGCAGCCAAACTCTATCCTCCCCCCTTAGTGCCTAACCCTAACTTTCCCCAATGGTGTCTACACCTAACCCTCCTCCCCGCAGCGTAACCCTAACCCCCAACCCCAGTGCCTAAATCTAACATTCCTCCCTCCCGGCCCTAACCCTTACCTGCTCGCTATAATTACAGTCGGGATTCCGACTGTTGGAACCCTGACCTATCTTAACCGCATCCTGAGAAAAACATCTACATTTTCAACATACAGTAACTAGCAGTGTCTGCTAAACTACTTGTTCCTTTTTATAGCTACAAACTCCTAAATAAGCACTGCATGGTGTAATACACAAGAGATTAAACAATACTTTCCAGCAGGTATTCATGTAGTAAACCAACATGATATTGTTAGGCAGAACTATCCAATAAAAGTACACCCTTGCTATTAGAGATGAGCGGGTTCGGTTCCTCGGAATCCGAACCCGCCCGAACTTCATGTTTTTTTTTCACGGGTCCGAGCGACTCGGATCTTCCCGCCTTGCTCGGTTAACCCGAGCGCGCCCGAACGTCATCATGACGCTGTCGGATTCTCGCGAGGCTCGGATTCTATCGCGAGACTCGGATTCTATATAAGGAGCCGCGCGTCGCCGCCATTTTCACTCGTGCATTGAGATTGATAGGGAGAGGACGTGTCTGGCGTCCTCTCCATTAGAATAGAGATAGATTAGATAGAGAGAGAGAGATTGTGCAGAGTCGCAGACAGAGTTAGTTTACCACAGTCAGTGACCAGTGCAGTTGCTAGTTAACTTTTATTTAATATAATATATCCGTTCACTTCTCTCTGCTATATCCGTTCTCTGCCTGAAAAAAAAAACGATACACAGCACAGTCAGTCACACAGTGTGACTCAGTCTGTGTGCACTCAGCTCAGCCCAGTGTGCTGCACAGTCATCAATGTATAAATTAAAAGCTTATAATTAATTGTGGGGGAGACTGGGGAGCACTGCAGGTTGTTAGCAGGAGCCAGGAGTACAATTATATTAATTAACAGTGCACACTTTTGCTGCAGGAGTGGTGACCAGTGCCTGACCACCAGTATAGTATTGTTGTATACTACTAATATCTCTTTAAATATCAACCAGTCTATATTAGCAGCAGACACAGTACAGTGCGGTAGTTCACGGCTGTGGCTACCTCTGTGTCGGCACACGGCAGGCAGTCCGTCCGACCAGAATTGTATTATTTATTATTATATACCTACCACCTAACCGTGGTTTTTTTTTCATTCTTTATACCGTCATAGTGTCATCCTAATTGTTACGAGTATACTACTATCTCTTTATCAACCAGTGTACAGTGCGGTAGTTCACGGCTGTGGCTACCTCTGTGTCGGCACACGGCAGGCAGTCCGTCCGACCAGAATTGTATTATTTATTATTATATACCTACCACCTAACCGTGGTTTTTTTTTTCATTCTTTATACCGTCATAGTGTCATCCTAATTGTTACGAGTATACTACTATCTCTTTATCAACCAGTGTACAGTGCGGTAGTTCACGGCTGTGGCTACCTCTGTGTCGGCACACGGCAGGCAGTCCGTCCGACCAGAATTGTATTATTTATTATTATATACCTACCACCTAACCGTGGTTTTTTTTTTCATTCTTTATACCGTCATAGTGTCATCCTAATTGTTACGAGTATACTACTATCTCTTTATCAACCAGTGTACAGTGCGGTAGTTCACGGCTGTGGCTACCTCTGTGTCGGCACACGGCAGGCAGTCCGTCCGACCAGAATTGTATTATTTATTATTATATACCTACCACCTAACCGTGGTTTTTTTTTCATTCTTTATACCGTCATAGTGTCATCCTAATTGTTACGAGTATACTACTATCTCTTTATCAACCAGTGTACAGTGCGGTAGTTCACGGCTGTGGCTACCTCTGTGTCGGCACACGGCAGGCAGTCCGTCCGACCAGAATTGTATTATTTATTATTATATACCTACCACCTAACCGTGGTTTTTTTTTCATTCTTTATACCGTCATAGTGTCATCCTAATTGTTACGAGTATACTACTATCTCTTTATCAACCAGTGTACAGTGCGGTAGTTCACGGCTGTGGCTACCTCTGTGTCGGCACACGGCAGGCAGTCCGTCCGACCAGAATTGTATTATTTATTATTATATACCTACCACCTAACCGTGGTTTTTTTTTTCATTCTTTATACCGTCATAGTGTCATCCTAATTGTTACGAGTATACTACTATCTCTTTATCAACCAGTGTACAGTGCGGTAGTTCACGGCTGTGGCTACCTCTGTGTCGGCACACGGCAGGCAGTCCGTCCGACCAGAATTGTATTATTTATTATTATATACCTACCACCTAACCGTGGTTTTTTTTTCATTCTTTATACCGTCATAGTGTCATCCTAATTGTTACGAGTATACTACTATCTCTTTATCAACCAGTGTACAGTGCGGTAGTTCACGGCTGTGGCTACCTCTGTGTCGGCACACGGCAGGCAGTCCGTCCGACCAGAATTGTATTATTTATTATTATATACCTACCACCTAACCGTGGTTTTTTTTTTCATTCTTTATACCGTCATAGTGTCATCCTAATTGTTACGAGTATACTACTATCTCTTTATCAACCAGTGTACAGTGCGGTAGTTCACGGCTGTGGCTACCTCTGTGTCGGCACACGGCAGGCAGTCCGTCCGACCAGAATTGTATTATTTATTATTATATACCTACCACCTAACCGTGGTTTTTTTTTTCATTCTTTATACCGTCATAGTGTCATCCTAATTGTTACGAGTATACTACTATCTCTTTATCAACCAGTGTACAGTGCGGTAGTTCACGGCTGTGGCTACCTCTGTGTCGGCAGTCGGCAGGCAGTCCGTCCATCCATAATTGTATTATTATTATAATATATACCACCTAACCGTGGTTTTTTTTTCATTCTTTATACCGTCGTCATAGTGTCATACTAGTTGTTACGAGTATACTACTATCTCTTTATCAACCAGTGTACAGTGCGGTAGTTCACGGCTGTGGCTACCTCTGTGTCGGCAGTCGGCAGGCAGTCCGTCCATCCATAATTGTATTATTATTATAATATATACCACCTAACCGTGGTTTTTTTTTCATTCTTTATACCGTCGTCATAGTGTCATACTAGTTGTTACGAGTATACTACTATCTCTTTATCAACCAGTGTACAGTGCGGTAGTTCACGGCTGTGGCTACCTCTGTGTCGGCAGTCGGCAGGCAGTCCGTCCATCCATAATTGTATTATTATTATAATATATACCACCTAACCGTGGTTTTTTTTCCATTCTTTATACCGTCGTCATAGTGTCATACTAGTTGTTACGAGTATACTACTATCTCTTTATCAACCAGTGTACAGTGCGGTAGTTCACGGCTGTGGCTACCTCTGTGTCGGCAGTCGGCAGGCAGTCCGTCCATCCATAATTGTATTATTATTATAATATATACCACCTAACCGTGGTTTTTTTATACCACCTAACCGTGGCAGTCCGTCCATAATTGTATACTAGTATCCAATCCATCCATCTCCATTGTTTACCTGAGGTGCCTTTTAGTTCTGCCTATAAAATATGGAGAACAAAAAAGTTGAGGTTCCAAAATTAGGGAAAGATCAAGATCCACTTCCACCTCGTGCTGAAGCTGCTGCCACTAGTCATGGCCGAGACGATGAAATGCCAGCAACGTCGTCTGCCAAGGCCGATGCCCAATGTCATAGTACAGAGCATGTCAAATCCAAAACACCAAATATCAGAAAAAAAAGGACTCCAAAACCTAAAATAAAATTGTCGGAGGAGAAGCGTAAACTTGCCAATATGCCATTTACCACACGGAGTGGCAAGGAACGGCTGAGGCCCTGGCCTATGTTCATGGCTAGTGGTTCAGCTTCACATGAGGATGGAAGCACTCAGCCTCTCGCTAGAAAACTGAAAAGACTCAAGCTGGCAAAAGCACCGCAAAGAACTGTGCGTTCTTTGAAATCCCAAATCCACAAGGAGAGTCCAATTGTGTCGTTTGCGATGCCTGACCTTCCCAACACTGGACGTGAAGAGCATGCGCCTTCCACTATTTGCATGCCCCCTGCAAGTGCTGGAAGGAGCACCCGCAGTCCAGTTCCTGATAGTCAGATTGAAGATGTCAGTGTTGAAGTACACCAGGATGAGGAGGATATGGGTGTTGCTGGCGCTGGGGAGGAAATTGACCAGGAGGATTCTGATGGTGAGGTGGTTTGTTTAAGTCAGGCACCCGGGGAGACACCTGTTGTCCGTGGGAGGAATATGGCCGTTGACATGCCAGGTGAAAATACCAAAAAAATCAGCTCTTCGGTGTGGAGGTATTTCACCAGAAATGCGGACAACAGGTGTCAAGCCGTGTGTTCCCTTTGTCAAGCTGTAATAAGTAGGGGTAAGGACGTTAACCACCTCGGAACATCCTCCCTTATACGTCACCTGCAGCGCATTCATAATAAGTCAGTGACAAGTTCAAAAACTTTGGGTGACAGCGGAAGCAGTCCACTGACCAGTAAATCCCTTCCTCTTGTAACCAAGCTCACGCAAACCACCCCACCAACTCCCTCAGTGTCAATTTCCTCCTTCCCCAGGAATGCCAATAGTCCTGCAGGCCATGTCACTGGCAAGTCTGACGAGTCCTTTCCTGCCTGGGATTCCTCCGATGCATCCTTGCGTGTAACGCCTACTGCTGCTGGCGCTGCTGTTGTTGCCGCTGGGAGTCGATGGTCATCCCAGAGGGGAAGTCGTAAGCCCACTTGTACTACTTCCAGTAAGCAATTGACTGTTCAACAGTCCTTTGCGAGGAAGATGAAATATCACAGCAGTCATCCTACTGCAAAGCGGATAACTGAGTCCTTGACAACTATGTTGGTGTTAGACGTGCGTCCGGTATCCGCCGTTAGTTCACAGGGAACTAGACAATTTATTGAGGCAGTGTGCCCCCGTTACCAAATACCATCTAGGTTCCACTTCTCTAGGCAGGCGATACCGAGAATGTACACGGACGTCAGAAAAAGACTCACCAGTGTCCTAAAAAATGCAGTTGTACCCAATGTCCACTTAACCACGGACATGTGGACAAGTGGAGCAGGGCAGGGTCAGGACTATATGACTGTGACAGCCCACTGGGTAGATGTATGGACTCCCGCCGCAAGAACAGCAGCGGCGGCACCAGTAGCAGCATCTCGCAAACGCCAACTCTTTCCTAGGCAGGCTACGCTTTGTATCACCGCTTTCCAGAATACGCACACAGCTGAAAACCTCTTACGGCAACTGAGGAAGATCATCGCGGAATGGCTTACCCCAATTGGACTCTCCTGTGGATTTGTGGCATCGGACAACGCCAGCAATATTGTGTGTGCATTAAATATGGGCAAATTCCAGCACGTCCCATGTTTTGCACATACCTTGAATTTGGTGGTGCAGAATTTTTTAAAAAACGACAGGGGCGTGCAAGAGATGCTGTCGGTGGCCAGAAAAATTGCGGGACACTTTCGGCGTACAGGCACCACGTACAGAAGACTGGAGCACCACCAAAAACTACTGAACCTGCCCTGCCATCATCTGAAGCAAGAAGTGGTAACGAGGTGGAATTCAACCCTCTATATGCTTCAGAGGTTGGAGGAGCAGCAAAAGGCCATTCAAGCCTATACAATTGAGCACGATATAGGAGATGGAATGCACCTGTCTCAAGTGCAGTGGAGAATGATTTCAACGTTGTGCAAGGTTCTGATGCCCTTTGAACTTGCCACACGTGAAGTCAGTTCAGACACTGCCAGCCTGAGTCAGGTCATTCCCCTCATCAGGCTTTTGCAGAAGAAGCTGGAGGCATTGAAGAAGGAGCTAACACGGAGCGATTCCGCTAGGCATGTGGGACTTGTGGATGCAGCCCTTAATTCGCTTAACAAGGATTCACGGGTGGTCAATCTGTTGAAATCAGAGCACTACATTTTGGCCACCGTGCTCGATCCTAGATTTAAAGCCTACCTTGGATCTCTCTTTCCGGCAGACACAGGTCTGCTGGGGTTGAAAGACCTGCTGGTGACAAAATTGTCAAGTCAAGCGGAACGCGACCTGTCAACATCTCCTCCTTCACATTCTCCCGCAACTGGGGGTGCGAGGAAAAGGCTCAGAATTCCGAGCCCACCCGCTGGCGGTGATGCAGGGCAGTCTGGAGCGACTGCTGATGCTGACATCTGGTCCGGACTGAAGGACCTGACAACGATTACGGACATGTCGTCTACTGTCACTGCATATGATTCTCTCAACATTGATAGAATGGTGGAGGATTATATGAGTGACCGCATCCAAGTAGGCACGTCACACAGTCCGTACTTATACTGGCAGGAAAAAGAGGCAATTTGGAGGCCCTTGCACAAACTGGCTTTATTCTACCTAAGTTGCCCTCCCACAAGTGTGTACTCCGAAAGAGTGTTTAGTGCCGCCGCTCACCTTGTCAGCAATCGGCGTACGAGGTTACATCCAGAAAATGTGGAGAAGATGATGTTCATTAAAATGAATTATAATCAATTCCTCCGCGGAGACATTGACCAGCAGCAATTGCCTCCACAAAGTACACAGGGAGCTGAGATGGTGGATTCCAGTGGGGACGAATTGATAATCTGTGAGGAGGGGGATGTACACGGTGATATATCGGAGGGTGAAGATGAGGTGGACATCTTGCCTCTGTAGAGCCAGTTTGTGCAAGGAGAGATTAATTGCTTCTTTTTTGGGGGGGGTCCAAACCAACCCGTCATATCAGTCACAGTCGTGTGGCAGACCCTGTCACTGAAATGATGGGTTGGTTAAAGTGTGCATGTCCTGTTTTGTTTATACAACATAAGGGTGGGTGGGAGGGCCCAAGGATAATTCCATCTTGCACCTCTTTTTTCTTTTCTTTTTCTTTGCATCATGTGCTGATTGGGGAGGGTTTTTTGGAAGGGACATCCTGCGTGACACTGCAGTGCCACTCCTAGATGGGCCCGGTGTTTGTGTCGGCCACTAGGGTCGCTAATCTTACTCACACAGTCAGCTACCTCATTGCGCCTCTTTTTTTCTTTGCGTCATGTGCTGTTTGGGGAGGGTTTTTTGGAAGGGACATCCTGCGTGACACTGCAGTGCCACTCCTAGATGGGCCCGGTGTTTGTGTCGGCCACTAGGGTCGCTAATCTTACTCACACAGTCAGCTACCTCATTGCGCCTCTTTTTTTCTTTGCGTCATGTGCTGTTTGGGGAGGGTTTTTTGGAAGGGACATCCTGCGTGACACTGCAGTGCCACTCCTAGATGTGCCCGGTGTTTGTGTCGGCCACTAGGGTCGCTAATCTTACTCACACAGTCAGCTACCTCATTGCGCCTCTTTTTTTCTTTGCGTCATGTGCTGTTTGGGGAGGGTTTTTTGGAAGGGCCATCCTGCGTGACACTGCAGTGCCACTCCTAGATGGGCCCGGTGTTTGTGTCGGCCACTAGGGTCGCTTATCTTACTCACACAGCGACCTCGGTGCAAATTTTAGGACTAAAAATAATATTGTGAGGTGTGATGTGTTCAGAATAGGCTGAAAATGAGTGTAAATTATGTTTTTTGAGGTTAATAATACTTTGGGATCAAAATTACCCCCAAATTCTATGATTTAAGCTGTTTTTTAGGGTTTTTTGAAAAAAACACCCGAATCCAAAACACACCCGAATCCGACAAAAAAAATTCGGTGAGGTTTTGCCAAAACGCGGTCGAACCCAAAACACGGCCGCGGAACCGAACCCAAAACCAAAACACAAAACCCGAAAAATTTCCGGCGCTCATCTCTACTTGCTATACATTTGTGTAATGTTTTTATTATTTCAGAAATGATGTAGGTTTTCCACCTCCAGCGCTTTACCAAGCGGCAAATCTCTTATCTCAGATCTGTGCACGTACGCCCCACTCCTTTACCTGAAATTAATTTTAATGAAACTTTTTAGACCCTAAATGCATACTTTTATTAATAGCAATGAAAATCCCATTTCCTTATTTTATGGCAAAAATGTTCTTATTCGCTCAGTTGTTATAGTCAAGGAACACGTTTGAGCGTTTAATGTAAACTATATAAAAACGGAAATATCTTAAAAATAAATATATTTCCTGGCACTGCTTTACAGCTCTTGTGTGTATTCTATATCACTGAAATTATAACAGCTTTATTTTATATTCTTCACACCAGCTCTAAGCAATAGTGATACATATGCAATTGTTCTATTACACTTGCCAAGGAGAGTTTGTATGACTTCATATTTCCTACCTTTCTGCTTTCAGTGTATAGCATTAAAATGCCCTATAATAACTGACATTCATATACAAGACCTTATGTTTGGCATCTTGAACCTGGAAAAAGCTATATACCGGTATATAATTAATGACAGCAAAATAAGTCTGTTAATAGTTTATTAATTGCAATATAGTTTACAAGATTTTCATTAAAGTGGTTTTCCATTTTTTTTAATACTACAAGTTCATAACATAGAGCAAAAACTAAATGTATGTTTAACAATTACATCTGGTTGTATGCACAGGGCCATTGAGAGATATCAACGGGGCCTGTGTACAGTGGGGGTGTGACGAAGATCAGGGAAATCAGTGAACCTCTCCAATACACCACCCCTACCCCACTACCACCACCAATCTGTAATATTACATTGTAACATTACTTGAATTTTCCTTGACAAACAGCGTCAAAAGCTTGAACTTTTAAGGCTCATTATGACTTGGGCACAAATGTGTCCCAAAAGTAAACCTTAAAAAGCTACTCCTAAAAATAGCGTATTTACGTATATACATTATGCCCAAGATACATTCAACTCTGCACCAGTTGCATATGCACCAAGTTCACGTCAGATGCAGATACACTCAGGTATAATTATACAAAGCTAGGTCATAAGCACAAGAAAAAAATTTCACCGTTTGTTTTGATATCAAAAATCCCATTTGTGGTTTGATTTTGATAAAAAAAAATCCTGTATAATAAGGAAAGTTATATTCTAATTTCTTGTAAACAAATGACAGTAGTAAGAACATCATTATAAAACATGGCCAAAAAATTATATAATATTGACAAGAGCAATGAAGGGAATAGCTATCAGCTTCACAGGTGAATAATACACAACGTCTAACAAAATACAAAGCTAGACGGAGTTTATTAAATAATATTTCATATAAAAAAAATAAAACTATTAAACTCTGAGGCAGAAATTACTATGAAGCTGGCAATAAACTGTATTTATTAAAATATAAACATATTGATGCATGTAACTTAAAATGTCACAAGACTAATGTGCTAATTCAGACACTGCTGTTAATTTAAGCCAATCATAACAGACAGCTGCTCTTTTTGTATTATTGGATACAGGTTAATGGGGTTTTTTGGGGGGAAGGGGTGTTATATTTAAACATATAACCTCATTCCTCACAACTTTTTGGAGGAGCAGATCAAGACCTTCTTGCACGCTGAAGGCTTGCGTGCCTGGAAAGGGGACATGGCCTCAAAGCAAATTCTGGGGTCTATTTACTAAGCCTTGGATTAAGATAAAGTGGACATAGATAAAGTACCAGCCAATCAGCTCCTCACTACGGTGACCACCGTGATCCCGAGCTGCAGTCACATGACCGCATCCCGTTACAAGTTGTGTTTGAAAAATGACAGGAGCAAGTTGGTTGGGACTTTAACTCCATCCACTTTATCTCCATCTAAGGCTTAGTAAATAGACCCCTCTGTGCCCTTCAGTCTCACCCGCCATTTTCAGCACACTGGGGGATTGCCCAAAGCTCCAGGAGCTGCTGGGCATACCCCCAGTACCTTTCTCTTGTGAATGGACCTTGCGTGCATGCGCATAGTATATAGTCACCCCTTGCTCTGCTAAGTAGAACCATGGGTGCGAACCTCCTCCCATCACAAGACACTGCAGGTGGATAATATGCAAAAATCAGGACTGTCCTGAGAAAATCTGGACAGTTGGGAGGTACAGTATATTTAATTTTAAATAATATTCCTTAGCTATGCCAGGTTGGACCCAGGATTTTGTAAATGGGTTCTTCTGGGGCGTGACCTAGCTGACACCCCTTCCAGACTGGTGGCCTGACCTGGCTTATTGCTGGGTTGGTGACGTCATTGCCGACGCATCCTAAGGCCGCGCTTGGAGATGAGATGATGCCCAAGCGCTGCCTCTTTCTATGCAGTGAACAAGAAAAAAAGGGATTTTTCCACGCACTCTGCTGGCTGTTAGTAAGAAGAACTATATACTATATAATAATAGGAAATTTAGAGCTCTTCGTTACATATGTTTTGCAAAAGATATGATAGGCCTCCAGGCCACTTCACGGCTGCTCTATTACTGGAGGTCCCTAACTAAGCATAAGTCCAGGGCTTGGACCCCACAAAGTCGGCTCAGGTCCGACCACCCTAGGGCAGCACACCATTGAAATACTAAAGTGTTAATATGTGTTAAGAAAGAAGCAGAAGCTATGGGTTAAAAAGTGCTACAAAAATAAGGGTATTAATAAAATACTCAAAAGAGTAATATTAGTGAAAAAATAGGAGTGTTACATAAGTGCTAAATAAATAATATGGCGTGCTACCCCAAGGTAGCCCAGTCACACCAGACCTGGGGGGTACCACTCCCAAAAGTCACACACACAATAATAATAATAATAATAATAATAACATCCACTATGGGTCATACAATTGCTTAATGTATGGCCACATGATAATGGCACATACAAAACATATCCAGATTGAGAGCTAGCTTACCTGCAGGCACCCCTGTATCCTCCAAATGGCACCACAGGACCCAGCATGCCCTCCTAATGCTGGCTCCATCTATGCCTCACTGAACTGCAATAAATAGTGGCAAACTGCTCTAATCAAGCTGGTAACAATCCCCTGGTGCTGCGGGAGGGGGTTACTCTAGACAAGAAAAAAAGGGATTTTTCCCACGCACTCTGCTGGCTGTTTGCGGGAGGGGGTTACTCTAGACAAGAAAAAAAGGGATTTTTCCCACGCACTCTGCTGGCTGTTAGTTGTGACTGGGCTACCTTGGGGTAGCACGCCATATTATTTATTTAGCACTTATGTAACACTCCTATTTTTTCACTAATATTATTCTTTTGAGTATTTTATTAACACCCTTATTTTTGTAGCACTTTTTAACCCATAGCTTCTGCTTCTTTCTTAACACATATTAACACTTTAGTATTTCAATGGTGTGCTGCCCTAGGGTGGTCGGGCCTGAGCCGACTTTGTAGGGTCCAAGCCCTGGACTTATGCTTAGTTAGGGACCTCCAGTAATAGAGCAGCCGTGAAGTGGCCTGGAGGCTTATCATATCTTTTGCAAAACATATGTAACGAAGAGCTCTAAATTTTCTATTATTACATAGTATATAGTTCTTCTTACTAACAGCCAGCAGAGTGCGTGGGAAAAATCCCTGGGGATTGTTACCAGCTTGATTAGAGCAGTTTGCCACTATTTATTGCTATGCAGTGAACAACCCAGCTTACCTGTTCACACACACTGCACTGCGAGCCGACTTGAACCCGTGTTTAACCCTGCCCGCTACCCAGGTTGAAATGCCAGGTCTCTCAACTCAACTTATTTCAACCTGGTGCTTTTACACTGCACAATATCGCAGGATGCTGCACATTCACGTGCAATAAACCAGGATATTTATGGCAGTGTGAAAGGGGTATTAGTTAGTGATGAGCGGGTTCGGTTTCTCGGAAACCGAACCCCCCCGAACTTCACGCTTTTTACACGGGTCCGAGGCAGACTCGGATCTTCCCGCCTTGCTCGGTTAACCCGAGCGCGCCCGAACGTCATCATCCCGCTGTCGGATTCTCGCGAGGCTCGGATTCTATTGCGAGACTCGGATTCTATATAAGGAGCCGCGCGTCGCCGCCATTTTCACTAGAGATGAGCGGGTTCGGTTTCTCTGAATCCGAACCCGCACGAACTTCATGTTTTTTTTCACGGGTCCGAGCGACTCGGATCTTCCCGCCTTGCTCGGTTAACCCGAGCGCGCCCGAACGTCATCATGACGCTGTCGGATTCTCGCGAGACTCGGATTCTATATAAGGAGCCGCGCGTCGCCGCCATTTTCACACGTGCATTGAGATTGATAGGGAGAGGACGTGGCTGGCGTCCTCTCCATTTAGATTAGGAGAGAGAGAGAGAGATTGACCTGAGGCTGATGATACTGTAGAAGAGAGTGCAGAGTTTAGTGACTGACCACAGTGACCACCAGCAGTGCAGTTGTTTTATTTAATATATCCGTTCTCTGCCTGAAAAAAACGGTACACACAGTGACTCAGTCACATACCATATCTGTGTGCACTGCTCAGCCCAGTGTGCTGCATGCCTGCATCATCTATGTATATATTATATATCTGACTGTGCTCAGCTCACACAGCTTATAATTGTGGGGGAGACTGGGGAGCACTGCAGTGCCAGTTATAGGTTATAGCAGGAGCCAGGAGTACAAGACAGTCACATACCATATCTGTGTGCACTGCTCAGCCCAGTGTGCTGCATCATCTATGTATATATTATATATCTGACTGTGCTCAGCTCACACAGCTTATAATTGTGGGGGAGACTGGGGAGCACTGCAGTGCCAGTTATAGGTTATAGCAGGAGCCAGGAGTACATATTATATTAAAATTAAACAGTGCACACTTTTGCTGCAGGAGTGCCACTGCCAGTGTGACTGACCAGTGACCTGACCAGTGACCACACTGACCACCAGTATAGTTAGTAGTATACTATATTGTGATTGCCTGAAAAAGTTAAACACTCGTCGTGTGACTTCACTTGTGTGGTGTTTTTTTTTTTATTCTATAAAAAACTCATTCTGCTGACAGACAGTGTCCAGCAGGTCCGTCATTATATAATATATATACCTGTCCGGCTGCAGTAGTGATATATATATATTTTTTATATCATTATTTATCATCCAGTCGCAGCAGACACAGTACGGTAGTTCACGGCTGTAGCTACCTCTGTGTCGGCACTCGGCAGTCCATCCATAATTGTATACCACCTACCCGTGGTTTTTTTTTCTTTCTTCTTTATACATACATACTACTACATCTCTTTATCAACCAGTCTATATTAGCAGCAGACACAGTACAGTACGGTAGTTCACGGCTGTGGCTACCTCTGTGTCGGCACTCGGCAGTCCGTCCATAATTGTATACCACCTAACCGTGGTTTTTTTTTCTTTCTTCTTTATACATACATACTACGACATCTCTTTATCAACCAGTCTATATTAGCAGCAGACACAGTACAGTACGGTAGTTCACGGCTGTGGCTACCTCTGTGTCGGCACTCGGCAGTCCGTCCATAATTGTATACCACCTAACCGTGGTTTTTTTTTCTTTCTTCTTCATACATACATACTACGACATCTCTTTATCAACCAGTCTATATTAGCAGCAGACACAGTACAGTACGGTAGTTCACGGCTGTGGCTACCTCTGTGTCGGCACTCGGCAGTCCGTCCATAATTGTATATCACCTACCCGTGTTTTTTTTTTCTTTCTTCTTCATACATACATACTACTACATCTCTTTATCAACCAGTCTATATTAGCAGCAGACACAGTACAGTACGGTAGTTCACGGCTGTGGCTACCTCTGTGTCGGCACTCGGCAGTCCGTCCATAATTGTATACCACCTACCCGTGGGTTTTTTTTTCTTTCTTCTTCATACATACATACTACGACATCTCTTTATCAACCAGTCTATATTAGCAGCAGACACAGTACAGTACGGTAGTTCACGGCTGTGGCTACCTCTGTGTCGGCACTCGGCAGTCCGTCCACAATTGTATACCACCTAACCGTGGTTTTTTTTTCTTTCTTCTTCATACATACATACTACGACATCTCTTTATCAACCAGTCTATATTAGCAGCAGACACAGTACGGTAGTTCACGGCTGTAGCTACCTCTGTGTCGGCACTCGGCAGTCCGTCCATAATTGTATACTAGTATCCATCCATCTCCATTGTTTACCTGAGGTGCCTTTTAGTTGTGCCTATTAAAATATGGAGAACAAAAATGTTGAGGTTCCAAAATTAGGGAAAGATCAAGATCCACTTCCACCTCGTGCTGAAGCTGCTGCCACTAGTCATGGCCGAGACGATGAAATGCCAGCAACGTCGTCTGCCAAGGCCGATGCCCAATGTCATAGTACAGAGCATGTCAAATCCAAAACACCAAATATCAGTAAAAAAAGGACTCCAAAACCTAAAATAAAATTGTCGGAGGAGAAGCGTAAACTTGCCAATATGCCATTTACCACACGGAGTGGCAAGGAACGGCTGAGGCCCTGGCCTATGTTCATGGCTAGTGGTTCAGCTTCACATGAGGATGGAGGCACTCAGCCTCTCGCTAGAAAAATGAAAAGACTCAAGCTGGCAAAAGCAGTAGCACCGCAAAGAACTGTGCGTTCTTCGAAATCCCAAATCCACAAGGAGAGTCCAATTGTGTCGGTTGCGATGCCTGACCTTCCCAACACTGGACGTGAAGAGCATGCGCCTTCCACCATTTGCACGCCCCCTGCAAGTGCTGGAAGGAGCACCCGCAGTCCAGTTCCTGATAGTCAGATTGAAGATGTCAGTGTTGAAGTACACCAGGATGAGGAGGATATGGGTGTTGCTGGCGCTGGGGAGGAAATTGACCAGGAGGATTCTGATGGTGAGGTGGTTTGTTTAAGTCAGGCACCCGGGGAGACACCTGTTGTCCGTGGGAGGAATATGGCCGTTGACATGCCTGGTGAAAATACCAAAAAAATCAGCTCTTCGGTGTGGAACTATTTCAACAGAAATGCGGACAACAGGTGTCAAGCCGTGTGTTCCCTTTGTCAAGCTGTAATAAGTAGGGGTAAGGACGTTAACCACCTCGGAACATCCTCCCTTATACGTCACCTGCAGCGCATTCATAATAAGTCAGTGACAAGTTCAAAAACTTTGGGTGACAGCGGAAGCAGTCCACTGACCAGTAAATCCCTTCCTCTTGTAACCAAGCTCACGCAAACTACCCCACCAACTCCCTCAGTGTCAATTTCCTCCTTCCCCAGGAATGCCAATAGTCCTGCAGGCAATGTCACTGGCAATTCTGACGAGTCCTCTCCTGCCTGGGATTCCTCCGATGCATCCTTGCGTGTAACGCCTACTGCTGCTGGCGCTGCTGTTGTTGCTGCTGGGAGTCGATGGTCATCCCAGAGGGGAAGTCGTAAGCCCACTTGTACTACTTCCAGTAAGCAATTGACTGTTCAACAGTCCTTTGCGAGGAAGATGAAATATCACAGCAGTCATCCTGCTGCAAAGCGGATAACTGAGGCCTTGACAACTATGTTGGTGTTAGACGTGCGTCCGGTATCCGCCGTTAGTTCACAGGGAACTAGACAATTTATTGAGGCAGTGTGCCCCCGTTACCAAATACCATCTAGGTTCCACTTCTCTAGGCAGGCGATACCGAGAATGTACACGGACCTCAGAAAAAGACTCACCAGTGTCCTAAAAAATGCAGTTGTACCCAATGTCCACTTAACCACGGACATGTGGACAAGTGGAGCAGGGCAGGGTCAGGACTATATGACTGTGACAGCCCACTGGGTAGATGTATGGACTCCCGCCGCAAGAACAGCAGCGGCGGCACCAGTAGCAGCATCTCGCAAACGCCAACTCTTTCCTAGGCAGGCTACGCTTTGTATCACCGGTTTCCAGAATACGCACACAGCTGAAAACCTCTTACGGCAACTGAGGAAGATCATCGCGGAATGGCTTACCCCAATTGGACTCTCCTGTGGATTTGTGGCATCGGACAACGCCAGCAATATTGTGTGTGCATTAAATATGGGCAAATTCCAGCACGTCCCATGTTTTGCACATACCTTGAATTTGGTGGTGCAGAATTATTTAAAAAACGACAGGGGCGTGCAAGAGATGCTGTCGGTGGCCAGAAAAATTGCGGGACACTTTCGGCGTACAGGCACCACGTACAGAAGACTGGAGCACCACCAAAAACTACTGAACCTGCCCTGCCATCATCTGAAGCAAGAAGTGGTAACGAGGTGGAATTCAACCCTCTATATGCTTCAGAGGTTGGAGGAGCAGCAAAAGGCCATTCAAGCCTATACAATTGAGCACGATATAGGAGGTGGAATGCACCTGTCTCAAGCGCAGTGGAGAATGATTTCAACGTTGTGCAAGGTTCTGATGCCCTTTGAACTTGCCACACGTGAAGTCAGTTCAGACACTGCCAGCCTGAGTCAGGTCATTCCCCTCATCAGGCTTTTGCAGAAGAAGCTGGAGACATTGAAGGAGGAGCTAACACGGAGCGATTCCGCTAGGCATGTGGGACTTGTGGATGGAGCCCTTAATTCGCTTAACAAGGATTCACGGGTGGTCAATCTGTTGAAATCAGAGCACTACATTTTGGCCACCGTGCTCGATCCTAGATTTAAAGCCTACCTTGGATCTCTCTTTCCGGCAGACACAAGTCTGCTGGGGTTGAAAGACCTGCTGGTGAGAAAATTGTCAAGTCAAGCGGAACGCGACCTGTCAACATCTCCTCCTTCACATTCTCCCGCAACTGGGGGTGCGAGGAAAAGGCTCAGAATTCCGAGCCCACCCGCTGGCGGTGATGCAGGGCAGTCTGGAGCGACTGCTGATGCTGACATCTGGTCCGGACTGAAGGACCTGACAACGATTACGGACATGTCGTCTACTGTCACTGCATATGATTCTCTCACCATTGAAAGAATGGTGGAGGATTATATGAGTGACCGCATCCAAGTAGGCATGTCACACAGTCCATACTTATACTGGCAGGAAAAAGAGGCAATTTGGAGGCCATTGCACAAACTGGCTTTATTCTACCTAAGTTGCCCTCCCACAAGTGTGTACTCCGAAAGAGTGTTTAGTGCCGCCGCTCACCTTGTCAGCAATCGGCGTACGAGGTTACATCCAGAAAATGTGGAGAAGATGATGTTCATTAAAATGAATTATAATCAATTCCTCCGCGGAGACATTGACCAGCAGCAATTGCCTCCACAAAGTACACAGGGAGCTGAGATGGTGGATTCCAGTGGGGACGAATTGATAATCTGTGAGGAGGGGGATGTACACGGTGATATATCGGAGGGTGATGATGAGGTGGACATCTTGCCTCTGTAGAGCCAGTTTGTGCAAGGAGAGATTAATTGCTTCTTTTTTGGGGGGGGTCCAAACCAACCCGTCATATCAGTCACAGTCGTGTGGCAGACCCTGTCACTGAAATGATGGGTTGGTTAAAGTGTGCATGTCCTGTTTTGTTTATACAACATAAGGGTGGGTGGGAGGGCCCAAGGACAATTCCATCTTGCACCTCTTTTTTCTTTTATTTTTCTTTGCGTCATGTGCTGTTTGGGGAGGGTTTTTTGGAAGGGACATCCTGCGTGACACTGCAGTGCCACTCCTAAATGGGCCCGGTGTTTGTGTCGGCCACTAGGGTCGCTAATCTTACTCACACAGTCAGCTACCTCATTGCGCCTCTTTTTTTCTTTGCGTCATGTGCTGATTGGGGAGGGTTTTTTGGAAGGGACATCCTGCGTGACACTGCAGTGCCACTCCTAAATGGGCCCGGTGTTTGTGTCGGCCACTAGGGTCGCTAATCTTACTCACACAGTCAGCTACCTCATTACGCCTCTTTTTTTCTTTGCGTCATGTGCTGATTGGGGAGGGTTTTTTGGAAGGGACATCCTGCGTGACACTGCAGTGCCACTCCTAAATGGGCCCGGTGTTTGTGTCGGCCACTAGGGTCGCTAATCTTACTCACACAGTCAGCTACCTCATTGCGCCTCTTTTTTTCTTTGCGTCATGTGCTGATTGGGGAGGGTTTTTTGGAAGGGACATCCTGCGTGACACTGCAGTGCCACTCCTAAATGGGCCCGGTGTTTGTGTCGGCCACTAGGGTCGCTAATCTTACTCACACAGTCAGCTTCCTCATTGCGCCTCTTTTTTTCTTTGCGTCATGTGCTGATTGGGGAGGGTTTTTTGGAAGGGACATCCTGCGTGACACTGCAGTGCCACTCCTAAATGGGCCCGGTGTTTGTGTCGGCCACTAGGGTCGCTAATCTTACTCACACAGTCAGCTACCTCATTGCGCCTCTTTTTTTCTTTGCGTCATGTGCTGATTGGGGAGGGTTTTTTGGAAGGGACATCCTGCGTGACACTGCAGTGCCACTCCTAAATGGGCCCGGTGTTTGTGTCGGCCACTAGGGTCGCTTATCTTACTCACACAGTCAGCTACCTCATTGCGCCTCTTTTTTTCTTTGCGTCATGTGCTGATTGGGGAGGGTTTTTTGGAAGGGACATCCTGCGTGACACTGCAGTGCCACTCCTAGATGGGCCAGGTGTTTGTGTCGGCCACTAGTGTCGCTTAGCTTAGTCATCCAGCGACCTTGGTGCAAATTTTAGGACTAAAAATAATATTGTGAGGTGTGAGGTATTCAGAATAGACTGAAAATGAGTGGAAATTATGGTTTTTGAGGTTAATAATAATATGGGATCAAAATGACCCCCAAATTCTATGATTTAAGCTGTTTTTTAGTGTTTTTTTAAAAAAAACACCCGAATCCAAAACACACCCGAATCCGACAAAAAAAATTCGGTGAGGTTTTGCCAAAACGCGGTCGAACCCAAAACACGGCCGCGGAACCGAACCCAAAACCAAAACACAAAACCCGAAAAATTTCAGGCGCTCATCTCTAATTTTCACACGTGCATTGAGATTGATAGGGAGAGGACGTGGCTAGCGTCCTCTCCGTTTAGAGTAGACTAGAGAGTAGTAGAGACACTTGATTTACTAATTTTGGGGAGCATATTAGGAGTACTACTTGCTGATAGTGTGACCAGTGACCACCAGTTTAATTAATCCGTTCTCTGCCTGAAAAAAACGATATACAGTGTGACACAGTCACATACCATATCTGTGCTCAGCCTCAGTGTGCCCTCAGTGTGCTGCATCATCTATGTAATACTGTATATCTGACTGTGCTGAGTGCTCACTGCTCACACAGCTTAATTGTGGGGGAGACTGGGGAGCAGTTATAGCAGGAGTACATATTTTAACAGTGCACACTTTTGCTGCCAGAGTGCCACTGCCAGTGTGACTGACCAGTGACCACTGACCACCAGTATATTGTGATTGTCTGCCTGAAAAAGTTAAACACTCGTCGTGTGGTGTTTTTATTCTATAAACGCATTCTGCTGACAGTGTCCAGCAGGTCCGTCATTATATAATATATACCTGTCCGGCTGCAGTAGTGATATATATATATTTTTTTATATCATTATCATCCAGTCTATATTAGCACTGCAGCAGGCGCAGTACGGTAGTCCATGGCTGTAGCTACCTCTGTGTCGGCAGTCGCTCGTCCATCCATAATTGTATACCACCTACCCGTGGTGTTTTTTTTTTTTTTCTATCTTCTTGATACTAGTAGCTTACTTTAGGAGTCTGCAGTGCTGAGCTGACAGTGTCCAGCAGGTCCGTCATTATATAATATATACCTGTCCGGCTGCAGTAGTGATATATATATATTTTTTATATCATTATCATCCAGTCTATATTAGCAGCAGACGCAGTACGGTAGTCCACGGCTGTAGCTACCTCTGTGTCGGCAGTCGCTCGTCCATCCATAATTGTATACCACCTACCCGTGGTGTTTTTTTTTTCTATCTTCTTGATACTAGTAGCTTACTTTAGGAGTCTGCAGTGCTGAGCTGACAGTGTCCAGCAGGTCCGTCATTATATAATATATACCTGTCCGGCTGCAGTAGTGATATATATATATATATTTTATATCTCATTATCATCCAGTCTATATTAGCAGCAGACGCAGTACGGTAGTCCACGGCTGTAGCTACCTCTGTGTCGGCAGTCGCTCGTCCATCCATAATTGTATACCACCTACCCGTGGTGTTTTTTTTTTTTCTATCTTCTTGATACTAGTAGCTTACTTTAGGAGTCTGCAGTGCTGAGCTGACAGTGTCCAGCAGGTCCGTCATTATATAATATATACCTGTTCGGCTGCAGTAGTGATATATATATATTTTATATCTCATTATCATCCAGTCTATATTAGCAGCAGACGCAGTACGGTAGTCCACGGCTGTAGCTACCTCTGTGTCGGCAGTCGCTCGTCCATCCATAATTGTATACCACCTACCTGTGGTGTTTTTTTTTTCTTCTATCTTCTTGATACTACTAGTAGCTTACTTTAGGAGTCTGCAGTGCTGAGCTGACAGTGTCCAGCAGGTCCGTCATTATATAATATATACCTGTCCGGCTGCAGTAGTGATATATATATATATTTTATATCTCATTATCATCCAGTCTATATTAGCAGCAGACGCAGTACGGTAGTCCACGGCTATAGCTTCCTCTGTTTCGGCAGTCGCTCGTCCATCCATAATTGTATACCACCTACCCGTGGTGTTTTTTTTTTTTTTTTCTATCTTCTTGATACTAGTAGCTTACTTTAGGAGTCTGCAGTGCTGAGCTGACAGTGTCCAGCAGGTCCGTCATTATATAATATATACCTGTCCGGCTGCAGTAGTGATATATATATATATTTTTTATATCATTATCATCCAGTCTATATTAGCAGCAGACGCAGTACGGTAGTCCACGGCTGTAGCTACCTCTGTGTCGGCAGTCGCTCGTCCATCCATAATTGTATACCACCTACCTGTGGTGTTTTTTTTTTTTTCTATCTTCTTGATACTACTAGTAGCTTACTTTAGGAGTCTGCAGTGCTGAGCTGACAGTGTCCAGCAGGTCCGTCATTATATAATATATACCTGTCCGGCTGCAGTAGTGATATATATATATATATTTTTTATATCATTATCATCCAGTCTATATTAGCAGCTGACGCAGTACGGTAGTCCACGGCTGTAGCTACCTCTGTGTCGGCAGTCGCTCGTCCATCCATAAGTATACTAGTATCCATCCATCTCCATTGTTTACCTGAGGTGCCTTTTAGTTGTGCCTATTAAAATATGGAGAACAAAAATGTTGAGGTTCCAAAAATAGGGAAAGATCAAGATCCACTTCCACCTCGTGCTGAAGCTGCTGCCACTAGTCATGGCCGAGACGATGAAATGCCAGCAACGTCGTCTGCCAAGGCCGATGCCCAATGTCATAGTACAGAGCATGTAAAATCCAAAACACCAAATATCAGTAAAAAAAGGACTCAAAAATCTAAAATAAAATTGTCGGAGGAGAAGCGTAAACTTGCCAATATGCCATTTACCACACGGAGTGGCAAGGAACGGCTGAGGCCCTGGCCTATGTTCATGGCTAGTGGTTCAGCTTCACATGAGGATGGAAGCACTCAGCCTCTCGCTAGAAAAATGAAAAGACTCAAGCTGGCAAAAGCACAGCAAAGAACTGTGCGTTCTTCGAAATCACAAATCCACAAGGAGAGTCCAATTGTGTCGTTTGCGATGCCTGACCTTCCCAACACTGGACGTGAAGAGCATGCGCCTTCCACCATTTGCACGCCCCCTGCAAGTGCTGGAAGGAGCACCCGCAGTCCAGTTCCTGATAGTCAGATTGAAGATGTCAGTGTTGAAGTACACCAGGATGAGGAGGATATGGGTGTTGCTGGCGCTGGGGAGGAAATTGACCAGGAGGATTCTGATGGTGAGGTGGTTTGTTTAAGTCAGGCACCCGGGGAGACACCTGTTGTCCGTGGGAGGAATAGGGCCATTGACATGCCTGGTGAAAATACCAAAAAAATCAGCTCTTCGGTGTGGAAGTATTTCAACAGAAATGCGGACAACATTTGTCAAGCCGTGTGTTGCCTTTGTCAAGCTGTAATAAGTAGGGGTAAGGACGTTAACCACCTCGGAACATCCTCCCTTATACGTCACCTGCAGCGCATTCATAATAAGTCAGTGACAAGTTCTAAAACTTTGGGCGACAGCGGAAGCAGTCCACTGACCAGTAAATCCCTTCCTCTTGTAACCAAGCTCACGCAAACCACCCCACCAACTCCCTCAGTGTCAATTTCCTCCTTCCCCAGGAATGCCAATAGTCCTGCAGGCCATGTCACTGGCAATTATGACGAGTCCTCTCCTGCCTGGGATTCCTCCGATGCATCCTTGCGTGTAACGCCTACTGCTGCTGGCGCTGCTGTTGTTGCTGCTGGGAGTCGATGGTCATCCCAAAGGGGAAGTCGTACTCGTAAGACCACTTTTACTACTTCCACCAAGCAATTGACTGTCCAACAGTCCTTTGCGAGGAAGATGAAATATCACAGCAGTCATCCTGCTGCAAAGCGGATAACTGAGGCCTTGGCATCCTGGGCGGTGAGAAACGTGGTTCCGGTATCCATCATTACTGCAGAGGCAACTAGAGACTTGTTGGAGGTGCTGTGTCCCCGGTACCAAATACCATCTAGGTTCCATTTCTCTAGGCAGGCGATACCGAAAATGTACACAGACCTCAGAAAAAGACTCACCAGTGTCCTAAAAAATGCAGTTGTACCCAATGTCCACTTAACCACGGACATGTGGAAAAGTGGAGCAGGGCAGGCTCAGGACTATATGACTGTGACAGCCCACTGGGTAGATGTATGGACTCCCGCCGCAAGAACAGCAGCGGCGGCACCAGTAGCAGCATCTCGCAAACGCCAACTCTTTCCTAGGCAGGCTACGCTTCGTATCACCGCTTTCCAGAATACGCACACAGCTAAAAACCTCTTACGGCAACTGAGGAAGATCATCGCAGAATGGCTTACCCCAATTGGACTCTCCTGTGGATTTGTGGCATCGGACAACGCCAGCAATATTGTGTGTGCATTAAATCTGGGCAAATTCCAGCACGTCCCATGTTTTGCACATACCTTGAATTTGGTGGTGCAGAATTATTTAAAAAACGAGAGGGGCGTGCAAGAGATGCTGTCGGTGGCCAGAAGAATTGCGGGACACTTTCGGCGTACAGGCACCACGTACAGAAGACTGGAGCACCACCAAAAACGCCTGAACCTGCCCTGCCATCATCTGAAGCAAGAAGTGGTAACGAGGTGGAATTCAACCCTCTATATGCTTCAGAGGTTGGAGGAGCAGCAAAAGGCCATTCAAGCCTATACAACTGAGCACGATATAGGAGGTGGAATGCACCTGTCTCAAGCGCAGTGGAGAATGATTTCAACGTTGTGCAAGGTTCTGCAACCTTTTGAACTTGCCACACGTGAAGTCAGTTCAGACACTGCCAGCCTGAGTCAGGTCATTCCCCTCATCAGGCTTTTGCAGAAGAAGCTGGAGACATTGAAGGAGGAGCTAACACAGAGCGATTCCGCTAGGCATGTGGGACTTGTGGATGGAGCCCTTAATTCGCTTAACAAGGATTCACGGGTGGTCAATCTGTTGAAATCAGAGCACTACATTTTGGCCACCGTGCTCGATCCTAGATTTAAAACCTACCTTGGATCTCTCTTTCCGGCAGACACAAGTCTGCTGGGGTTCAAAGAACTGCTGGTGACAAAATTGTCAAGTCAAGCGGAACGCGACCTGTCAACATCTCCTCCTTCACATTCTCCCGCAACTGGGGGTGCGAGGAAAAGGCTCAGAATTCCGAGCCCACCCGCTGGCGGTGATGCAGGGCAGTCTGGAGCGACTGCTGATGCTGACATTTGGTCCGGACTGAAGGACCTGACAACGATTACGGACATGTCGTCTACTGTCACTGCATATGATTCTCTCCCCATTGAAAGAATGGTGGAGGATTATATGAGTGACCGCATCCAAGTAGGCACGTCAGACAGTCCGTACTTATACTGGCAGGAAAAAGAGGCAATTTGGAGGCCCTTGCACAAACTGGCTTTATTCTACCTAAGTTGCCCTCCCACAAGTGTGTACTCCGAAAGAGTGTTTAGTGCCGCCGCTCACCTTGTCTGCAATCGGCGTACGAGGTTACATCCAGAAAATGTGGAGAAGATGATGTTCATTAAAATGAATTATAATCAATTCCTCCGTGGAGACATTCACCAGCAGCAATTGCCTCCACAAAGTACACAGGGAGCTGAGATGGTGGATTCCAGTGGGGACGAATTGATAATCTGTGAGGAGGGGGATGTACACGGTGATATATCGGAGGATGATGATGAGGTGGACATCTTGCCTCTGTAGAGCCAGTTTGTGCAAGGAGAGATTAATTGCTTTTTTTTTGGTGGGGGTCCAAACCAACCCGTCATTTCAGTCACAGTCGTGTGGCAGACCCTGTCACTGAAATGATGGGTTGGTTAAAGTGTGCATGTCCTGTTTATACAACATAAGGGTGGGTGGGAGGGCCCAAGGACAATTCCATCTTGCACCTCTTTTTTCTTTCATTTTTCTTTGCGTCATGTGCTGTTTGGGGGGTGTTTTTTGGAAGGGCCATCCTGCGTGACACTGCAGTGCCACTCCTAGATGGGCCAGGTGTTTGTGTCGGCCACTAGGGTCGCTTAGCTTACTCACACAGCTACCTCATTGCGCCTCTTTTTTTCTTTGCGTCATGTGCTGTTTGGGGAGTGTTTTTTGGAAGGGCCATCCTGCGTGACACTGCAGTGCCACTCCTAGATGGGCCAGGTGTTTGTGTCGGCCACTAGGGTCACTTAGCTTACTCACACAGCTACCTCATTGCGCCTCTTTTTTTCTTTGCGTCATGTGCTGTTTGGGGAGTGTTTTTTGGAAGGGCCATCCTGCGTGACACTGCAGTGCCACTCCTAGATGGGCCAGGTGTTTGTGTCGGCCACTAGGGTCGCTTAGCTTACTCACACAGCTACCTCATTGCGCCTCTTTTTTTCTTTGCGTCATGTGCTGTTTGGGGAGTGTTTTTTGGAAGGGCCATCCTGCGTGACACTGCAGTGCCACTCCTAGATGGGCCAGGTGTTTGTGTCGGCCACTAGGGTCGCTTAGCTTACTAACACAGCTACCTCATTGCGCCTCTTTTTTTCTTTGCGTCATGTGCTGTTTGGGGAGTGTTTTTTGGAAGGGCCATCCTGCGTGACACTGCAGTGCCACTCCTAGATGGGCCAGGTGTTTGTGTCGGCCACTTGGGTCGCTTAGCTTAGCCAACCAGCGACCTCGGTGCAAATTTTAGGACTAAAAATAATATTGTGAGGTGTTCAGAATAGACTGAAAATGAGTGGAAATTATGGTTATTGAGGTTAATAATACTTTGGGATCAAAATGACCCCCAAATTCTATGATTTAAGCTGTTTTTTAGGGTTTTTTGAAAAAAACACCCGAATCCAAAACACACCCGAATCCGACAAAAAAAATTCGGTGAGGTTTTGCCAAAATGCGTTCGAACCCAAAACACGGCCGCGGAACCGAACCCAAAACCAAAACACAAAACCCGAAAAATTTCCGGTGCTCATCACTAGTATTAGTGTCAGGTTCTAATTGTGATTGTTTTGAAGAAGAATGGGCTTGTGAGTTGTAGTTATTGTTATTATTATCAACACCAGTATGTGTACTTGCACCAACCCTTAAGCAGCCACAAGTAATAAGGCTAAAGGCAAGCTGTCACGCATCTCCATGCAGGCCTGCAATTGAGTGAAAATGCCCTTAATGCACTTGATCTGCGTTTGCGCACCATTTCAGTACCCTTTGCCATGTATACAAATTTTAAGAGTCACAAGTACTAAATCTGCAAATGGACAGGTGTACCTTGTTTTGTGGGCATGGCCAGTGGACATTCTGTTTATTGTACACTAGGCAAAAGGGGCACATTTCAGTATGACCCCTGTAGTAGCACGTTTCAAGTTGCATTTATTTGAACCCCGAATGTCCTCGGAAAAACACAAACATATATACATAGGTATATTAATCTGATGTATCACAAGATCCATCCAGCTCAATAAAACTGTAGCATTTGCGTCAGACATACATCAGGTGTGTGTACCTGATGTGTGCTTATACTTCTGCTACATGATAACATAGAAATGTAGGCTCACAGTGTTTATAGTAAATTATACGGACTATGGGGGTCATTCCGAGTTGTTCGCTCGCAAGCTGCTTTTAGCAGCTTTGCACACGCTAAGCCGCCGCCTACTGGGAGTGAATCTTAGCATAGTAAAATTGCGAACGAAAGATTCTCAAAATTGCGATTACACACCTCTTAGCAGTTTCTGAATAGCTTCAAACTTACTCGGCATCTGCGATCAGTTCAGTGCTTGTCGTTCCTGGTTTGACGTCACAAACACACCCAGCGTTCGCCCAGACACTCCTCCGTTTCTCCAGCCACTCCCGCGTTTTTCCCAGAAACGGTAGCGTTTTTTCGCACACACCCATAAAACGGCCTGTTTCCGCCCAGAAACACCCACTTCCTGTCAATCACATTACGATCACCAGAACGAAGAAAAAACCATGAGTAAAATTCCTAACTGCATAGCAAATTTACTTGGCGCAGTCGCACTGCGGACATTGCGCATGCGCATTCGCGACTAATCGCTCCATTGCGAAAAATAAATAACGAGCGAACAACTCGGAATGACCCCCTATAAGAATTAATTTAATAAAAGTGTTGTAAACATAACATAAAATATAGTCTTGTCAGCTGACTATTCTTAGTAAATTAAAAAGTCACATTTTAATATAAATTATAATTGAACAAAAACAGCTCTATCCATTTAAATTTCAAATTGGGATATTCTTTACTGCAGTAGTCCAAATTAATTACAGTAATGTGAATACAGCCACAAAGCTGATACATCCAATGGTATAGTCACTACACAATCCACCAATCAGAAACAGCTAGATAATGCTGTTGATTGTCATTATCATTGTGTCATTGCAGCAGGCCTCCAGCAATTGCATGAAATACCTTGCCTAAAATACATATCTTTGCATGTAAACATGCAGTAACTGCAAGAGACGTGCTTTTTATCCTCTTCGTAACAAATTTTACCCACAAAATGTACCTGCTTCACCAGTACTGATTACCAATAGGGTGTTGTGAGCATCCAGCGAGGGATCTGTGGGGAAATTATGTTGTTACACCTATGTGCGGAAGTACTTTATCTACCCAATCTTGTTGCCTATAGAGGAATCCTTGTTTGAAAGAGGATTTCCCCAGAAAAGCTATTGTCTGGTCATCAGTGTGATCAGTAACCCATAGCCCCTAAACTACAGAAAAATCATGGAGTGTGATCAGTAACCCATAGCCCCTAAACTACAGAAAAATCATGGAGCCCAGGGATAGGGAAGATCTCCCCAGTAGTGACTTTCAGTAAGTGATACTCAGATTTGAAAGAAGGAAATCCGCTCTTTCATGTTATCTGGCTCTTAGTAGTTATTGTCTGATGGTCCCTGGTGATCACCCGGAGTATTGAAAAATGGGGGGAAGGCTCTACATGCTCCCTATTACACCAAGGCTCTACATGCTCCCTATCACACCAAAAATGGAATCTGCATATAAACACACCAACATTTGTGATCAACAGACAATTTCACTCTTCAAAATGTTTTCCCAGAACTCCTCCATCTTGTGTCAATTAAAAACAGGGCTCCCCTCATTTAATGTGTTACTGCAATAGTTTTTCTGCAATAGGAGGAACAAAATGGTGTCTCAAGATGGCTGCTCTCATCCATTTTGTTGTTTACTGCTCTCATCTCTGTCTCGAAGTATACTGGAAAGTACCAGAAAGTTTGAGACATGCCACTTAATTCTGGGTTTTACTGCTACTGAACCTGATTATGCTATGCATTACATAGAAAGGCCAATCATAGGTTTAATTTATGTTTATATCCATTTAAGGCAATTATATCCATGCTTTGTTTAGCTTTGCTATATAAGTGGTAGGCAGGAAGTGTTCAAGAGCCTTACTCCTGGTGGAAACACTGACTACAGAAGTACGGTACCAGGACAACCTGTAGAAGATGGGGCTCCTGGACTGTATATGTTGATGTGATTGCTCATGCTGCATAGAACATGTTTACCTGATTGATCATCTTATTAAACATCTATTAAGTATCTATCATATATTATCACCTATTTTCCATAAATGCATTTATGTGATTTACAACCTGTCTGGTCCTCATTTACTCGTGAGTCTCCTCAAGCTTAAAACCACCTAAAACAATTTCTAGTTTCAAAAATGTTATGCCTTATTGGGCTATCCTATTACTCCTACACATTGTAAAGATATTTATTTTAGGATAGTGAAAACTAATATAAAAGGAAATGCATTAACATTTTCAAATGCAGATTTTCTGTACACCTCTTGAGAATCCTGCTTTTTTCCTGTTGTGGAAAGGTCGATTAATGCCAAAGCAAGAACTATTGTACAAAGTATTTCTTTGTGGTGTTTTAAAAGAAATACATGTATTTGATTGTGGTTTACTTTCTTGCAATTTCACATTTTTGGTGCATTTCTGGCTGAATTTTATTTGTAGAAAAAGCAAAGATAATGATATTCTCTAAAAACAAAAAGTCTTCTGAAATAAAAACAAGGTATTATTTGTTTGCACAACCTAAAAGTATGAGTGATATTGATATTGGATGTGTGCAAATTAGAAGAAATGGGCTTGATCAAAATGGCTTGGTACTATGAATACAGGCTGGAACTAGAATGACTAGGCACAATTAATAACTTGATACAATGGATCCTGGCTGGACCAGAATAGCTTAGTACAATCAGCTGCAGTAGCAGAAACAATGCTGGTAAGATATGCAGATACACAGTGAGACCTAGACCTGAAACTGTAGCCGGAGGATGCCTGAAGACAAACAATGCTCTGATGACTTCTGATCGTCTGAAAGTGCCATTTATCCTCCTTTGCATCTCAGCCATTGGTGGACATGGTCAGCTAGACTGGAAGCAGTATGGTTCAGCATAAAGACAGAGACTGACTCATCCCATACAAAAACAAAGGTGTTGGATTTTAGGAAGGCTGATTTTGTAGGGATGGGAAAATGTGTAAGCAATTCTTTGGCAGAGTGGAGGAACTTGTAAGCAGTGCAGGAGAAGTGGGAAACATTAAAAAGTACAATATTAAAGGCAACAGACCTTTGTATCAAAAGTGTTAGGAAAAACACAAGAAAAGGAAGCCAGTGTGTTTTGCGAAAGAAGTAGCAAATTTTGTGAAAGAAAAAAGATGACAAAATAATGAAGACAATGAGATATAACTTGTCCGACCGAAGGAGACTAAGAAGGTAATCAGATGTGCAAAGGCAAAAGCTGAGGAGAAAATGGCCGTGTCAGTGGGTAAAGGAGGCAAAACTTTTTTAAAGGTATATAAGCGAAAGGAGAAAAACAAAAGGCGGTATTATAAAACTAAAGACAGAGACTGGGAGTCTTGTTGAGGGAGACAATGTAATAGCAGATCATATTAAGAATTATTTTTGCTCAGTATTCACTACTGAAAGAGAGGGGAAGGGGCCACAGTTAAGTTGCAGGGATATTCAGGAAAATGAAACAAATACAGAGGAGATGGTCCTAACAGAACTCTCAAAGCTGAAAGTGAACAATTCTATGGGGCCAGATGGGATACATCCAAGGATACTAAAAGAACTTAAAGAGGTGCTGGTAGCACCATTGACAGAATTATTCAACCAGTCATTAGCTACAGGAGTAATTCCAGAGAACTGCAAAAGAGCGAACGTAGTCCCACGGCACAAAAGTGGAAGCAAGGAAGAGGCAAACTACTACAGACCAGTGAGTCTTACATCAGTAGTAGGGAAATTGGTGGAAACACTCTTGAAAGAAAGAGATGTAGATTATCTCAAATCCAGCAATTTACAGGATCCCAAACAGCATAGATTCACTGGGGGGAGATCATGTCAAACAAATCTTATTGACTTTTTTGACTGTGTGACTAAAGTGATGGATAAAGGTGGAGCCTTGGATATAGCGATCTAGACTTTAGTAAGGCTTTTGACACTGTTCCACATTGCAGACTGCTAAATAAACTTGGAAGCTTGGGATTGGATACTAGGATTATTGAATAGATAAGATCTTGGTTGCACGATAGAAAACAAAGAGTTGTGGTAAATGGAGTGCATTCACAGGAGGGAAATGTTACCAGTTGAGTACGCCAGGGATCTGTACTTGGACCAGTGCTTTTTAATATCTTTATTGGTGACATTGCAAATGGCATTAAAGGGAAAGTATGCCTTTTTGCAGATGACACAAAGGTATGCAACAGGGTAGACACACCAGGTGGGGTAAAACAAATGACTGAGGTTCTAGGTAGACTAGAGGAATAGTCAAGAGTGTGGGAATTACAGTTTAATGCCAAAAAATGCTAAATCATGCACTTGGGTCTCAAAAATCCAAAGGCTAAATATAGTATTAATGGCACTATACTGGAAACTACTGAGGAGGAAAGGGATCTAGGAGTCACTATTTCAGGTCACTTAAAGGCAGGTAAGCAAAGTAACAAAGCAATGAGGAAGGCTAGTCAGATGCTTGGCTGCACTGGGAGAGGAATCAGCAGCAGAAAGAAAGAAGTAATAATGCCATTGTATAGGTCATTGGTACGGCCTCATCTAGAATACTGTGTTAAATTCTGGAGGCCATATCTTCAAAAGGATATTAATACATTAGAGACTGTACAAAGAAGGGCAACTAAAATGGTGCATGGCCTACATCACAAAACATACCCAGAAGACTAAAAAATCTCAATGTATAGTTTGGAGCAGAGAAGGGAAAGGGGGACATGATAGAAACTTTCAAATATGTCAAGGGTTTTAACAGTGTCCAGGAGGGAAACAGTCTCCAAATGAAGAGAAGCAATAGGACACGAGGACATGCACTGAGACTGGAGGGGGGGGGGGGGGGTTCAGTGGAAATTTGAGGAAAAATGACTTCACAGAAAGGGTAGTGGACAAGTGGAATAGCCTCCCAGTAGAGGTGGTAGAGGCTAAGACAGTAGAACAATTTAAACATGCATGGGATAGACATAAGGATATCCTTACAAAGAAATATGGATCAAATAAGTTTTGAGATAAAAATATGGTTAAAAAAAGGGCAGACTAGTTGGGCCAAGTAGTTCTTATCTGCCGTCAAATTCTATGTTTCTATTTTTGGTCTGTCCGCACTCAGCTGACCAGGACCAAGATGGTGGTGCCCAGAGACTGGAGCCGGCACATGTGGACAGTGAGATGGGAGAAAGGCAGGAGCTTGCGGAAGGCATCACATACACCGCTAAGCACTGACAGAGGGTCATGACACTGAAATCCAGAAACCAGCATCCACGCCCAGCAGGCTAGTAAGTTTTACCATGCTAATCCTGACACCTATGTTCCATAGGAGTAATGGGATGAGACAATCCAGGTAGTTACCTGGGCAGCTTTCCTTACAACTCTGTGATCGGTAATTGTTATAGAATACCCCTCTGGATACTCACACAGTGTAAATATTGTGTTGTAATGCACAGCCAGTTATACCACAAGATGGAACGCATAGCTTCTGCCTGATGAAACACATAACAATCACCCAATGGAACATAGAACTTCTTGTTCAATTGGGAAGCACAAGGATTTGAATATCATTATTATTGATTATAAGAAGGCTTTTTCATTGGCCTCAGGAAGGAATAAAGACCACTAACACACTTGGAAAAAGAGTTATGAAATGAAATGTGTGAGTGTGGAGCTGGAATTTCACATGGTGGACATACCATCACAGGGATAGAATGCCACTAGGCAGGTGTCTGGGATTTTGTTTTGATTGCTAAATGCTCTCTTATCTGTCTTATCTACAGCGCAGCATTATCTAAACTTTGATTGACACATCTATATGCTGGATTAGTGATTTTACTGTGTTAGTGTGATTTATATTAAATACTATTTAATGCCAAGGTCTTCTCTCTTCTTCCTCTTTGTGTACATCATGATTGAGCAAACGAAGTTTGATTTAAGGGAGAGTTGTCTTCTTAAATTTGGAGGAGATTGTGAATAAGATTGGGTTCTCACTCCGGGGCTGATTCTGAGTCGGATGGATCTCTGTGCACTTGTAAATGTGAGTTCTGAGTGAGATCTGTCTTTTCTTTAAATTGCACATTTGGGGTGGGAAATTGGGCAGCGGGTATGCAATTGCATGGAACCTCCCTGACTTGTGGGAATGATGTATGAGTGTATCTAAAGCTCTATTACGAGAAGCCTGTTTCTGATGGATCTCTTGCACCTAGCATGGGGCTGGTGCAAGTACAAATACTAATGGTGATAGTTGCAGCAGCTGGCATAATATCATTGAGTGGCCCAGCTTTCCACTTGCAGACGCTTGGACCCGCAGATTAACTGTGTGGAACCTGGCATTAGCATAAGGTAGTAGGTCCAGCTTCTGTGACTGCCCGTACTTTGCGTGCAACTCAGAATCAGCCTCTGTGATATTGTAAACATTTTACTAAATGAGTGTCTTAAGAAACATGTATTCTGTCTTTGGAGATCTTCAGTACAGCTCATGTTCCCCATCACAAGGATGTTCATAGAGTGAATTACTAAACTATGTTCTGTATCCCCATCTTTTATGCATCTTCAGTGGAATAGAGATTGTGGAAAAAGGATCTTTATTTGACCCAGCACCAATGTAAAACCACTTTTTAAAAAAAAAACAATCTCTGACTTCTTGGCTAGCTTTAGTTGACACCCTCTGTCTCTTGATCTGCCTCTCTATCTGCCTGCTGTTCTGCTGTGCATTCTGCAGCCTCACTCTCTGCTTCTCTGTCACCTATCCTGCCTCTCCCTCTGATGCATCCTGATGTTCTGCCTGGTACATTTATAACAGTTACATCGTTTTCCATGACTATGGGCCACGAATATGTTAAATCAGCTTAGAAATAAATTCCCATTGCATTAGCCGTAAAGCTTCACAAAGCAAATGGCCATAACCTTGTGCAATTCCCGCTCCCAAGCCAATCTCTGAATCAGGTCTGTGATTTCCATCTTGGATACAATCCTGTTGTACTAGGGATTCTATCAGTTGGTCTTTGCATGTGCCAATGCTTAAAATATCTCTCTGTCCTCACACTGCACAATAAATAAATTCTTTGGCACTTATATGTAGCCGCTATCTTCACACCTCTCTTACTGCACAATAAAACATAGAATAATAAAACAAGAGAAGGGGTAGGCTGCTTGCATTGTGTGTCTTTACAATATTTTAAGCACTGCATTCTGGTTTTGGTGCCTTAGTATGTATTCCTCTCGCAAGAATCAAACTATTATTATTATTTTCTCTGACGTCCTAAGTGGATGCTGGGACTCCGTAAGGACCATGGGGAATAGCGGCTCCGCAGGAGACTGGGCACAACTAAAGAAAGCTTTAGGACTACCTGGTGTGCACTGGCTCCTCCCACTATGACCCTCCTCCAGACCTCAGTTAGAATCTTGTGCCCGGCTGAGCTGGATGCACACTAGGGGCTCTCCTGAGCTCCTAGAAAAGAAAGTATATTTTAGGTTTTTTATTTTCAGTGAGATCTGCTGGCAACAGACTCACTGCTACGAGGGACTAAGGGGAGAAGAAGCGAACCTACCTGCTTGCAGCTAGCTTTGGCTTCTTAGGCTACTGGACACCATTAGCTCCAGAGGGATCGAACACAGGGCCCGACCTCGATCGTCCGGTCCCGGAGCCGCGCCGCCGTCCCCCTTACAGAGCCAAAAGCAAGAAGATGGTCCTGAAAATCGGCGGCAGAAGACTTCGGTCTTCAACAAGGTAGCGCACAGCACTGCAGCTGTGCGCCATTGCTCCTCATGCACACCTCACACTCCGGTCACTGATGGGTGCAGGGCGCTGGGGGGGGGCGCCCTGAGCAGCAATATTAACACCTTGGCTGGCAAAATAATCACAATATATAGTCATAGAGGCTATATATGTGAAAAATACCCCTGCCAGGATCCATAAAAAGCGGGAGAAAAGTCCGCCGAAAAAGGGGCGGGGCTATCTCCCTCAGCACACTGGCGCCATTTTCCCTCACAGCTCCGCTGGAAGGATCGCTCCCAGGCTCTCCCCTGCAGTTTCAAGACTACAAAGGGTAAAAAAGAGAGGGGGGGCACTAAATTTAGGCGCAGCAGTATATATATATAAGCAGCTATAAAGGAAATCACTCATTTATAGTGTTCATCCCTGTGTTATATAGCGCTCAGGTGTGTGCTGGCATACTCTCTCTCTGTCTCCCCAAAGGGCTTTGTGGGGTCCTGTCCTCTGTCAGAGCATTCCCTGTGTGTGTGCGGTGTGTCCGTACGGCTGTGTCGACATGTCTGAGGAGGAGGCTTATGTGGAGGCGGAGCAGATGCCGATAAATGTGATGTCACCCCCTGCGGGGTCGACACCTGAGTGGTTGGTTATGTGGAAGGAATTACGCGACAGTGTCGACTCCTTACATAAAAGGTTTGACGACATACCAAATATGGGACAGCCGGCTTCTCAGCCTGTGCCTGCCCAGGCGTCTCAAAAGCCATCAGGGGTTCTAAAACGCCCGCTACCTCAGATGGCAGACACAGATGTCGACACGGATACTGACTCCAGTGTCGACGACGATGAGACTAATGTAACTTCCAATAGGGCCACACGTTACATGATTGAGGCAATGAAAAATGTGTTGCACATTTCTGATGTTACCCCAGGAACCACAAAAAAGGGTATTATGTTTGGAGAGAAAAAGCTACCAGTAGTTTATCCTCCATCTGAGGAATTAAATGAAGTGTGTGAAGAAGCGTGGGCTTCCCCCGATAAGAAACTGGTAATTTCTAAAAGGTTACTAATGACGTACCCTTTCCCGCCAGAGGATAGGTCACGTTGGGAAACATCCCCTAGGGTGGATAAAGCGCTCACACGCTTGTCAAAAAAGGTGGCACTACCGTCTCCGGATACGGCCGCCCTAAAGGAGCCTGCTGATAGGAAGCAGGAGGCTATCCTGAAGTCTGTATATACACACACAGGTATTATACTGAGACCAGCTATTGCTTCAGCATGGATGTGCAGTGCTGCAGCTGCGTGGTCAGATTCCCTGTCGGAAAATATTGATACCCTAGACAGGGACACTATATTGCTAACCGTAGAGCATATTAAAGACGCAGTCTTATACATGAGAGATGCACAGAGGGATATTTGCCGGCTGGCATCTAAAATAAGTGCAATGTCCATTTCTGCCAGGAGAGGGTTATGGACTCGGCAGTGGACAGGTGATGCAGATTCTAAAAGGCACATGGAAGTTTTGCCTTATAAGGGTGAGGAGTTGTTCGGGGATGGTCTCTTGGACCTCGTTTCCACAGCAACAGCTGGGAAGTCAGCATTTTTACCCCATGTTCCCTCACAGCCAAAGAAAGCACCGTATCATCAGGTACAGTCCTTTCGGCCCCATAAGGGCAAGCGGGTTAAAGGCGCGTCCTTTCTGCCCAGAGGCAGAGGTAGAGGGAAAAAGCTGCAGCATACAGCCAGTTCCCAGGAGCAAAAGTCCTCCCCCGCTTCCTCCAAGTCCACCGCATGACGCTGGGGCTCCACAGGCGGAGCCAGGTACGGTGGGGGCCCATCTCAAAAACTTCAGCAATCAGTGGGCTCGCTCACGGGTGGATCCCTGGATCCTTCAAGTAGTATCTCAGGGGTACAAGCTGGAATTCGAGACGTCTCCCCCCCGCCGTTTCCTCAAATCTGCCTTGCCAACAACTCCCTCAGGCAGGGAGGCAGTGCTAGAGGCAATTCACAAGCTGTATTCCCAGCAGGTGATAGTCAAGGTGCCCCTCCTTCAACAAGGACGGGGTTACTATTCCACAATGTTTGTGGTACCGAAACCGGACGGTTCGGTGAGACCCATTTTAAATTTGAAATCCTTGAACACATATATAAAAAAATTCAAGTTCAAGATGGAATCGCTCAGGGCGGTTATTGCAAGCCTGGACGAGGGGGATTACATGGTATCACTGGACATCAAGGATGCTTACCTGCATGTCCCCATTTACCATCCTCACCAGGAGTACCTCAGATTTGTGGTACAGGATTGTCATTTCCAATTCCAGACGTTGCCGTTTGGTCTATCCACGGCACCGAGGGTATTTACCAAGGTAATGGCCGAAATGATGATACTCCTTCGAAAAAAGGGAGTTTTAATTATCCCGTACTTGGACGATCTCCTGATAAAGGCGAGGTCCAGGGAGCAGTTGTTGGTCGGGGTAGCACTATCTCGGGAGGTGCTTCAACAGCACAGTTGGATTCTAAATATTCCAAAGTCACAGCTGGTCCCTACGACACATTTACTGTTCCTGGGGATGGTTCTGGACACAGAACAGAAAAAAGTGTTTCTCCCGGAGGAGAAGGCCAAGGAGCTGTCATCTCTAGTCAGAGGCCTCCTAAAACCAAAACAGGTGTCGGTGCATCACTGCACGCGAGTCCTGGGAAAAATGGTAGCTTCCTACGAAGCAATTCCGTTCGGCAGGTTCCATGCAAGAATTTTTCAGTGGGACCTGTTGGACAAGTGGTCCGGATCGCATCTTCAGATGCATCGGCTGGTAACCCTGTCTCCAAGGACCAGGGTGTCTCTGCTGTGGTGGCTGCAAAGTGCTCATCTTCAAGAGGGCCGCAGATTCGGCATACAGGACTGGGTCCTGGTGACCACGGATGCCAGCCTTCGAGGCTGGGGGGCAGTCACACAGGGAAGAAACTTCCAAGGACTATGGTCAAGTCAGGAGACTTCCCTACACATAAATATTCTGGAACTGAGGGCCATTTTCAATGCCCTAAGTCAGGCAAAACCCCTGCTTCAAAACCAGCCGGTACTGATCCAGTGAGACAACATCACGGCAGTCGCCCATGTAAACCGACAGGGCGGCACAAGAAGCAGGACGGAGATGGCAGAAGCCACAAGGATTCTCCGATGGGCGGAAAATCACGTGTTAGCACTGTCAGCAGTGTTCATTCCGGGAGTGGACAACTGGGAAGCAGACTTCCTCAGCAGGCACGATCTCCACCCGGGAGAGTGGGGACTTCATCCAGAAGTCTTCCAACTGATTGATGGCGTCCCGCCTAAACAAAAAGCTACAAAGATATTGCGCCAGGTAAAGAGACCCTCAGGCGATAGCTGTGGACGCTCTAGTGACACCGTGGGTGTACCGGTCGGTTTATGTGTTCCCTCCTCTTCCTCTCATACCCAAGGTACTGAGGATAATAAGGAGAAGAGGAGTAAGAACTATACTCATTGTTCCGGATTGGCCAAGAAGAGCTTGGTACCCGGAACTTCAAGAAATGATCTCAGAGGACCCATGGCCTCTGCCGCTCAGAGAGGACCTGCTGCAGCAGGGGCCCTGTCTGTTCCAAGACTTACCGCGGCTGCGTTTGACGGCATGGCGGTTGAACACCGGATCCTGAAGGAAAAGGGCATTCCGGAGGAAGTCATTCCTACGCTGATTAAAGCTAGGAAAGAAGTTACCGCAAACCATTATCACCGCATTTGGCGAAAATATGTTGCGTGGTGTGAGGCCAGGAAGGCCCCAACGGAGGAATTTCAGCTGGGCCGTTTTCTGCACTTCCTACAGTCAGGGGTGACTATTGGCCTAAAATTGGGTTCCATTAAGGTCCAGATTTCGGCTCTATCGATTTTCTTCCAGAGAGAACTGGCTTCACTACCTGAAGTTCAGACTTTTGTTAAGGGAGTGCTGCATATTCAGCCCCCTTTTGTGCCTCCAGTGGCACCTTGGGATCTCAACGTGGTGTTGGATTTCTTAAAGTCACATTGGTTTGAGCCACATAAAACCGTGGAATTAAAATATCTCACGTGGAAAGTGGTCATGCTGTTGGCCTTGGCTTCTGCCAGGCGTGTGTCAGAATTGGCAGCTTTGTCATGTAAAAGCCCTTATCTAATTTTCCATATGGATAGGGCGGAATTGAGGACTCGTCCCCAGTTTCTCCCTAAGGTGGTATCAGCCTTTCATTTGAACCAACCTATCGTGGTGCCTGCGGCTACTAAAGACTTGGAGGCTTCCAAGTTGCTGGACGTAGTCAGGGCCCTGAAAATTTATGTTTCCAGGACGGCTAGTGTCAGGAAAACTGACTCGCTATTTATCCTGTATGCACCCAACAAGCTGGGTGCTCCTGCTTCAAAGCAGACTATTGCTCGCTGGATCTGTAGTACGATTCACCTTGCACATTCTGCGGCTGGACTGCCGCATCCTAAATCAGTGAAAGCCCATTCCACGAGGAAGGTGGGCTCTTCTTGGGCGGCTTTACAACTTTGCCGAGCAGCTACTTGGTCGGGGTCAAACACATTTGCTAAGTTCTACAAGTTTGACACCCTGGCTGAGGAGGACCTAGAATTTGCCCATTCGGTGCTGCAGAGTCATCCGCACTCTCCCGCCCGTTTGGGAGCTTTGGTATAATCCCCATGGTCCTTACGGAGTCCCAGCATCCACTTAGGACGTCAGAGAAAATAAGATTTTACTCACCGGTAAATCTATTTCTCGTAGTCCGTAATGGATGCTGGGCGCCCATCCCAAGTGCGGATTGTCTGCAATACTTGTATATAGTTATTGTTTAACTAAAGGGTTATTGTTGAGCCATCTGTTGAGAGGCTCAGTTATATTTCATACTGTTACTGGGTTTAGTATCACGAGTTATACGGTGTGATTGGTGTGGCTGGTATGAGTCTTACCCGGGTTTCAAAATCCTTCCTTATTGTGTCAGCTTTTCCGGGCACAGTATCCTAACTGAGGTCTGGAGGAGGGTCATAGTGGGAGGAGCCAGTGCACACCAGGTAGTCTTAAAGCTTTCTTTAGTTGTGCCCAGTCTCCTGCGGAGCCGCTATTCCCCATGGTCCTTACGGAGTCCCAGCATCCACTACGGACTACGAGAAATAGATTTACCGGTGAGTAAAATCTTATTATTTATTATTATTATTATTATTATTATACTTTATATGGCGCAACGAGGAGTCCGCAGTGCCTTAAAGTGTACATAAACAGGAACAGTTTGAACAAAACAAGGAAATAAAAGTTACTTACAGTACAAAATATTGTAGGACACTGCAGGACATGGACAAGGTATATAAACATTTCTGCAACAGCAGTCATAATACCTAAATAAGCAGCAGGGCGGCAGAACCAGGGCGGTTAGGTGTTGTAGGCAGTGGGGAGGAGATGATGAGGAAAGGAAAAGCACATGCTTGTGAGGGCTAACAGCAGGAGTTCCCAACCACGGTTCTCAAGGCACATTAACAGTCCAGGTTTTAAGGATAGCTATTCTTGAGCACAAGATGACAATTACCTCAGTTATTTTGATTTAACCATATGTGCTGAAGCTTGGAGGTCTGTAGGTTAGGATGAGAGCTGGAAGGCTTTAAGAAAGAAAAAATATTAATATCTACAAAATGCTATTTTACACTCCCTTGTATGAATCCAGGGGAAATTAAGAAGCTTTATAGTCCTCATAGTCCTTTGCTGTAGCGAGGAATGGTTCTAGACCTTGTGGTGCCGAGGGCAATCGATTCCTTGGCACCCCTCATTCAAAACACGGACAGTGCGCACTGAAGGCATGTGGCAAAAATATAGCAGTGTGGCATAAATATTGGGGCATGGCTTCATGGGGAAGGAGCATGGCCACACAGAATACTGGCAATTCACATTACACTGCAAAGTAGTGTTTGTCAGTCACATTACACCACACAGTAGTAACCCTTATACACATTATGTCATGTTAGTGCCCCTTACATGCATGACACCACAGTACAGTAGAGCCCCTTTTACTAGAGATGTGCACCGGAAATTTTTTGGGTTTTGTGTTTTGGTTTTGGATTCGGTTCCGCGGTCGTGTTTTGGATTTGGATGCGTTTTGGCGAAACCTCGCTTAAAAATTTTTGTCGAATTCGGGTGTGTTTTGGATTCGGGTGTTTTTTTTTTCAAAAAACCCTCAAAAACAGCTTAAATCATAGAATTTGGGGGTAATTTTGATCCTATTGTATTATTAACCTCAATAACCATAATTTCCACTCATTTCCAGTCTATTCTGAACACCTCACACCTCACAATATTATTTTTAGTCCTAAAATGTGCACCAAGGTCGCTGGATGACTAAGCTAAGCGACCCAAGTGGGCGGCACAAACACCTGGCCCATCTAGGAGTGGCACTGCAGTGTCAGACAGGAAGGCACTTAAAAAAATAGTCCCCAAACAGCACATGATGCAAAGAAAAGAGAAAAAGAGGTGCACTGTGGTCGCTGGATGGCTAAGCTAAGCGACACAAACACCTCAATAACACAGGAATTATTTGTTCTAATCAATGGTATTATTGGTCCAAATCACTGAAAGAAAATGACAAAATCACTAGAATTAAATGGCAGTAATGTCAGGAATTATATCAAATGGCAGTACCCAGTAGCGGCTCTTGCCACGGGAAAGCAGGCTTTTTGCCCGGGGCGCCGCTACCCTGATGGCGCTGCCGCCACAGTGGCAAGAGCCGCTGCTAATCTACCCTCACTCCCTCCCCGCTCCCCGGCTGCAGCGAGCGCTGTGTGCGCCCGCTGCAGCCGGCGTCGCTGACATACACTAGAGGTCAAAATTGACCCCTAGTGTCAGTGCGGCGCTGCTATGGGAGAGACATCATGACGTCTCTCCCATGGAGATGAGCCGGCGCCCGGAGACAGCAGCAGCAACGGTCCGGAAACAGGAGCGAGGCTGGTAAGTATTGTGTGTTTTCTTTTTTTTTAAGGTTTTACAGCTGCGCTACTAATGGGGGCACTACTAATGGGGGCACTACTACAGGGGACACATACTGGGGGCACTACAAATGGGGGCACAGCTACATGGGGCAGATCTACAGGGGGCACAACTACAGGGAACACATACTGGGGGCAATGCTACTGGGGGAATAGCAACTGTGGGCAAATCAACTGGGGGCACAGCTACAAGGGGCACAGCTACTGGGGGCACTGCTACAGGGGGCACAACTACATGGGGCACTGCTACAGGGGGAACAGCTACTGGGGGCAAATTAACTGGGGGTACAACTACTGGGCACAGCTACTAGGGGCAAATCTACAGGGGGCACAACTACTGCTGGCACAGCTACTGAGGGCAAATCTACAGGGGGGCACAAGTACAGGGGGCACAACTACTGGGGGCACAGCTACTGGGGGCAAATTTACAGAGGGGCACAAGTACTGGTGGCAGAACTACTAGGGGCACAGCTACTGGGGGCAAATCTACAGGTAGCACAAGTACAGGGGGCACAACTACTGGGGACACAACTACAGGGGGCACATACTGGGGGGCACTGCTACAGTAGTGCAAATCAACTGGGGGCACAGCTACTGGGGGCACTACTATAAGGGGCACTGTACTGGGGGCACAGCTACAAGGGGCACAACTACAGTGGGCACTACCAAAGGGGGCACTGCTACAGGGGGAACAGCTACAGGGGGGAAATTAACTAGGGGCACAGCTGCTGGGGGCACAAGTACAGGGGTATAACTGTGGTCACGCCCCTTTCCTATGAAGAAGCCACGCCCCTTCCCTATGAAGAAGCCACGCCCCTGTTTTGGGGCATACACCAACTGTATTTTACCTTGGGGGGGGGGCGCGCCACAGGAAACTTTCGCCCTGGGCGCCACAAGGTCTAGAACCGGCCCTGGCAGTACCACTGGACATATACGGAAGTGTCAGACAGGATGGCACTTTAAATAATAGTCCACAAACAGCACATGAAGCAAAGAAAAGAGAAAATGGCTAAGCTAAGCGACACAAACACCTCAATATCACAGGAATTATTTGTTCTAATCAATGGTATTATTGGTCAAAGGGCCTAATTCTGAGTTGATCGCAGCATCAAATTTGTTAGCAGTTGGGCAAAATCATGTGCACTGCAGGGGGGACAGATATAACATGTGCAGAGAGAGTTAGATTTGGGTTGGGTGTATTCAAACTGAAATCTAAATTGCAGTGTAAAAATAAAGCAGCCAGTATTTACCCTGCACAGAAACGAAATAACCCACCCAAACCTAACTCTCTCTGCAAATGTTATATCTGCCCCCCCTGCACTGCACATGAGGGGTAATTCCAAGTTGATCGCAGCAGGAAATTTTTTAGCAATTGGGCAAAACCATGTGCACTGCAGGGGGGGCAGATATAACATGTGCAGAGAGAGTTGGATTTGGGTGGTTATTTTGTTTCTGTGCAGGATAAATACTGGCTGCTTTATTTTTACACTGCAAATTAGATTGCAGATTGAACACACCCCACCCAAATCTAACTCTCTCTGCACATGTTAAATCTGCCCCCCCTGCAGTGCACATGGGGGGTAATTCCAAGTTGATCGCAGCAGGATTTTTGATAGCAATTGGGCAAAACCATGTGCAGTGCAGGTGGTGCATATATAACATGTACAGAGAGAGTTAGATTTGGGTGTGGTGTGTTCAATCTGCAATCTAAATTGCAGTGTAAAAATAAAACAGCCAGTATTTACCCTGCACAGAAATAAAATAACCCACCCAAATCTAACTCTTTCTGCACATTATATCTGCCTCCCCTATAGTGCACATGGTTTTGCCCAATTGCTATCAAAAATCCTGCTGCGATCAACTTGGAATTACCCCCATGGTTTTGCCCAACTGCTAAAAAATTTCCTGCTGCGATCAACTTGGAATTACCTCCCTGGTTTTGCCCAATTGCTAACAAACTTGCTGCTGCGATCAACTCAGAATTACCCCCCAAATCACTGGAAGAAAATGACAAAATCACAGGAATTATTCATTCTAATCTATGGTATTATTGGTCCAAATCACTGGAAGAAAATGACAAAATCACTGGAATTATTTGGCAAGATCACTGTAATTAATAATTATAAATCAATGATATTAATTGGTAAAATCTCGCTATCGCCTGCCTAGTGAAGTGGAATCTAGATGGGATTTTGTACCGGGGACACAATAACTTCATCAATTGTCTAAATCCCAATGCACTAATGGAGGAAAACGGGCGCACGTCTAACAGCGCACTGATTATACTGAGAACTGGTTATACTGATCACTGATTTTACTGAGCACTGATTTTACTGAGCACTGATTTTACTGAGCACTGCTTATACTGAGCACTGATTATACTGAGCACTGATTTTTCTGAGCACTGATTTTTCTGAGCACTGATTTTACTGAGCACTGCTTATACTGATCACTGATGATACTACGGAGAACTGACACTGAGCAGCGAGAACAGCACTGGACTATTGTACTGTAGTATACTGGTCACCACAAAGCAGCACTGACACTGAGTACAGATATTAGCACTGATCAGGATACTAGAAGTGACACGGTGCAGCAAGATAACGCTATGGCCTACTGTACTGTACTACTATATACTGGTGGTCACAGTGGCGTAACTAAAAAATTTTCTCCCCCAAGCCAAAAAATTATCCGGCGCCCCCCCCCCCCCCCCATCCCCCATAATTGGCACTAGTAAAGGGATAAACCCGTGTCGCAAAAAGGGGCGTGGCTTTGTTAAAATTTGTGTGGCTTCGCATAAAGGGGCGTGGCATTGCAGGAAAAGACTACCTTATACCCCAGTTTTGCAACCTGCACGCCCAGACGTTGGCCACCACAGGAAAGAAAAATAATCCTGATTCATGGCCCTTACATTATTTGTAATTTTTCCTCTTTATAGTAATGCCCAGTATACATTATGCCACATACTGCAATGGCCCTTAGACATTATGCCACACACAATAATGCACATGACACAATATGCACACACCGTAATGCCCCCGACACATTATGCCACACACCATAATGCCTGTGACACATTATGACAGGAATCGCAATGCCCGTTATACATTATGCTACACACTGCAATGCGCCTGATACATATAGCACATACAATGCCTGTGACACATTATGACACACACCGCAATGACCCTGAGACATTATACCACATACCACAATGCCCGTGATATAGTATACCACACACCGTAATGCCTGTGACACATAACGCAATGCCCGTTATACCCTATGACACACACCGCAATACCCGTTATACATTATGCCACACTGCAATGCCCCTGAGACATTATACCACATACCACAATGCCCGTGATATAGTATGCCACAAACCGTAATGCCTGTGACACATTATGACACACACAGCAATGTCCGTGATACATTATGCCACACACCGCAATGCCCATTACACATTAAGTCCTACAGTAAGGCTTCTAATTACTTTTAAATTACCTGCTCGTTGCCAGGGGTTTCATGCTCTTGGTTCCATGCACAGTGCCAGGGGTTTTCATGCTCAGGGTGTCATGCTCGTTGCCAGGGGTTTCATGCACTGGGTGTCATGCTCGTTGCCAGGGGTTTCATGCTCTTGGTTCCATGCACGGTGCCAGGGGTTTTCATGCTCAGGGTGTCATGCTCGTTGCCAGGGGTTTCATGCACTGGGTGTCATGCTCATTGCCAGGGGTTTCATGCACTGGATGTCATGCTCGTTGCTAGGGGGTAATGCTTGTTGCTAGGGCTGTGCTCCCAGTGCCACATATGCCCCCAGTGCCAGATATTCCCCCACAGTGCCAGGTACACACATGCCCCCAATGCCAAATATGCCCCCCCCAAGTGCCAGGTACACATATACCCCCAGTGTCACATATGCCCCCTCAGTGCCACATATGCCCCCCCAATTGCACTATATGCTCCCCCTCCCCCAGTGCCAAATATGCTCCCCCAGGTACAGCTCACCCTCACTCCCCGCTGTTTTGTGAAGGAGGGACACGGAGGGCACAGCGCGCGCCTCTCCTGTGTCCCCCCTGCGTCTCCGTTGTGTCTGTTAAATGAACTGCCGGTTCGTGAGCCAATCAGAGCTCACAAACGGGCACTTCATTCAATAGACACGCCGGAGATGCAGGAGGGACACAGGAGAGGCGCGCGCTGTGCCCTCCGTGTCCCTCCTTACAGCAGCGGCTAGGGAAGGAGGGAGACAGCAGATTGACATGTGGACGGATCGTCCGCATGTCAATCTGTGCTAAATCAGTGGCGACGCCCCCCACAGCCCTGCGCCTCCAAGCCACCGTGAGGGCTGCGGGGGCAGTAGTTACGCCAGTGGGTTGTCACCACAATGAGGCACTGTACTACTATATACTGGTGGTCACCACAATGCAGCACAGATATTGAGCACTGATCAGGATACTAGAAGTGACACAGAGCAGCAAGATACAGCAATGGCCTACTGTACTGTACTACTGTATACTGGTGGTCACTACAATGCAGCACTGTACTACTATATACTGGTGGTCACCACAATGCAGCACAGATATTGAGCACTGATCAGGATACTAGAACTGAGTCTGACATGGAGCTGCAAGATACAGCAATGGCCTACTGTACTACTATATACTGGTGGTCACAACAATGCAGCACTGTACTACTATATACTGGTCACAACAATGCAGCACAGATTGAGCACTGATCAGGATACTAGAACTGAGTCTGACACCGAGCTGCAAGATACCGCAATGGCCTACTGTACTGTACTACTATATACTGGTGGTCACCACAATGCAGCACTGTACTACTATATACTGGTCACAACAATGCAGCACAGATTGAGCACTGATTAGGATACTAGAACTGAGTCTGACACGGAGCTGCAAGATACAGCAATGGCCTACTGTACTGTACTACTATATACTGGTGGTCACCACAATGCAGCACACTGAGCACAGATATTGAGCTTTTCAGGCAGAGAACGTAGCCACGTCCTCTCCACTCAATCTACAAGGCACGAGTGAAAATGGCGGCGACGCGCGGTTCTTTTTATGGAGTACGAATCTCGCAAGAATCCGACAGCGGGATTATGACGTTCGGCCTCGTTCGGGTTAACCAAGCAAGGCGGGAAGAACCGACGCTGCCTCGGACCCGTGAAAACCATGTGAAGTTCAGGGGGGTTCGGATCTCGACGAACCGAACCCGCTCATCTCTACCTTTTACACATTATGCCAGGTAGAGCCCCTTTTATGCACGTTACACTTGGTAGAGCCCTGAGAGAGAATAATGTTTCATAAAATATTTAAAAATGCAGAAAAAGAAATCTTATATTTCTGATAACAATAGATCAGTGCTATATAGAGTTGGCAGACATTAGCTTTTGCTAAAGTATTGGCAATAATAACAAGTTAAATAACATTTAATCATAAAAACATACAATAACGATATAATAATAACGCATAAAACTATACAAAAAAAAGCATGAAAATTAATTATTTAAAAACAATGTAATTTAAAAACTGGTCTGTGGACCTAAATTGGCACACAGTTCTTATGATAGTAATTAGTAATAGGTATGATACTCTATGTGCATATATATGTAAAATACCTAGGCGCTGATGCGCAAATATTTTTATCAACAATAAATAATCAATAATTCATATCATACAGCTGTAATCCCCATTCGCTATTGGAATTAAACCCCTTTAGGTTTAAAGACAGAAACAGTTTATGATTGAACCAACTGCGCTTGGGGCTCACATATGCATAATAATCGACAATGCCACAATGTAACAATTACATATATTTATTCTCTTGAAATCAGTGATTAAATGTTAATTTAAAACATAAAAAGATATATAAGATACTATGCACAGTAGAACATTTACAGAAACATGAATCTTGCCATGATACTATGTATACAATTCAATAAAAATAGGATTTTAATTACCTACCGGTAAATCCTTTTCTCGTAGTCCGTAGGGGATACAGGGAATCCATTTAGTACCATGGGGTATAGACGGGTCCACTAGGAGCCATGGGCACTTTAAGAATTTGATAGTCTGTGCTGGCTCCTCCCTCTATGCCCCTTCTACCAGATTGAGTCTAGGAAACTGTGCCCGAGGAGATGGACATACTTTGAGAGAAGGATAGATAAGGAAAGTGGTGAGATTACAAACTAGCACACACAGAACAATAGGAAAGCCATGCTAACCAAACTTGAAACCAGGAACAGCAACAGCTGAACCAACCAGAATACTTAACTAAGTAACGGTGCAGGAAGAACGGAGCACCGGGGGTGGGCGCCCAGTAACCCCTACGGACTACGAGAAAAGGATTTACCGGTAAGTAATTAAAATCCTATTTTCTCCTAGGGGATACTGGGAATCCATTTAGTACCATGGGGAAGTACCAAAGCTCCCAAACCGGTTGGGAGAGTGCTGAGGTTCCTACAGAACTGATTGACCAAACTGAAGGTCCTAGGAGGCCAAATATCGAACTTGTAAAACTTTGGAGACGTGTTCAAACCTGACCAAGTAGCTGCTCGGCAGAGCTGTAAAGCTAAGACACCCCGGACAGCCGCCCAAGAAGAACCCACCGACCTTGTAGTGTGGGCCTGTACAGATTTTGGAACTGGCAATACTGCTGTGGAATAAACATGCTGGAAAGTGAGCCTGATCCAGCGTGCAATTGACTGCTTTGAAGCAGGACACCCCATTTTATTGAGATCATAAAGGACGAACAGTGAGTCCGATTTCCTGTGACGAGCTTTACGTACACCTTCAAAGCCCTCACAACATCCAAAGACTTTGAAGCAGCAGAGGTGTCCGTAACAACCGGAACCACAATAGGTTGGTTTAATGTGAAATGTGGACACCACCTTAGGAAGAAATTGCTGACGAGTCCTGAGCTCAGCTCTTTCCTCATGGAAAATTAAGTAGGGACTCTTGTAAGACAATGCCCCCAGCTCCGACACGTCTTGCTGAAGCCAAGGCCAGCAGTGTGACGGTCTTCCACGTAAGGTACTTTACATCCACCTCCTCTAACAGTTCAAACCAGTCCGATTGTAGGAAGTGCAGAACCAAATTGAGATCCCCAGGTGCCATGGGAGGCACAAAGGGAGGTTGGATATGCAAAACACCCTTCAAGAATGTCTGGACCTCTGGGAGAGAAGCCAATTGTTTCTGAAAGTAAATAGACAAGGCCGAAATCTGGACTTTAATGGAGCCTAGATGTAGGCCCACATCCACTCCCGACTGCAGAAAGAGCAGGAAACGTCCCAGATGAAACTCCACCACAGAATATTGTCTGCTTTCACACCAAGAGACATACTTCCTCAATATACGGTGGTAATGTTTAGACATTACCCCCTTCCTGGCTTGGATTATAGTTGGGATGACCTTGTCAGGAATCCCTCTCCTGGCTAGAATCAGCCGTTCAACTTAAACGTAGCCGCGGTAAGTCCTGATAGACCGTCAGGCCCTGTTGCAGAAGATCATCCTGAAGAGGTAGAGGCCACGGATCTTCGATCAGCATCTCGAGAAGATCCGCGTACCAGGCCCTTCGCGGCCAGTCCAGAGCTATGAGTATTGCTTAAAACTTTTCCTTTTTCTTTAGAATTCTTGGGATCAGAGGAAGTGGAGGAAACACGTACACCAGCTGGTAGACCCACAGAGTTGTCAGAGCGTCTACCGCCACTGCTTGTGGGTCCCTCGACCTGGAACAATACCGCTTGAGCTTCTTGTTGAGTCAAGAGGCCATCATGTCGATCTGTGGATATCCCCACCGACGTGTGAACCACCAGAACACCTCCAGATGGAGGCCCCGCTCCCTCGGGTGCAGGTCGTTTCTGCTGAGGAAGTCTGCTTCCCAGTTGACTACTCCCGGAATGAAGACCGCCGACAATGCCACAGAGTATTATTGCTCCAAGAGGAGAATTCTTGACACCTCTAACATTGTTGCTCTGCTTTTCGTTCCGCTCTGTCGGTTTATGTACACACCCCGCCGTTACATTATCCGTCTGGACTTGAATGGCCTGATTCTGAAGTATAGATGAAGCCTGCAGAAGGGCGTTGTTGATTGCTCTGAGTTCCAGGATGTTTATTGGAAGGACGTCTTCCCGACTTGACCATCTTCCTTGAAACTGCAACCCCTGGGCGACTGCTCCCCAACCTCTGATGCTTGCGTCTGTGGTTAGCAGAATCCAATTCTGAATCCTGAACCTCCGACCCTCGATAAGGTGAGAAGTCTGTAGCCACCACAGAAGGGAGATCCTGGCTCTTGGCGACAGACGGATCCTCTGGTGCATGTGAAGATGCGATCCGGACCATTTGTCCAACAGATCCAGCTGGAATGGCCTCGCATGAAACTTCCATACTGAAGCACCTCATAAGTGGCCACCATTTTCCCAAGAAGGCGAATGCACAGATACACCGAGATCCGGGTTGGATTCAGGACAGGCCGAACCATCGACTGGATTACCATAGCCTTCTCCAAGGGAAAGAACACTTTCTGAGACTCTGTGTCGAGTATCATTCCCAGGAAAGAAAGCCTCTGCGTCGGTTCGAGGTGAGATTTTGGTAAGTTCAGAATCCACCCGTGATCCAGGAGTAGTCTGGTTGAGAGGCCAATGCTGTCCAACAACCGCTCCCTGGACGGTGCCTTTATCAGAAGATCATCCAGGTATAGAATTATGTTCACTCCATTTGTGGAGTAGAAACATCATCTCTGCCATCACTTTGGTGAACACTCTCGGTGCCGTGGAGAGACGAAAGGGCAGGGCCTGGAACTGGTAGTGACAGTCCTGCAATGCAAACCGTATATATAAGCCTGAGGAGGTGGCCAGATCGGAATGTGAAGGTACACATCCTTGATATCCAGAGACACTAGGAATTCCCCCTCCTCCAGACATGAGATCACCGATCTCAGAGACTCCATCTTGAATTTGAACACTCGTAAGTACGGTACTGCAAACAAGTTTGAATATTACCCCTTGTTTTGTAGATGAGGTGGAACTGGGACAATGACCTGAGTCTGTACCAGCCTTTGAATGGCGTCCTGTAAAGTTATACTTGCCTCTTACGGGAACTTATAAGCCTGATTTGAAGAATCTGTGAGGTGGGAGCTCCTGGAACTCCAGTCTGTAGCCCTGGTAAATAAGATCTATGACCCAGGGATCCTGGCACAAACCTGTCCAGATGTGACTAAAGAATTTTAGTCGGGCTCCCACCCGCCAGTCTTCCAGGCATCGCAGTCCACCGTCATGCTGAAGGCTTTGAGGGAGCAGAGCTGGAGCTCTGTTCCTGAGAACCGGCAGTTGCTGGTCTGCGTGTTTTACCTCTAGCATCTCTGGTGGCTGTAGAAGAACCTCTGGTTTTGCCCCTAAACTTGGCCATCCGAAGGGACTGTAAATTGGAACCTGAGTAAGCCTTCCTGGCTGGGGGGCTGCAGAAGGAAGATATGTGGACTTACACGCAGTAGCTTTGGAGATCCATTTGTCTAGTTCATCTCCAAATAAGGTCTCTCCACGCCTTTCCTGGAGTCCTTGTCAGCAGTCCACATAAGCCCCTGCGTGCTGACACTGCCATAGCAGTGGTGCGTGCATTAAGCAAGCCTATTTCTTTTATGGCTTCCACCATAAAGTTTGCAGAGTCCTGTATATGTTGCAGGAGTAAAATAATCTCCCCTTGAGGCAAGGTATCTAACCCCTCAATTAGGTTACCCAACCATTTAGCAATGACTTTAGTAATCCACCCACATGCTATAGTGGGTCTCTGGGCCACCCCCGCAGCTGTATACAACACAATTCTACGATCAGCCGTGTCTTTCAGGAATGCTGCACCTGAGACAGGCAATACAATTTTTCGTTACAGCCTGGATACTGATGCATCCACTATCGGTGGATTTTCCCATTTTTTCCTATCCTCAGGAGGAAAAGGAAAAGATGATAGCAAACTTTTAGGGATTTGAAATTTCCTATCAGGATTAACCGATGGTTCTTCAAACAGGGTATTTAGTTCCTTTGACACAGGAAACGTGGCTGATGATTTCTTTTTTTATATTAAAATAAGATTCTTCACTCTCCTCTGTCACCTTATCAGGGATATGCAGAACTTCTCTGATAGCCTCTATGAGAGCCTCTATTACCTGAAACAGAGTAGCCTCCCCTACCTCTGAGCCCACCTCCCCCTCCTCCATGTCTGACCCTTCATCATCAGAGTCAGACTGCAGGTTATGGGCCAAAGTACATTTTTGCGGACAAATGGCAGGGGACTGAGACACTGGTTGGAGTACTGGGTCTCTTTTCATAAACTCAGTCATCAATTGTCTTAATTATTGCGTCTCTTCCTTATTGAGGGACAATTTACAAATTTAGAAATATTGGAAATCATTCCCTTAATGGAGTCCAGCCATGCCGGCTTTGCCCCGCTAGCCTGGGAAGGTACACTACACTGAGTACACAGTAGTGAACCCCCTGGAAAAGAGGAACACTGTGCCTTAAATGAAACACACTCTTTGCCTGACATACTGTAACAGTGACAGCACACACACACCGGAAAAGGGTAAGTGCACAATTAACCCACTAAGAGCCCTTCCAGGGAGACACAAAGATAGTATGAAGCTAGTACACGGCGCTCTTACCTATAATGCCAAGCTTAGCCAGGTCGCAGACTAAGTACCTAGATTAGGGACTTAGTACTCTAATAATCGCTCCCCCCTACTATGACCCCCTGGTACTGCTGAGGTAATCTGGAGTCTCTCTAGAGAAGCTGTGCGTCCCTGTCAGTCAGCGTCTGTGTCCGCTGCAGAGGGGAAATGGGGCTGTTGAGCTGCTGGATCCACTCATAGTGAAGCCCCACCCCTTGAAAGGCGTGCGGTCTTCCCGCTTTTTTTTTTACTAGCTGAGGTAATTTTGTGCCTAAAATGGAGTCAGCACCCTTTTAAGTCTGTAATGCTAGTCTGGGTACTGTGTACACATATAGTGTATGGAGACTCAGTTCGCCCCCTCAGAAGCTATGCGTCTGCACTGTGGAGACCCAGCCGCCCCATGTAGAAGCCGTGCATCTCTGTACCCTCATGGCGCTATAATGGCCGGCGACCCACTAACCGGGACGCCGGCTTAGTACTCACCACTCTTCTTTCTTCTGGCTCTGTTAGAGATGGCGGCGTGATGCGGGAATGTACGCTCGCTGTGGTGGGGCTTAAGAATAGTTCCCTCAGGAGCTAGTGTCCAGTCAGCGGGGAATGGGACCATTAATCCTTCAAGAGGTTGGGCTGTTTTCCTCCATAAGTTCCACGAAGCAGGCAGGCTGGTGCCATCTAGTCCTGCCTGAAAATAACAAACAGATAAAATAAATGCAGAAAACTCTTCAGGAGCTTCCAGAAACGTGACCGTCTCCTCCGGGCACATTTTCTAAACAGAGTCTGATAGGAGAGGCATAGAGGGAGGAGCCAGCGCACACTATCAAATTCTTAAAGGGCCCAAGGCTCCTACTGGACCCGTCTTTACTTCATGGTACTAAATGGATCCCCTAGGACGTAAGAGAAAACAATATAACAACGTAACATTTTGGCTGTGGGTTCCTTAAACAACCATCATGTGTGAATCAGGGATAGTCAATTTAACCCCATAGATGCTTAAATGATTTCACCGCCTCCAAAAGGCAATGGTGATGTTAGTATTATTATAAAGTCATTCACTTTCCAGGTCTGCCCGGACCCTAGATATCTTACTGGGCCAATGTATTTGTCATCGATAATCAGGGGTTGGGTTCATTAGAGCTACAGTCAATAGGTCAACCCCAAATGGTCAACATGCAAAAGGTCGACAGGGTCAATAGGTCGACCATGAAAAGGTAGACACCTAAAAAGGTTGATGGGTACAAAAGGTCGACATGGAAATGGTCAACACCAAAAAGGTCAACATAGGGGTTTTTTAATCAATTTTTGTGGCCAGGGACAGCGGCATCCTGATGCACAGGATCCCGACACCTATTAGGTAAGTGTTCTCACCCTAACCCCCTACCCCCCTAATCCGCCCTTCCCACATCCTGACCCTAAACAGCATAACGCTCCCCTCTACCCGCAGCCAGGGGCGTAGCAAGAACTTTGTAGGCCCCATAGCATCATTTTGAATGGCCCCTGTTCTAATGCTTCTAGAGACACCTACCCACAGCAATTGTTAATTTTAAGTCCCATAATAATATATTCTGAACCATAGTAATGCCTTAGTTAATGTTATGCCCCATAGTAGTGCCCTAGTTTATTTTATAAACCATAGTAGTGCCCTAGTTGATTGTAGGGCCACCAGTAAACATTATCCAACATGGTGACCCCAATTCACATTATGACATGCAGTGTGCCCAGTTCATATTATGTCACATTACAGCCCCCCAGTTCATAGTATGCCACACTATAGTGCATCCACTTCATATTGTGCCACATTACAGATTCCCAGTTCAGATTATGAAACATTATAATGCCCTCCAATTAATTTTATACTACATTACAATGAGCAAGTCATTATTATTATTATTACTATTACTACCAGTTATTTATAAGCACACACATATTCCGCAGCGCTTTACAGAGAGAATATTTGCCCATTCACATCAGTCCCTGCCCCAGTGGAGCTTACACTCTATATTCCCTACCACATGTACACACAGACACATTCAAGCTAATGTTATGCCCCATAGTAAGGCCCTAGTTTATTTTATAAACCATAGTAGTACCCTAGTTCATTGTAGGGCCACCAGTAACCATTATCCAACATGGTGACCCCAATTCACATTATGACATACAGTGTGCCCAGTTCATATTATGTCACATTACAGCCCCCCATAACTAGATATATTGAAGGCCCCAAGGCAAAGGTTTGAAAGGGCCCCTGCATATCACCCAAAGTGGGCCCCTCTCAGCTCTGGGCCCCATAGCAGCCACACTACCTGCACCTATGGTAGCTACGCCCTTGCCCGCAGCCTCACTCTAAATCTCCCACTTCAGTGCCTAACCCCCTTCATAGTGCCTGCAGCCTAACCCTCCCTCTCCATAACCAAACCCTAAGCTCCAACCCCCCCCCCCGCGCAGCCTGAACCTAATCCACCCATGGCGTACTTACATTCTCAATGCTGACAGTCGGGATTACCGCTTCGGCATTCTGATCCATGTCGGAATCCCGGTGTCTGTGTTCTGACCAGTGTCGGAAATCTGATTGCCAGTATCCCGACCATGGGTACGCTGTGCAGATCCCATCACTAGGGCGTATGTCACAGAGAGGGAGAGCGTGCATTTATCACATATCCTCTCCTCCCTGCCCTTGTCACATATGTTACCACACTGTTCCTCCTTTCTCAAATAATTGGAGAGAGACAGGATCACAAAATTCATAAAGATGTGTCCTAGCCTCAGTATGTTATATGGCCGAAGACGCCCGGCATGACTGAGCTGCCCTGAGGTGTAGCAGACCATCTTTTTCTGTTTGCCTCTTATTCGTATCGCAGACACAGTGAAACACCACCCACAATGTACTTCAGACACTCGGCTTCAACTTTAACTGCTCAGGAATTAGTTAGAAACTTGTGCAAAGTCACAGATTAAGCGGAACTTGGTGTGACAAAAAGCTGATGCAATGAAGCACTTCGTATACAGAATCAGACTCATTTGCACACATATGTACAAAATTAATGTTGCACATCAAATTAATCAGTGTAACCTAGAAAAGTCGTTTTGTCACTTGCAGCTGCTTCATTTGTGTGAATAACGGCCCTCATTCCGAGTTGTTCGCTCGGAGATTTTCATCGCATCGCAGTGAGAATTCTCTTAGTGCGCATGCGCAATGTTCGCACTGCGACTGCGCCAAGTAACTTTACTATGATGAAAGTAAGTTTACTCACGGCATTTTCATCGCTCCGACGTTCGCATTGTGATTGACAGGAAATGGGTGTTACTGGGCGGATGCACGGCGTTTTAGGGGCGTGTGGCTGGAAACGCTACCGTTTCCGGAAAAAACGCAGGAGTGGCCGGAGAAACGGTGGGAGTGCCTGGGCGAACGCTGGGTGTGTTTATGACGTCAGCCAGGAACGAAAAGCACTGAACTGATCGCACAGGCAGAGTAAGTCTGAAGCTACTCAGAAACTGCTAACTCGTTTGTAATCGCAATATTGCGCGTACGTCGGTCGCAATTTTAAGAAGCTAAGATTCACTCCCAGTAGGCGGCGGCTTAGCGTGTGTAACTCTGCTACATTCGCCTTGCGAGCGAACAACTCGGAATGAGGGCCAACATGCACATTCTAGGAGAAAAGGGTACTGTGCGCAGCAAAGTCTCCCCGGGACCTTGTGCACAGAAAGGGGCTGTTTGGCACCACTGAAGCCACAGATTGTAATGGCACATGTAAGATGCCCATGTATATTTGGAGATTGTTTGGGGAGGGGGATGGTTGCTTTTGTTCCCCATGGGAGTAAATTTGTCCTATATGGCAACACTTTTCCTCCAAATATCTTTTACAGTACTTAATGCACATTCCTTCATACCACTTGGCTTATTCCATCAAAATTAATAATCTCTCTTTCGTAACAAGCTACAATTGTATTTTTATGTCCATGTAGTTCTTAGATTTCTAAGAAATTATTTGCATAGAACTTTCAAGAACACACGCAGCCTATTTCCTGGGGAGCAGTCAACCTTTTTAAGATGCCTCAAGCAGAGTGAAAAAAAACCCTAAATGAAACAATGTTACTTGGCATTGTAATTCTAACTAGGTTCTTCCACACCAAAAGCAGTCATGCACAAATCAGCTGTAAAACTTTATTTTTAATATATTTTGTGGTATCATACAAAATAACTTATATTAATCTTAGTACAATGACTTTTAGAAATTTGTTTTTTTATCTAGAATTTGAATGTACAGGTTGTGACCTCTTTTATAAGACGTTGAGTTATGAATATTTATTGTATGTATTGTAACTTTATCCATGGAAGACCTGCTGGCCAGCCGCTGGTGCTTTCCTCTTCATGTTATGTTACATGTAGGAAGCATTTGTTTTAGGGAGTCATTTGCATATCCCTGACTTCAGATCAAAGTTAAAGAAAGTAGATTGTTAAGCAGGATGCAAATTATCTTACACCGCATGTGTTCCGTCTAAAAACAGCTTACAGTGCAGTCATTTCTGGTTAACGCGTTGTATTACTTATAAACTTTATAACAGCGGTAACATTAAAATGATATACACATATTTAGCTTATCTTTTTTTACTCATTAATTTCATTACATGGCATTACACTATTAACATTTGTGTACATGTTAGTAACAATTGGTTATACTTCCATATTTATACCATCAATACCTCTTTTTTTTTTTTTTTTAGAAGTATTTAATTCTGATCTATTTTCCTTATTTTTACAAAGCTCCACAGTGGATCTCTGGAATCTCTCCAGGACTCACCACCACCCCTTCTGTCTTGGTTGTTCTATCTGTGCTGTGTGCTCCTGATTCTAAAGCTTGGTACACTCTGTAAAATATATTGGACGCAGATCGCAACAACCATAACCACTGTATAATGTGTAGCCTTACATTTCCTCGAATCATCACACTGGATGTTCTGCATGTCGTATGATGTTTTGTGTAGTGTCGAAGTCGAAAATATTAGATCCACACGCATCATGTGCAAACACCATACAGAGTGACCTCCGTGCGTGTGCTTGTTCTGCCGTGCGTGCGCATACTCGCATGTTACGTATATTGGCTCACGAAATCCTGCGTATTAGCGCGTGGTGTGAGTAAATACGGTAGCATATGCATTTGTATGGAAAAACCACAAAGACATATTTGATATTTAATCCACATAGTACATAATTTACACATAGCCTACACGCACCACACCAGCAAGTTACATTTGCTTCAGAGGTATAACAACAGAGGGATTCAACTTTACAGGATATGAGGGGGCAGAATTAGGTTAGGTGGTGGTGTTTGGTATCCAGCTGTACAGTATTTCAAGGGCAATATTCTGATGGCAGTTTGCAGAATGTAGCATGCTCCTGCGCATAGATATGCGCAGGAGTACAATATTAATATTACACTGTATTTACTGTACTCTTGATATTCGGCGGGAACCCAGCGGAGGACATATGCAAGTGCACCTGTACCAGGCATCGCCCACCTATTCAAACCAACCTATGACCCCTCATGTACTGTAAATGACCAGCCCTTTGACCTATGGATGAAGAGATTACAGTTTCCTTTGTTTCATGCTTTGGACTATTGTATAAATGCCAAGCCTCCTGGCTGGTCTCACCTTCATTCTCTGAAGGTCATCTTTCCAGATTGACTGAGGACCGGATCTGTGTGGCGCAGGCGAACAAACGTATGTATCCATTGGTTGTAGCTTTTCTCTTGTGTTATTGTATTTCTGTTGTACCCCCGTAAATATTTGTTGCTGTGTTGGACCACAACATTATATATACAATTGGTGTTGCATTCCTTTCCTGTTAGGGGTTATAAAGTGTATTCCGCCGCACACGTAGCTACTTTGTGCTTACAGCGTGACGTCGTGCTTACGCAACGTGTACGCATTTCATATGGGTTTCACACACACGCTTAGCGGTCACAGCGGCCTGAACATTTGTGTATTTAAGGTATTGCTTTTTCTTCCTGTAAGTTAAATGAACTTCACAACTATGGGGCTCTGTCCGGTTCACCACATACTCACAGACTTGCAGGCCATAACAGACTTTGGTCTACCAACAAAGGGTGGAGACGCATCTTAAGTAACCATGCATTGTGTTTGAAACTATCTTGTGTTGTTAGGCCACGACTGTTCTGTATAGTCTTGGAGGTGCTGTTGTAACCCGAGGGACAAACAGTAAAAAAGCCGTTTATCATTTGTGTGTAATTTTTGGCACAAAAGCGTACACAAAGCGTACTGATACTTTGCATATATTCTCACATTATAGATCTGTGTGAAATCGGATACATTATTTGTTATATATTGTGACAAGAACACTGGGATAGTGTTTGAGGGCAGGTATATTTGTCCCAGGTTCTTGTCTTACATGTTTTAGAAAATGTTAACTTCTAGGAAAAATGCTTTTTGTTTTGTCTGAACCTTTTCAGTTTGCTGTAAAAGCTGGGTAAAGGCTCTGAGAGAGAGATAAGGCGAGTTCTAGACATTGGGCCCAGTTCGGGTCTTTGGCCTCACAGAGGGCTAATCAGGGTTTCAGCTGTGTAAGAGTGATATAGTGCTTCTAACCTGATTAGTATGGGCAGACTGCCTGGGAAGGCTGCAGGATCTGTGTGTGAGAGACACGCTTTCTGATGCAAGTGAGCAATACAGTATGTACTGAAGAACTCTGTGTTTTGTTTAGTGACAGTTAGGAATATCTTATGTTTAGTTAGTGCCGGACAGGCAAGGTATTTTTATTTTGGGGTTTGTTTTATTTTCTGTTTCAATAAAACTGGCCGGGGTCAGTTGTACCGGAAACTGGACTTGTGTTGTTCCTCAGCTGCTGCATGCTGCCATATTCCCCAGGAAAAGGCGCCTTGCACCCCTACAGTGTTACAACTTGGTGGAGAATGCGAGCACACCGTTCTGCGCATAAGTGAAAGCAGCAGCTTTGTGAGGCCTGCAGAAAACGGTGGTTTATGCAGATACAGCGCAGTGTGAAGTTACTGAGACTCACCCCTGAGGGTTTGGTATATGTCCTGGGTGAAAGCAGCTACAAAGCCGCCTGAAAAATCTGTCGACATGGAGGATCTGCTTAAAGCCTTGCTGCAAGCTACAGCGGCTCAGCAGGAGGCCAACCGACAGCAGCAGGTGGCAATGGAGGAAAATAGGAGACAACAGCAGGTGGCAATGGAGGAAAATTGGAGACTACAGCAGGAGGCCAACAGACAGCAGCAGGTGGCAATGGAGGAAAATAAGAGACAACAGCAGGCAGTTGTTGATGAACTTTACAGGCAACAGCGTCAGGATAGAGAGGCCTTAGCAGAAGTGGTGCAGAGACTTGCAGCTCGGGTTGGAGATGTGGCCGTCAGTGCTCCAACCAGCTCTAGTTCTATACGGGCCAGTCACTTCCTGCAGAAAATGACAGAGGCTGATGATGTGGAGGCCTATCTGACCACGTTTGAAAGGACTGCCGAGCGTGAGAACTGGCCGAAAGCACAGTGGGCCAGTCTGCTGGCACCTTTCCTGTCAGGTGAGCCCCAAAAAGCTTACTTTGATTTAAGCCCTGCTGAGGCTCGGGACTATGATAAACTAAAGACTGAGATCCTGACCCGCCTGGGAGTCACGCTGTCAGTACGAGCACAACGGGTGCACCGTTGGCTGTACGCCATGGAGAAGCCTCCGCGCTCCCAGATGCACGACCTTATTCAGCTAACAAAAAAATGGCTACAGCCAGAGACATTAACTGGTCCCCAGACAGGGGCGGAACTCTGGGAGGCAGTGGAGTCGGCTGCCGCCGGGCTCCTGGCCTCAAGGGGGCGCATCTCCTCCACTGTCCCCAGTGCCGCTCACCGCGCTGCTGCTGCTGTCTGTGAGGGGAGGGGATCGCAGCGTGCGCCTCCCCTGCCCCTCACTCTCCGGCGGCGGCGCGCTTCAATTCAGCGCCGGTTCATGAGCCAATCAGAGCTCGCGGACCGGCAGCTAAGGCTGCCGGTCCACGAGCTTTGATTGGCTCATGGACCGGTGCATAATTGAAGAGGGACACAGCCGCCGGAGAGTGAGGGGCAGGAGAGGCGCACGCTGCACTCTCCTCCCCTCACAGACAGCAGCAGCAGCGCGGTGAGCAGCACAAGGGATGGGGGGGAGGGTCATCTATATGTGGCACTGGGGGCATTGCTGGCACTGTGGGGACCTGTATACCTGGCACTGGGGGTCATATCTGGCACTGTGGGGACACTGGCATTGGGGGCATAGCTGGCACTGTGGGGACCTGTATACCTGGCACTGGGGGTCATATCTGGCACTGTGGGGACACTGGCATTGGGGGCATAGCTGACACTGTGGGGACCTGTATACCTGGCACTGGGGGTCATATCTGGCACTGTGGGGACACTGGCATTGGGGGCATAGCTGGCACTGTGGGGACCTGTATACCTGGCACTGGGGGTCATATCTGGCACTGTGGGGACACTGGCATTGGGGGCATAGCTGGCACTGTGGGGACCTGTATACCTGGCACTGGGGGTCATATCTGGCACTGTGGGGACACTGGCATTGGGGGCATAGCTGGCACTGTGGGGACCTGTATACCTGGCACTGGGGGTCATATCTGGCACTGTGGGGACACTGGCATTGGGGGCATAGCTGGCACTGTGGGGACCTGTATACCTGGCACTGGGGGTCATATCTGGCACTGTGGGGACACTGGCATTGGGGGCATAGCTGGCACTGTGGGGACCTGTATACCTGGCACTGGGGGTCATATCTGGCACTGTGGGGACACTGGCATTGGGGGCATAGCTGACACTGTGGGGACCTGTATACCTTGCACTGGGGGTCATATCTGGCACTGTGGGGACACTGGCATTGGGGGCATAGCTGGCACTGTGGGGACCTGTATACTTGGCACTGGGGATCATATCTGGCACTGTGGGGACACTGGCATTGGGGGCATAGCTGGCACTGTGGGGACATATATATCTGGCACTGGGGTCATATCTGGCACGGTGGGGACACTGGCAATAGGGGCATAGCTTGCACTGTGGGGACATATATATCTGGCACAGGGGGGCATATCTGACACTGGGAACACTGACATTGGGGGCAGAGCTGGCACTGGGGGGACACGTATATCTGGCACTGGGGGCAAAGCTGGCACTGTGTGGGGACATGTATATCTGGCACTGGGGCATATCTGGCACTGTGGGGACACTGGCATTAGGGGCATAGCTTGCACTGTGGGGACATATATATCTGGCACTGGGGCAGAGCTGGCACTGTGTGGGGACATGTATATCTGGCACTGGGGGGCATATATGGCACTGTGGGGACACTGCATTGGGGGCATAGCTGGCACTTTGGGGACATATATATCTGGTACTAGGGGCATAGCTGGCACCGGAGGCATATCTGGCACAGGAGCATAGCTGGCACTGGGGGGACACGTATATCTGACACTGGGTGCAGAGCTGGCACTATGTGGAGACGTATATCTGGCACTGTGGGGACACTGCATTGGGGGCATAGCTGGCACTTTGGGGACATATATATCTGGCACTAGGGGCATAGCTGGCACTTTTGGGACACTGGCATTGGGGGCATATCTGGCACTGGGGGGACAAGTATATCTGGCACTGGGGGTCATGTGTATCTGGCACTGTGAGGCATATATGTATCTGGCACTGTGGGGACATATGTTTCTGGCAGTGTGGAGGCACCCATTTTTTGACATTTTTATATGTATGTGGCACTGTACAGGGGCATTATAGGTGGTCTTCAGTTGCCAACTGTCGGGATCCCGGCGCACAGTATACCGTCGCCGGAATCCCGACAGCCGGCATACCGACAGTTTTTCTCCCTCGTGGGGGTCCACGACCCCCCCTGGAGGGAGAATAAATAGCGTGGCGCGCGTAGCGAGCCCGCAAGGGGCTCATTTGCGCTCACCACGCTGTCGTTATGCCGGCGATATGTAGGGGGGGCACCAACATTTATCATGCCTCCGGGCGACTGGGGCGAACTTACGCCACTGTCCCCAGATGGTGGAAAGAGTCGTCATGGACCGCTACTTGAGATCTTTGCCCATGGTCCTGCGCAAGTGGGTGAGCCATGGAAACCCGGGTACTGCTGACCAATTAGTGGACATGGTAGAGAGGTATTTGGCAGCAGAGGAACTACTGATGACCACCCAGCAACCCATAGATCCTCGACAGCGCCCTTCAGTAAAGACTGGTAAGACTGTTCCGTGGGAAAACGTTGCTGGGCGGTTAAGAGAACGCAAGGCTGGAGAGACTGTAAACACTGGCCCTGGAAACAGGCCAATGGGGCTAGAACGGTCTATGCTGCCCAAATGGGTTGGTAATCGTGTGGTTAAATGTTTTAGGTGTGGTATGCCAGGTCATGTTATTGCCAATTGCCCAGTCACGCAAGAACCCATGCAATGTGATGCTGCCTTTGAATGTCGCAGAATGTCTTTCTTTGCTAGGTTAGCCTGTACTGTGGTACCTTCACCTGAGCTGGAAAAACAAATGTGTGATGTGTTCTTAGAGGGTAACCGGGTAGAGGCCTTGCTAGATTCAGGAAGTTTAGTTACCCTCGTGAAAGCTGGGTTAGTGAACCCCTTAAAGGTCCAGCAAATACCTATTGGGGTAACTTGCATACATGGGGATACCCAACATTATGCCACTGCTGAGGTGAATATAGAAACTTGTTGTGGGTCAGCAATGGTTAAAGTGGGACTGGTCCCTACCTTGGTGCATGAGGCCATAATAGGGAGGGATTTTCCTCATTTTTGGAAACTGTGGGAATCACGGTTATCAACAGATGTGAGAAGTAAAAAGCCAGTTGATAATACCGGTGATTTTATGGATATACGTTGGTCTTCGGAACTTTCTGGCCCTTTGCCTTTTGCTAGTTTGGCTGGGGAAGTGACAGATGGGGAGTCCAGTGAGGACCCTCTTGCCGGGAACAGAGACATAGTAGTTAGAACTGAAAGCGTGCCTGACCTGGAGGTAAAGAAGGATCTGTTTGCGTCTGAACAGTTAAAGGATCCTACCTTAATAAAGGCTAGAGAGAATGTTAAGATTGTTAATGGGGAACCTGTGGTACCAGGTGACAGGGTTACGTATCCCCACATGGCCATCTGTAATGAGCTCTTGTACCACATTGTCAAAAGGGGTGAGGATGTGGTGGAACAGCTGGTAGTTCCCCAGCCTTATCGGAGAACGGTACTAGATTTAGCTCATAGTCACGTTACCGCAGGACATTTAGGGGCAGAAAAAACCACTGAAAGAGTTTTACAAAGGTTCTTTTGGCCAGGGGTTTATAAAGAAGTGTCTGAATATTGTTCTTCCTGTCCTGAATGCCAGTATCATGCCCCTAGACCCCATTTCAGGAGCCCACTAGTTCCCATGCCTATTATAGAGGTCCCGTTTGACAGAATAGCCATGGATCTCGTGGGGCCCTTGTTAAAGTCTGCTCGGGGCCATCAGTATATCCTGGTAATTATGGACTATGCCACTCGATATCCTGAGGCTGTCCCTTTACGCACTATCACAACCAAGGCGATAGCTAGGGAGCTGGTGCAGGTATTTAGTAGAGTGGGAATACCAAAAGAAATTTTGACTGACCAAGGTACTCCATTTATGTCAAGGATCATGAAAGAATTGTGCAAGTTATTTAAGGTCACTCACCTCAGGACGTCCATCTACCATCCCCAAACTGACGGGTTGGTGGAAAGGTTTAATAAAACATTAAAAAGTATGTTAAAAAAGGTTGTTGAGAGAGATGGGAAAAACTGGGATTGTTTGTTGCCCTACTTGTTAATGGCCATCAGAGAAGTTCCTCAGTCCTCTACGGGATTTTCTCCATTTGATTTGTTGTATGGTAGACACCCCAGAGGGCTGTTGGATATTGCCAAAGAGACGTGGGAAGGACAGCCCACTCCTTATAGAAGCGTTATTGAGCATGTAACACAAATGCAGGATAGGATTGCAGCCGTGGTACCTGTTGTCAGAGAGCACATGGAACAGGCCCAAAGTGCTCAACAGAGGGTCTATAACCGGAGTGCCAAGATACGGGAATTTGCTCCTGGAGATAGAGTTCTTGTTTTGGTACCCACTGTGGAAAGCAAATTCCTAGCTAAATGGCAGGGTCCATTTGAGATTAGGGAAAAAGTGAATGAGGTTAATTACAAAGTATACCAGCCGGGAAAGAGAAAACCCGAACAGATCTACCATGTTAACTTAATCAAACCCTGGAAAGATAGGTTGTCTCTGTCAGCGGAGCCTTGCCCTTCGGTGTCTTCACCCCGGTTGCTTCCCGCAGTGAAGGTGTCAGAGACATTATCAGCTGATCAGAACAATCAGGTTAAAGAATTTCTCGTCCAAAATAGGGAGGTATTTTCAGAGCTGCCTGGCCGAACGACCATAATAAAACATGACATTGTCACAGAACCAGGGGTCAGGGTTCATTTAAAGCCATATAGGATTCCTGAAGCTCAGCGAGAAGCTATTTCTAAGGAAGTTAAAACCATGTTAGAACTTGGAGTCATAGAGGAGTCTAATAGTGAGTGGTCCAGTCCCATAGTGCTCATCCCGAAGCCCGACGGTAGCATACGCTTCTGTAATGACTTTCGTAAGTTAAATGAGGTGTCCAAGTTTGACGCATACCCCATGCCCCGTGTGGATGAGCTTGTAGAAAGGCTGGGAACAGCCAGGTTTCTCACCACATTGGACCTGACCAAAGGTTACTGGCAAATACCTTTATCTGATAGCGCCAAAGAAAAAACAGCCTTTTCGGTTCCGGAGGGGCTGTACCAGTATAAGATGTTACCCTTTGGGTTGCATGGGGCTCCAGCAACCTTTCAACGGGCGATGGATAAAATTTTGAGGCCCCATAGAAAATATGCAGCTGCCTATTTGGATGATGTGGTAATTCACAGTACAGACTGGGGGTCCCATTTGGTTAAAGTACAAGCAGTACTGGACTCAATCAGAGAGGCAGGGTTAACTGCTAACCCAAAGAAGTGCTGCCTCGCAATGGAGGAGGTCAAATACTTGGGCTTCACCATAGGCAGAGGTCTGATTAGGCCCCAATTGAATAAAGTTGATGCTATTCAAAACTGGCCTCGTCCAGTGAATAAAAAACAGGTAAGGGCTTTTTTGGGAATTACTGGGTACTATAGACGGTTTATTCCTAATTTTGCGACCACAGCGGTGCCGTTGTCAGACCTTACCAAAGGGAAGCAGTCAAATGTGGTGAAATGGAACCCTGATGCAGAAAAGGCGTTCCAAGCGTTAAAAGTGGCTTTGTGTTCACAACCGGTGTTGATAACACCAGATTTTTCAAAAGAATTTGTGGTACAGACAGATGCCTCAGAGGTAGGGATAGGTGCTGTGCTGTCCCAAACCAGAGATGGGGACGAACACCCTATCATTTATTTGAGTAGGAAACTCAATGAGCATGAAAAAAGGTATGCCATTGTGGAAAAGGAGGCTTTGGCCATTAAGTGGGCACTAGATACCTTGAGATATTACCTCTTGGGTAGACAATTCAGACTAGTGACAGACCATGCCCCTTTAAAATGGATGTATGTAAATAGAGGCAAGAATGCTCGTGTAACTAGATGGTTTCTAGCGTTGCAGGACTTTAAGTTTACTGTCGAACATAAACCGGGAACACAATTGGCCAACGCAGATGCATTGTCTCGCATCTTCTGTTTGGGGGCTACAAGTGTTCCGGCCCCTAGGTCGAAACAGGGGAGGGGGATATGTGACAAGAACACTGGGATAGTGTTTGAGGGCAGGTATATTTGTCCCAGGTTCTTGTCTTACATGTTTTAGAAAATGTTAACTTCTAGGAAAAATGCTTTTTGTTTTGTCTGAACCTTTTCAGTTTGCTGTAAAAGCTGGGTAAAGGCTCTGAGAGAGAGATAAGGCGAGTTCTAGACATTGGGCCCAGTTCGGGTCTTTGGCCTCACAGAGGGCTAATCAGGGTTTCAGCTGTGTAAGAGTGATATAGTGCTTCTAACCTGATTAGTATGGGCAGACTGCCTGGGAAGGCTGCAGGATCTGTGTGTGAGAGACACGCTTTCTGATGCAAGTGAGCCATACAGTATGTACTGAAGAACTCTGTGTTTTGTTTAGTGACAGTTAGGAATATCTTATGTTTAGTTAGTGCCGGACAGGCAAGGTATTTTTATTTTGGGGTTTGTTTTATTTTCTGTTTCAATAAAACTGGCCGGGGTCAGTTGTACCGGAAACTGGACTTGTGTTGTTCCTCAGCTGCTGCATGCTGCCATATTCCCCAGGAAAAGGCGCCTTGCACCCCTACAGTGTTACAATATACATATTTGAAATAGTGTGCTAAGGGAGCAATTATAAAAACACGAAACGCAGTTCCGGCCTAAACGTTTAGGTATACACTCAAAAGAGGATTGCCTGTGTGGGTGACATCCGGCGAGCAGTGGCATAACTAGAAATTTTTCTCCCCCAAGCCAAAAAATTCTTCGGCGCCCCCCCCCCCATACCCCCCATAATTGGCACTAGTAAAGGGAGAAATATGCGCGTGCGGGGTGTGGCTTCATTGGAATGGGCGTGGCTTCGCGTAAAGGGGCGTGGCATTGCAGGAAAAGACTACCTTATACCCCAGTTTTGCAACCTGCATGCCCAGACGTTAGCCACCACAGGAAAGAAAAATAATCCTGATTCATGCCCCTTACATTATTTGTCATTTTTCCTCCTTATAGTAATGCCCAGTATACATTATTCCACATACTGCAATGGCCTTAGCCATTATGCCACACACAACAATGCACATGACACAATATGCACACACTGTAATGCCCCCGACACATTATGACAGGAATCGCAATGCCCGTTATACATTATGCTACACACCGTATCTGTGACACAGTATGACACATACCGCAATGCCCGTTATACATTATGCCACACCGCAATGACCCCGAGACATTATACCACAATGCCCGTGATATAGTATACAACACACCGTAATGCCTGACACATTATGACACACACCGCAATGTCCGTGATACATTATGCCACACACCGTAATGCCCATTACACATTAAGTTCTACAGTAAGGCTTCTAATTACTTTTAAATTACCTGCTCGTTGCCAGGGGTTTCATGCTCTTTGTTCCATGCACGGTGCCAGGGGTTTTCATGCTCAGGGTGTCATGCTCGTTGCCAGGGGTTTCATGCACTGGGTGTCATGCTCGTTGCCAGAGGTTTCATGCACTGAGTGTCATGCTCGTTGCCAGGGGTTTCATGCACTGGGTGTCATGCTCGTTGCTAGGGGGTAGTGCTTGTTGCTAGGGCTGTGCTCCCAGTGCCACATATGCCCCCAGTGCCAGATATTCCCCCACAGTGCCATGTATATGCCCCCAGTGCCAGATATTCCCCCACAGTGCCACATATGCCCCCTCAGTGCCTGCTCCCCCCAGTGCCAGATATTCCCCCACAGTGCCAGGTATATGCCCCCAGTGCCAGATATTCCCCCACAGTGCCAGGTATATGCCCCCAGTGCCAGATAGTCCCCCACAGTGCCAGGTATATGCCCCCAGTGCCAGATAGTCCCCCACAGTGCCAGGTATATGCCCCCAGTGCCAGATATTCCCCCATAGTGCCAGGTATATGCCCCCAGTGCCAGATAGTCCCCCACAGTGCAAGGTATATGCCCCCAGTGCCAGATATTCCCCCACAGTGCCAGGTATATGCCCCCAGTGCCAGATAGTCCCCCACAGTGCCAGGTATATGCCCCCAGTGCCAGATAGTCCCCCACAGTGCCAGGTATATGCCCCCAGTGCCAGATAGTCCCCCACAGTGCCAGGTATATGCCCCCAGTGCCAGATAGTCCCCCACAGTGCCAGGTATATGCCCCTAGTGCCAGATATTCCCCCACAGTGCCAGGTATATGCCCCCCAATGCCAGATATTCCCCCACAGTGCCAGGTATATGCCCCCAGTGCCAGATAGTCCCCCACAGTGCCAGGTATATGCCCCCAGTGCCAGATATTCCCCCACAGTGCCAGGTATATGTCCCCAGTGCCAGATAGTCCCCCACAGTGCCAGGTATATGCCCCCAGTGCCAGATAGTCCCCCACAGTGCCTGCTCCCCTCCCCCTCCTTTGTGTTGGAGGGACACGGAGCGCACAGCGCGCGCCCCCCTGTGTCCCTCCTGGCTTTCCGGCTGTCTAATAAAGGAAGTGCCGGTTCGTGAGCCAATCAGAGCTCACGAACGGCACTTCCTGTATTAGACAGCCGGAGAGCCAGGGAGGGACACAGGGGGGCGCGCGCTGTGCGCTCCGTGTCCCTCCTTACAGCGGCGGAGGGAAGGAGACCTGCAGATTGACATGCGGACTCTCGTCCGCATGTCAATCTGTTATAAGTCAGTGGCGCCCCCGCAGCCCCTCGCCCCCAAGCCACCGCGAGGGCTGCGTGGGCAGTAGTTACGCCACTGCCGGCGAGTGTACGGAACAATTGTGTGTTGTGTTAAGTGAGTAGTAGTATTTTGTTGCTCACATTTATCGAGATAGTGTGGTTTATTGAGTTGTGAACGCACATTTGTACACGTGGTACGGTACGTGAGGAAAGCGTGCAGGAGCACGCACGTGGCGCAGGGACGCGCACGGTCACGTGTTTACGCAAGGTTGCATAGAGTTGCGAGCGCAAGTTATAACCACACAATAGCAGTTCAATTTAAGGCGGGAAGGAAGACATTTATACAATAGCACATAACTATCCGATTTTTTTTTTTTAAAAAGAAGATTTTTATAATATCTTGATTAAACTGTACTACCTCTGGAACAGGCTATCAGTCAAAGGGAGTGATATTTTTCTGTACAGAAAAACATTGTGTATTTGTGTGAGCTGAAAGTGGGAATGGACGTAGTGAACCCCGTAAACCGGGATACCGTGGACAAAACGCCTGAGCTAGAAGGGGCTAAAACGTGTTGGAGAAGCATAATAGATTGTGATTTGTGAAGTGTTTTAGTGTTATGCTCCAGCTGAGGAGCGCGGCTTAAATTCGACTCCCGTGATCATAGGGCATATAGATAACTAGTATCTATAGTCCATGCGATTGAACCGCACGTCCGTGTGTTATACGCAGCACAACGTGATGCCATTTGCGTTATTTTGCGCAGATGTGTCATATGCGCTTTGGAAAGCATACGCAGACGTGATTGTGTAAACAAGGGGTTTTTCGCTGATTTCTTCAGGAAATATCCCTGGTGGACATTCACTGGAAAGGGTGATCAATAGCATGTTTCTCACCCTATAAAAATTCCAGTGGAAAGATACCGAAAAGGAATTTTTTGCTGGCCCTCTCAGGAAAATATTCCAACAGAACCTCCACCGAAAGAAATTACGGTGCTGAAGGGTCTGATAGATTTCCAAGGTTGGGTACACCAGGTTTTCCACTGTTGGAGTGGGTCGGAGTACAGGCCAGTGGGGGCAGGAGCGAGTGAAAACGATAGGTTGACTTTCACCATCTGCTCGTATTGTGCATTTGGGGATTGTGTTTAAAAAAGTCCGCAATGGGAGCCAAGTGCACAAGTGGGAGGCGTTCGGCAGCCAGGGTTCAGACTGGAGAGCTGCGGCCCAGGGGGTCAGCTCGGTTGATAATGTGTGGGAAGTATGGTCCACACGCGGAGGCTTTTTGTGATGAATGGGTATGTATGACTGCTGATGATAAGACATAATTTCCTATGATGGGTAGTTTTGAACCAGAGGTACTACAGAGGGTAAAGATTAGAATATGTCTGATCAAATCTAGAAAACAAAGGATCAGACATAGTGACTGTTTAAATCTGTGGCAACAAGAGGGAGATGTGCAAAGGGAGCTGGCTCGCACAGCAAGTTCCAAACCTGACAGAAATGTGGTTGCGAGCACACCATCACCGACACATGTTGATGGGGAGAAAACCGCTACAACAAATGGTACAACGACAAATGATAGGAACATTCATGTAACTTGTATTAACCCTAACCCATGCATATTGCACCCTGTCTTAAGTTCTCTCCAAGGTTATAGGTCGAAGGAAGATGATGGATCCAGCCTAATCTCAGCCCTCATCCAAGCAGCCACCTTGCAGGAAACTCAGGTGGGCACGGTCCAACCGGTAATAGCAGTGACGGTGTTTCCCACTGAAGGGACGGGTGAGATCATAGCCACCGGTAAGTGTGAGACTGTTCATTACGCATAGACGGTAACGCCTCACAGTGAGCCAATTAGAAATGGAATGGTTGGGTTACATCCTGTCTTGGTAATAGCAACTCCCAATGGGAGAACCGATAGCCAGGGAGTAACCCTCATCAGGAATACTGCAATGTATTCCCCGTGAACCAGATCAGAACTGCGGTTAATCATTTCAGAATTCCCTGATCCCCAGAGACATTTAGCCAGATGTCAAAAATGTATTAAGGATCTGGGTAACGCCCAAGAACTTACAAACAAAGCTTGGCGGACACTTTTGAAAGCGTGCCTACCCACTAATATTGACACTCAAAAATGTATCACGGATTGTAAGATACAGTCAGACGATCCTCTGACTGACGAATACAATCAGGAAAACGTGAAACGAATCAATGAACAACTAGGATTGTATTTCCACACAATTGAAAAATGGAGCAAAGTTTTCTCTATCAGAGAGAAAATGAAACTACATTTGAATATTTCCATAGAGCTTTACAAACTATGGCTAAGTACACTGGGGTATCGGATATAAGGAACGATGCGAATTACAGGGAGGTGGCTTTCTCTGTGCTAATGGACGGGCTCAATAAGGCATTGAAAGTCAGGGTACAGACTTCTTTGCCTAATATGAGAGGGGTCACAGTAGATACTCTCAGGGAGTCGGCTATTGAGCATGACAGGAATATCTTCAGACGCAGAGAACAGCAGGAGAAGAGGTTGAGGACGGTAAGCATACAGGCGCTGGAAGGGATGCCCAATCAACCAAGACCCCAGGCCCCTAAAGACTGGAAATGAGCAAGAGTATGTTATATTTGTAGAACGGAGGGACATGTTGCCAGGGATTGTGGGAGTAATGGGACACATAGTAAATACAGACCCCCTGGACAAAGAACACGAGCCACGTTATCAAACACATAGACGGGACCAAGGGACATATAGTAAGACTTTGAAGCCATGTAGAAAACACTAATTCGGCAAATGGGAAGAACGAGACAAGTGCAACATTACCCTTTGACGAAACCTGAAGTTACGATTGGGCCTCTATGATGCTAAACCTTTTCTTTTTTTTCCTAGCAGCAGTGGCCCCTAACTTAATCGACAGAGATTTTGTTAAATGTGAAATACATATATTGTGCTCCCGCTCAGGAAGTACAAGGTATGTTAGATACCCTCAAAGACTAATGTTGCATTCCACTGTTCTAGATTCATGTCCATCACAGGTAGAGGAAATTATCTCGCAAAATACCGGGTTCCCTATGAACTTAGGATGGACAGGACACTGGATTGATGGCTGGGATAGTCCCAGTAGTGATACAACAAGCACAAACTTTAAAGGGAGTAGACCAAGTAAAGAATCATTTCCCCGTAGTGCCCAATCCAGTTGTCATTTTAATAAAATCCTCTTCACCTCTACAAACTTATCTGTTACCAACCTCTATGTGGTTGTTCTTCACAGTTTCCTCTTCATCTTTTGCGTTCATACAGGAGGGTACAATACATGGACCCGATTACAGTTCATACACCACATGCCTTATCGGTCTTTCAGAGTTTTGCCCGAACCCGGTATATCTCACCAGCACAATGGCACCAGTATTACTGCAGTGTGCCTTGTCATGCTCAAAGGGTGGAGAATGTGAATACTGGTGAAGGGAAATTGTGTACAGACACTGATATGCATGATGGTGTGACAGCCCGTTGGTGAACGCAAAATTGACATTTTCTTTTTTTTCTCTTCTCTCTCCTCTAGAGATGTTTTTACCCTACACAACAGTTAAATCGAAATGCAAAATTTGTGTTCCCTACAGGAGAAGGCAGTCTGGAAGGTGAAGGGATATTGTCAGGAGTCCTCAGGACTTTGGACAGATGGACACGGTAAGCCAGTGGCCCCCAGGGCATATCTCCCGAGCCTAACTGAGGCGGCACACGGTCTGACTCATCTGGGCAAGGAAGGTATGTGCAAATTGGTAAGAGCCTACTGGAGTGCACCAGGGTTCTCTTCTCATGCAGGTAAGAAAGCAATGACATGTCTTACTTGCTTGAGGAAGAATATTGGTAAGACAATACCAACAGAGCCATCCCATATCCCTCCTACAGACGGACCTTTCCAGGTAATACAAATCGACTTCATACAGTTACCACCCTGTAGGAATTTAAAGTATGTGTTAGTATGTACCGATGTCTTTTCAAACTGGGTTGAAGCATTAGCCGCTGCCACAAATACTATCGTGCAGGAATTTGTGTGTAGATATGGTATCCCTAGAATGATTGAAAGTGATAGGGGTACCCATTTTAAAGGTGAAGTCTTTCAGGTCATGTGCAAACTGATGGGTATTAATTGTAAGCTGCATACTCCATAACGGCCACAGGCCAGTGCGAAGGTGGAGAGAATGAACAGCACTATCAAGAACAAGCTGAGCAAAGTGATGGTTGAAACTGGACTGTTGTGGCCAGAAGCACTGCCACTAGTGTTGTACAGCATCAGAACCACTCCCAGGTCACCGCTTAACTTATCACCCTTCGAAGTTCTTTTTGGACGACAACCCCATGTAATGATAGACCCCCAGGATGATTTGAAGTGCAATAATGAAATAACTGTGCAATATTTGCTTAGGATGAGCCAGCAACTGAGAAATCAGCAAAGGAATCTAAAACTGTCGATTCCAGACCTACCAAACAGTAATTGTCATGACATTGAACCTGGGGATTATGTGATGATTCGAAATTTTCTACGCTCAGGTTGACTCATTGACAGGTGGGAAGGACCGTATCAAGTTTTGTTGACCAGCACGACAGCGCTAAAGATTGCTGAGAGAGAGACTTGGGTCCACTCGTCCCACTGCAAGATGATCGCTGACCCGAAGAAAACTCGTGACAAAGAGAAAGGTGAAGAGAATCTCGTATCACTAGAGAATCTATTCCGTGAAAGCTGAGAGGCAGGACTGTTGGACGGCACCTGAGCGTGGACAGCAGCAAAATCAAGGATGGTTGTCGTAACATTTTTCTTTTTCACCCCCCACTGCATTTTTCTTTTTTTTCCCTTCCTATTTTTCTCCCTAACAAAATGGATCTACACCAAGAGACTGTGTTCCGGCTTTTTCTGGTGACTCTGTTTTTGATCATGACAATCTGTTTTTGTGAGGGCCCCCGAGATGTCAAGCAAGGATCTGGAATGGGTTCTGATGGAGAGTATGGATTCGTAGGACCCCGGGATCAGCGCATCACTTTGGTCAAAGCTGGATCAGTAAGAGATCTGGTAGTCACGGAGCTCGGAGGCAATGTGAAGGGTTATTGTCTGATGAATACTGCATATGTAGGTATTGTGAAAACATAGTCGAAGATGGGTGCAGCCAGAGATGTCAGTCAAACAATAATATTGACATGGGCGGACATACTTTGAGTATTTACCACTCATTAGTGGGTACAGTCTTAAACCAAACAGAATGCTGGGTGTGCTCACAAGTACCTCAAGGACAGAGTAAGACGGGATTAGTGCCATACCCTTTACAGTAGATGAGGTACTCGAATTACGGGGTGGGAGACTGGTGGACAAGAAATTAACATATCTAGCCCCCTAGCTTGAAGCTCCACCAGTACCACGTAGATAGGTCACTGTTGTGCTTTAACGTGTCCAATTTCCGGAAACCAGGAAATTGGGAAGTGACATGGAATAACCAGACAATGACCTTTTCACATAGAGCTGATAAAGTACCTATCGACTCCGAACTTGTACGTAAGATAGCCACAAGTGGGAAGTACTTTCGATATAGGTATACATGTGGGATCAAAACCATGTGGGCTGGAAAAGTGTCGCAGGGGTATTGTGCCCACATCATCCAGCCCGATACTTGTACTGAACAAATTAGAGAACTGGGGACCGGTCTCTTTATAAGGAAAATATGTGATATGGTTTTGTTGCAGTTTGTCCCTTATGTTCTTCCAGATGTTGCCTACTTCATATGTGGAAGGAAAGCGTACAAGTGGCTTACTCCGAGATCTGAAGGGTTGTGTTATATTGGCAGAGTACTACCAGAGGTTATGACCATTGCACACGACAGAAGAAAGATATTCACCGCAATGCTCAGACTCCTTAACCTCATACACATTATGAACACATTGTCAAGAGACACCTCATAGATAGGACAGAGCACACAGCCTCTGAATTGATCCATGAATCCACCGGGATTCAAATTCTTCTCGCATTAGATATCACCCGTACTGCCAGAGGAATTATAAATTATAGGTACATCCATGTGCTGGCGAACTTGATAGATAATATCACTGAGATGTATGATTACACCTTCAGGTATACAGGTAGGGAGTTACAGGCCTACAAGAAGGAGCTGGTCCAGCACAGGATGGTCTTGAATTACGTCACGGCTGTGACAGGTGGGTACTGTGTTACTCTGGCAACTCAATATGGTGTGAAGTGCTGTACATATATTACGAACAGCACCGAAGACCCAACGGAGATCATCGATCAAAAGATGGACGAGATCTTGCAGTGGGAATTTAGACGGATGCACAACCTTACCTTGACGGCTGTGGGTAATGAATTGACCGGCTGGGCCTCATGGTTGAACCCACTCAAATGGTTTTCTGGGTTAGGAGAGTGGGCCCAAAATGTAATTGCGAGTGTGGGAAAGTTTCTCCTCTGTATCCTGGGTGTCGTCATAATTATTGGTCTGATATTCAGATGTGTTCGAATTTTGACGCGACGCAAGCACAGGACAAATTTGATGAGTCTAAGGAGCGAAGGCGTTGTAACAGCGGCCAATTTGATTTATGACCCATCCGTAGAAACAGTATTATGATAAGGATTGTAAATTAATTTCATGGCCTGTTTCTTTCACCATTTTTCTGTTTTCCCCTCTACCCAGAAACATCCAACCGGAAAAGACTTCAATAATACCCAAATTTATGTAAATGTATTTTTATATATCTCACCCTCATCTCTGCAATCTTCAAATAATGGCACACATAGTCGATAAATGTTATCCACATATAATAGCATACACATACACTTCCCCTCCATGTATCATCAGATAAATGTGCTCCCCATTTGTTGGTATAAGAAGCCGGAAAGGTGAGGGCTAATGGCCTTTGCATAAAAAGAGCTCAGTAGTGTTTGTTTGCCAATATACAGACCCTAGTACGGGATGAGAAAGATTTAATGTATACTTCGCAGTACCTCGAAGCTTACTTAGAACATATACGGCACGATGATACATGACCCACAGACATTAATTCATACATACATGCTTTTTCCTATCCCACTAGGCTATACATTTCCCACCTACAAATCTCCCCCGGTCACTCGAACTTTGTATATAATGTATATGTAATATTTTCAGTTTTTTAGCTATGTGTGGCAGTTATTGTTTACTGCCAAAGGGTGGACTGTTGAAGTCGAAAGTATTAGACCCACATGCATCACATGCAAACACCACACAGAGTGACCTCCGTGCATGTGCTTGTTCTGCCGTGCGTGCGCATACTCGCACGTTACGTATATTGGCTCACGAAGTCCTGTGTATTAGCGCATGGTATGAGTAAATACGGTAGCATATGCATTCGCATGGAAAAGCCACAAAGACATATTTGATATTTAATCCACATAGTGCATAATTTAGACATAGCCTACACGCACCACACCAGCAAGTTACATTTGCTTCAGAGGTATAACAACAGAGGGATTCAACTTTACAGGATATGAGGGGACAGAATTAGGTTAGGAGGTGGTGTTTGGTATCCAGCTGTACAGTATTTCAAGGGCAATATTCCGATAGCAGTTTGAAGAATGTAGCATGCTCCTGCGAATAGATATGCGCAGGAGTACAATATTAATATTAAACTGTATTTACTGTACTCTTGATATTCGGCGGGAACCCAGTGGAGGACATATGCAAGTGCACCTGGACCAGGCATCGCCCACCTATTCAAACCGACCTATGACCCCTCATGTACTGTAAATGACCAGCCCATTGACCTATGGATGAAGAGATTACAGTTTCCTTTGTTTCATGCTTTGGACTATTGTATAAAAGCCAAGCCTCTTGGCCGGTCTCACATTCATTCTCTGAAGGTCATCTTTCCAGATTGACTGAGGACCGGATCCGGGTGGCGCAGGCGAACAAACGTATGTATCCATTGGTTGTAGCTTTTCTCTTGTGTTATTGTATTTCTGTTGTACCCCTTTTTAAGTAAATATTTGTTGCTGCGTTGGACCACAACATTACATATACAATTGGTATCGCATTACTTTCCTGTTAGGGGTTATAAAGTGTATTCCGCCACACATATAGCTACTTTGTGCTTACAGCATGACGGCGTGCTTACACAACGTGTACGCATTTCATAGGGGTTTCACACACCCGCTTAGCGGTCGCAGCAGCCTGAACATTTGTGTATTTAAGGTATTGCTTTTTCTTCCTGTAAGTTAAACAAACTTAACAGTAGTTTGTGCAGTAATGCCATCATTTAGGTGTGTACCCAACTTGAGCTGTATGTCATCCCCCAGCTGTCAGTTTGAGATGATTGCACTATGTAGATGGTGTAATCTAGTGGCATCCAGAAGCACTGCACTGAGCAGTGACAGCAGCTCTATGTCCAGGATCTGCTCATAAAGAGCCATCCTGTACACAGTGCTCTAGACAGAGTATCTGCTGGGCCTGGGAACTGAGGGGCAGATGTACTAAGCCCGGATAAGTGATAAAGCAGTGATAAGTGGAAGGTGATAACGCACCATCCAATCAGCTCCTGTCATTTTTCAAATCCGTAATGATTGTCTGGTGCATTATCACCTTCCACTTATCACTGCTTTATCACTTCTCCAGGCTTAATCCATCTGCCCATCCGAACCCCCCCCTCGCGTGCATCACTGCATAACGTCAAGACTGCATGACTAATCCAGAGCTAATACAAATAATTTGACATGCCAACTAAGACTAACGATGCTCCTGACACAGAGCTGTAGCATTTGTCAATTAAATAATATGTATTGTCCACTCAGATCCAGGCTATGCGATTATCCTATTTTAATGTAGCCGCAAACTGCTCATGTGCTGTACGCACACAGATGGAGACTGACAGTGCAGACAGATCACTCATTCCATGAAATGGGCATTTCCGTATGGCTACTCGGTGGTGCCAGTGTGGATGCACAGAACAGATCCATCTTGTGTAGGCACGTGTGTTTGTTTGTAGCATGCAGACGGAGGTTGGATACCTGTTTCACACAGATCTTTTACACACAACATGGAGTGAGTGTAAGTCCGGATACTAATGATGACAGCTGCAGAGGAGAAAAAGTGGCAGCCCAGCCAACCCTATTGTGGCCCAGCCATCCACATGGGCGCCCAGCCATCCACATGACAGTCCAGCCATCCACATGGGTGCCCAGCCATTCACATGACGGTCCAGCCATCCACATGGCACCCTAGCCATCAACATGGCACCCCAGCCATCAACATGATAGCCCAGCCATCCACATGGGCGCCCAGCCATCCACATGGGCGCCCAGCCATCCACTTGCTGGTCCAGCCATCCACATGGCCACCCAGCCATTCACATGGGTGCCCAGCCATCCACATGATGGTCCAGCCATCCACATGGCTGCCCAGCCATCCACATGGCACCCAAGCCATCAACATGATAGCCCAGCCATCCTCATGGGCACCCAGCCATCCACATGACGGTCCAGCCATCCACATGGCCACCCAGCCATTCACATGACTGCCCAGCCATCCACATGGCGCCCCAGCTATCAACATGATAGCCCAGCCATCCACATGGTGGCTCAGCCATCCACACGAAGAGGAACAGATATTCAACATAGAAGGGTGGATACTCTCATTAGCAAGCAGGCTGCAGTGGTCAGACAGAAATGTGGCTCCAGATGAATCTGACTCAGAGTCAGGCCTTACATCTCATTTAAAAAAAAATTGGAGGCAAATTGTGTGCTTTTATTTTATGTGCTTTGTCATTATAGCTTTTTCCCATCCACCCAACTTCTACCATCAGAAACTTAAAACTTTTACACCAAAGCAGAGGCCAATGTTTTGACTCACGTACAATATCAGCCAGATTTGTATATTATCAAGCAGCAATTCTGACATTTCAGGACACTGGGGTGCTACAGTATCTAGACGGGCTTATACCATATGTGCTCCGAACGGCAGCAGAAAAAGGGCAACATAAAAAAAAATGCATGTATTGAGTTGGAAGCATTTCATGATCCAGCCAGCTTACAAACATACACACATAAGGGGAGATTCAAATGTTTGAAAAGTCAGTTGGGAGTCTGTTTTTTTCCTATCTAATAGACAGGAAAAAAGAGACACCCAACAGACTTTTCACACATTTTACTCTCCCCCATAGTGTGTACAGTTATGCCCCATAGTGGCATACAGATGTAGCTTGACAGTGTTCGTAGTAAATGTTAAAGTTGCATTACTTTACACCTTCTATGCTCTCTCCCTCTTTGTTGTGGTTCCAGGCTAGATGTGCTACTGCCCAGTCATGGCTTCTCAGTGTGTCCTTTCCTGTCCTCCTCCATTAAGGACGGATGTGCCCTACATTGTTTCCCAGAATGGAGACTGTGCTAACCAAATAAGATATACACTATATCACCAGCCCTGGGCAATGCACTGGGCCCCAACACACCCATTCACAGAAACCAATTAAAAAAAAAACATCAGAACTTGCTGCTCCTATGGTCCCCCGCCATCTCTCTACATGCTTTCATACTGTGAATGGCTGTCAGCACTCTGATTGGTGAATAGCTCCAGTCATCCACCAATAGCATGCTGACAGCCATTCACTGTCTGGCTGCAGGCTGGAAGGCAAATAGAGCATACTGTCTGAACACTCTGATTGTGTATCCATCACATGCCTCTCCTCAAAGGCCCCTAGTATTGTGGAGCCCTGGTATGCTGCCCAGTGTACCTATATGTTAAGATGGACCTGATCACCAGCACTGGTAGTGTATAAGCCGCTGAATGCATACAGGTGTATGTCCAACCACCCTGCATTAACCCTGTGTATGCATGTTGCACCTGTATCTACTGTGCCTGCATTTATCCTACATTACCGTGCATCATGTTTCTGGTGGTTAATGAACCTTTCTACCAGTTTAAGTTAGGGAAAAAGGTGTTGGAAAGAAATCTTATATGCGCTGAGAGAAGAAGCTGCCCTCAACCAGTGGTTAAGGTGACACCAAAACACCCTATAAATATGAAACCATACAAAGAAAAATACCACTGTATAATAGGTGCAACATACACATGTATTAGGGAATTTTTCTTTCTCCCTTATATAGCTCGTCACTTTACACAGTTTTCACCAGTAATTATTAGAATCACTTTAAATAGATAGAAATAGGACACAAATAGTGCAGATGGTAGGCACACAACAACTAATGTATAGATGGGCAATTGTTCAGACCCTTACCAGAATTGGTGGTCTACTGATGTAGACAAATAAAATGTAGTATGGAGTGGAGGGTGCCAGTCAAGCATACTCCTCAGCTTCCCCATATCCCTCCATGTTGGAAACAATAGAGAGAAGAACTCCACATAGTATAATACTGTTTTTAATACAAGCAATTAAAAGACATAAAAAACACTGGGCATAAAATGGACTCTCACCGAGGATGATAGTCTACAAAGAGAGTAGACAAATATTGCATGTATGAAAAACCACAGGCGTCCCTGGATAGATGTTGAACACACCAGGTCCGAGTCCAAGATGATCCCCACGTGCTCCTCACCAACGCACTTCGATACCGCAAAGAGTATCTTTTTCAAGGTATGAGGAGACATGCTGATAGTTCCGGTATTTAAACCCCCCACAATCTTTTTCATACCTTGAAAAAGATACCCTTTGCAGTATCGAAACGTATTGGTGAGGAGCACGTGGGGATTATCTTGGACTCTGACCCGGAGTGTTAGAACCCATGACCTATTACACTGGAAGCAGACACCTTACTAATAGAGCTCTGCTCCTGTATAGGAAGGATGAGAATCCTAACTATATGAAGTTACTTCTCTGACAATTACAAGTAACTTCATATAGTTAGAATTCTACTGCATACAGGAACAAATAGCTTCATCAGTAAGGCGCTTGCTTCCAGTGTAATAGGTCTTGGGTTCTACTCAAGTATAACTCTTGTAAAATAAGTGTCAGAGAAATACTGTAATCAGCATTGTGAGTGACTGAGCAGATCTATGTAGTGTGCCTAGTTGCAGTAGTTTTGAATTGACAATTCTAATTAGAATTTGCCAGCCTCTATGCAGGGGCAAATAGCTTGTTCAGTAAGGTGTTTGCCTTCAGTGTAACAGGTTATGGGTTCTAATCCTGTGTATGATTGCTAAGAAATGTGTGATTTTAAAATCTTTTTAAAGCTTTTTCATCTGTATGTGAATGACCCCGATAGTGCATTGGAAATATTACCACCAATTTCTCAGTCCAGAGGCAGCAGAAAGTTTGAGATAGAGGCCTTTTCAAGATATAATATAGTCTCCCCTGTATTTTTGAATGCAGCTTCTGTTGGAGCCTTGACTGACAAGCAGCTATCTAAAAATGAATTCCTCAATCTCTGTAGACGACAATCTTTGTAGTCTCCCTCCGATTACTAGTAGTTGTGTAACCTGTTTCCCCATTAGTTCTCCAGTACCTGGGCTCTTTCTAGGGATCACCTCTGATAGATTGATCTGCTGTGCTGCTTATATTGGTATGCTCCACTTGTAAAGGAGTGGCTGTCTGACACCCATGGTGGCCCCACTGACTGGGGGCCCACCTCCTCCTCTAGGGTTCAATTTCCAGACTGTGCACTTGACTTATACATTATATAGGTCACTCACAAGGTGTAACAGCAGTTCCTAGCAGGTTAAAGGTCACAGCATAACATTTCAAGTTCTGACAAGCATAGTTGGTACAGATTCCAGAGGCTCCAAGCGTAACCCTACACACCCAGCCTATTGCCTGGGCAACTGTTTCGCCGTCAGGAGCATTCTCCCTGTGTACTGACAGCATTTTTAAAGCCAATTAACAGGTGCTACTAATCAGCAAGCTGCAGTTCATCTCTGACCTTACAGAAAACCTAGACTGGATCCATGGTCAACTGCTGTTACACATTTAAACAGGTGAAATCCTGATGTCCCTGCCATACTTCTCCCCCCTTAGCTTCAACCACCTTGGTGAAGCTAAGAATTTTTAGGTGAACTACCTGCCTCGCCTACATCTATTTGTGCCATACGCCTGGGAACATACCCCTCCACCATCCTCCAGAGTTTCCCTTCTTCACCCTCTTCCTTCTCCTCCCCTAGTTTCACCACAGGGTTGAAAGAAAGATCAGGACCCACAAGCCTTCTAGAAAGAGCATCTGAGTTTAGGGCCTGTTTTCCAGGACGATGTTGCACATCAAATTTCAATGGCTGCAAGGCCAAAAACCAATGGGTCACATGAACACCTTGTTCGTGTGCATCCATTATAATGGTGTCTGGTCTGTGACTAGCCAAAATTCTCGCCCCAATAAATAGTATTTCAGCGATTCTACTGCCCACTTAATCGCCAAGCAACTTCCGGCTAAGGTAGAGGATGGGTTTCTCCTCCCCATCTACCTCTTGGCAAAGGACTGCCCCTAACCTTGTCCCAGAGGCATCCGTCTGCAATATAAACAGCTTATTGAAATTAGGAGTCTGCAAAACAGGCTCTGCACGTAAGGCATGCCTTAAATGTTGCCAAGCAGTCTCTGCTGGTCTAGACCATATTATTTTGTCTGGGGACTGTTTCTTCAGACACCCAGTGGTGCCGCCCTAGTGGCAAAATCCTGAATAAACCTGCGATAATAGCCTACCAGACCAAGAAATGTCCTGAGTTGTGACTTACGTTTTGGTTTAGGCCTTGTGAGCACTGCTTCTACTTTATTAGTTTAAGACTTAACTTGCCCTCTGCCTACAATATAACCCAAATACAGTATTTACTGTACTCTGATGGCACATTTCTCTAGGTAAACTGTGAAACCCTATGCCAGTAGAGACTGTAACACCGTCTCCACCTTCTGAAGGTGCGAATCCCAGTCACAGATAAAAATTACATTGTCATCTAAATATGCCGTGGCATATTCCCTATGAGGCCGAAGCAACTTGTTCACAGCTCTTTAGAAAGTGGCAGGGGCTCTGTGTAAACCAAAGGGCAGTACTTTATACTGAAAGAGACCCTCAGGGGTGGAAAATGCTGTCTTGGCAGCATCAGTCAAAGGAATTTGCTAGTAACCTTTTGTTAAGTCATGAGATACTGACTTTTTGCTAACTTAATATTTGCACAAAAATGTTTCAATATGGTCAAATGGGGTAAGATTTGTAACACCTCCCACTCCTTTCCCCCATTTTTCATTTCTGTTAATTCAGCATGCAGTAACTGAATCTGAGTTTGCTGCCCTGCAGCCACTTCAGCAAACACTTTTATCACCTCCTCCATATTACACTGCTTTTCCACTTTGTGGACAAATTAAGCAGGCTTAGTTAACTCTCTTTGGTGTGCCAGTTTCACAAAACAAATTAGTATACCACTTTTGTGTGCAGTTTTCTGTCTCACTGGCCACTCAATCTACAAATCATCACACTTAACAACATTCCTGGACTCCAAGCCACATATAGTAGAAAATAGTTAAGCTGTTAAAAACTGCTGTTTATGGGCCGACTTGACCATTTGGTCAACCAGCTGCTGGCTCAATTTAATCCCGCGTCTTTTTTACGTAGTAGCATCCAGCAATGTGTCCACTGTACTAAATGTGACCAGGATCCCATACACTGGATACAGTTCAAAATGGCAGGTTTATTTTTTCTCCAGAAGGTAGGTCACTCACAAGGTGTGACAGCAGTTCACAGCAGGTTACAGGCAGTGCTGAAAGTAGGGTGGTATGGAGTACCATTAATAAATATGTCCACACGGGATGCGGTCAACATCCCACTGGACGGGATCCCGGCGGTCAAAATACTGACGCCGGAATCCCGACCACCACAATCCTGACATATTCTCCCTCCGTGGGTGTCCACAACACCCATAGAGGGAGAATATAATAGTGTGTCGAGCGTAGCGAGGCACCGTGCCCGCAGCGTGGCGAGCGAAGCGAGCCCGCAAGGGGCTGCGTTCCGCTCGCCACCCCTGTCGGGATTGTGTGGTCGGGATTCCGGCGTCGGTATTTCGACCGCCGGGATCCCGTCCAGCGGGATTACGTACTGATCCCGTCCACACCTGGGGTATAATTTATAAGGGGCATTATTGTAAAATGGTGTCAGTGGCATAACTGTGTGTGGCATAATATGTAATAGGCATTACGGTGTGTGGTATAATATGTAATGGCATTACGGTGTGTGGCATAATGTGTAATGGGAGTTATGGTGTCTGGGATAATGTGTAATGGGCATTACTGTGTGTGGCATAATGTGTAATAAGAATTACGGTGTGTGGCATAATGTGTAATGGCCATTACGGTGTTTGGCATAATGTGTAAGGGACATTACGGTGTGTGGCATAATGTAGCCATGCCCCTATTGTCATGCAGCCACTACCCTAGTTTTGTGTGATCACGCCCCTCATGACACGTGACTAAGCCAATTTTTACTATCAGTACCACTAAGAACATTTTTTTACTTGCACCACTGGTTACAGGTCACAGCATAACATTTCCAGTTCTAACAAACAAAGTTGGTACAGATTCCAGAGGCTCCTAGCATAACCCCACACCCCCAGCCTATCGCCTGGGTGACTGATTCACCATTAGGAGCATTATCCCTGTGTACTGACAGCATTTTTAAAGCTAGCTAACAGGTATTACTAATCAGTTAACTGCAATTTATCTCTGACCTTACAGAACACCTGGACTGGATCCAAGTTCAACTGCTGTTACATTAAAACAGGTGAAATCCTGCTGTCCCTGTCACAATGTGTTACCTTATACTGGACAGTGGTGTATTCTCTATAGTGCATTGCTGATATTAATCTGGTACAATATCACGCATGCACTAGCAGTATTATATATATATATATATATATATATATATATATATATATATATATATATATATATATACTGTATCACGGGGGTCCAGACCACGCACTTTCTAATGGTTAATCAAGCCCCTGCGGCTGCTGGCCACACCCCCCAGGAGACTTGCCCCACCCCAATGGGCCCTTCATGCCCCAGTTCATCACTGGTTATAGGTGAAGTACACTCTAGTCAGTGCAGGAGTGGCAAGTTTACTAAGTGAGCATAACACGTGTTTAATTATTATACTTATATTACATTATACTGCATTATAGGGGTCATTCCGAGTTGATCGTAGCCCTGCAAAATTTTGCAGGGCTACGATCATGACAATAGACATGCGGGGGGACGCCCAGCACAGGGCTATCCCGCCCCGCATGTCAGTGCCCCCCCCGCAGAAGTGCAAAAGCATCGCACAGAGGCGATGCTTTTGCACTTTAGGAGTAGCTCCCGGCCAGCGCAGCTTTAGCGTGCTGGCTGGGAGCTACTCGTCGCTCCCCGTCCCGCAGTGTGACGTCACTGCGGCCCGTCCCCCGCACGGCCCGGATGCGCCCCCATAACGGCAGCCAAACGCCTCCGTGCCGCCCCCTCCCGCCCAGCGACCGCCTCTGCCTGTCAATCAGCGACCGCCTCTGCCTGTCGCAGGGAAACGATGGACTTTCGGCCATCCGGCATGCGCTGGCGCACTGCCGCGCCGGCACATGCGCAATTCCAACCCAATCGCTGTGCTGCAATAAACTGCAGCAAGCGATCGGGTCGGAATAAACCCCCATGTGTTCTACGATATATTCACTATAGTGCATTGCTGTTATTAATCTGGTACATTATCGTGCATGCTCAATCAGTATTTACTATGTATATATTTAAAGGGAGCCAGACCCCTTCAACATGGGTCTCTACCACTGCATTCCCCTAGTGTTCCCTTCGTGCCCTTGTCTCACACTGCATATGCCCAACTCTACGTGAGCCCTTTAAACTTCCAGAATCATCAGATGAAACACAGAAGTGACTGAATTCATGAAGGTGTGCTGGTTATTTATGTACATTCCCTGTAGAACTAAGGGTCTTATTCAATATGGATCGCATCAGTGATGTGATTGCATACTGTACTATTAATGCCCAGTGCGTATGTGCAGCAGCTGTACTGCGTGTGTGCACACAGTGAGATGCGATCCCATCTCAGGCAGAGGCGTTCGCAGAGCGGTCCGGGTCAGTGATGCTGTGGTGCGGGATTGGTGACGCGGTGTTGGCCAGGCGTGTTGTCAGAAACGGGGGTGGGTTCAGGGCGGCTGGGTCACCTCACGCACAGCTGCTGTAGCCCGAAAAATGCACTTATGTAAAATGTACAGTAGGTGGGACTCAAAGGGAGATTTTCACTACAGCTTTGCACTTTTGCAGTTCATAAATGTACTTTGGTACATAGTCAGATAGATGAGAATATAAAAAATAGCAATAATAAGAGGTATATTAATAAATTGTTAGGCAGCCTGTGACCACGTTCCCAGTAGTAATTGCAGTTAATGTGATTGGCAGATCCCCTGGGAACCTGGCAAACTCTACATGGGCACTTTATGAATATAGCCTTTTATACAATAACCATGAGAGAATCTTTTCTCTGTGAATCATTAAAAACACATTTCATGTACAGTGATTCTCAGCCACACCCTAAGTAATCATTGCCTGCAGTAAGCAGATCAAACACAAATCTGTAGTGTTTCCTTAATGATTATGAAAATGTCTTCAGTTTCAGAAACACAAACATGAAAAGGAAATGGACACATGGCCTTGATGAAGCCGTCCATGTTGTACAGCATAATAGGCTTCATTATAAATGAACCTAGTAAGTTGCCACATTTCCCCAAGATGAAAAAATTATCGGAACTGCGCAAGATCTAACGAGAAAAATGAGTGTATGCAAAACAATGCGTGCCAATAGCTGTATTCCATGGGGTATTAAAATTAACATGCACACTAAGTTACATTATGCTAGATCACTTCCATGAGTTTTATGCAAAAATTACAGTTTATCTGTTTTATGTACATTCTGTCTTACAGGTTTTGAAATTACATTTACCATGGTTTCATAAAAAGCTGTAAGCGAGATTCTGCACAGAAACTTAATAGAGTGTCAAAAATAAATCTAGTAAACCAACATAAAGTTTTAATATCACTTAAACATTTGGGTAATATTTGTGGTTGGTGGTGCTCCCTAGAGTCCAGTGTACATAGGGCCTTATTTAGTAGCCAACGCTACTGAGAGGTGATCACATCTCCCCAGTTTCCGCTGCATTGCGCACGCGCAAGGCCCGCCCTCTGCGTGCGCATGCAGGGAGATGCGATTGTATCTCAGTAATACAAATGCCTCTGTCTGATTGACAGGCAGAGGCATTCATGCGGCAGTTGGGGTTGGTGACTCAACGCAACGCTGTGGGGGGCGGTGCTGTGGAAACTGAGGCGGATCTGGGCCATTTTCAGGGTGGCTGCAAAATGTCTCACACAGCTGCTGCAATATAAAACATGGCCGCTCTATGGCAGGGGCATCCCTTATTTTGCTGTGCCAGCGATGCAATCGCAATTGAATTGTGATCACATCACTGCTGGCCACAGAGGCGTAGCTAGGGTTTCCGGAGCCCAGGGCAAGATGGAAAATGGCGCCCCCCCCAAAAAAAAATAAACCCCACAAAAAGAAGCATGTGCGCGCACCGAAAAATGGGCATGGCCACACTCCAGAAGGGGTGTGGCCACGCTCCAGAAGGGGTGTGGCCATGCTCCAGAAGGGGTGTGGCCACTGAAAATGGCCCACAGTGCCAGTTACATTGCCCCACAGTGCCAGATACAATGCCCCACAGTGCCAGATACATGCCCCACAGTGCCAGATACATTGCCCCACAGTGCCAGATACATTGCCCCACAGTGCCAGATACATTGCCCCACAGTGCCAGTTACATTGCCACACAGTGCCGGATACATGCCCCACAGTGCCAGATACATTGCCCCACAGTGCCAGATACATTGCCCCACAGTGCCAGATACATTGGCCCACAGTGCCAGATACATTGCCCCACTCAGTGCCAGATACATGCCCCACAGTGCCAGTTACATGCCCCACAGTGCCAGATACATGCCCCACTCAGTGCCAGTTACATGCCCCATTTGGTGCCAGATACATGCCCCACAGTGCCAGATACATGCCCCACAGTGCCAGGCCCCACTCAGTGCCAGTTACATGCCCCACTGTGCCGCCGGCGCCTCCCCCCCGGTCACTCACCGGCCGCTTGTTGTGTCTATGTGAGGGGAGGAGAGCACAGCGAGACCGGGCGGACACAGCTGCGCTGCTGGCAGCGCTGCTAGGGCTTCCAGCGGCGGTGAGGGAGAGACGGTGCGCTCTCCTCCCCTCACATCTCGGGTTGACAGGGGCGAGTGGGGCATGATGCCCTGGCCGCCGGCGGCGCCCCCCTCTCCTGGGCATGCCAAGGCGCCCAGGGCACGTGCCCCACTCGCCCTACCCTAGATACGCCTCTGGCCTGGCCATAAGCATGCCTGGCGGCTTTGTCCTGTGCTGAGCAGCCCCAATCATGCTAAATTAGGGTAAAAATTGCTGAAGAGAATGAAAGTAGACTCTCTTTTTTGGGACAGTGTTATTGTCAAAAATCTATGCATATGTACTAAAGCATAACTTTTAATAAAAATACACCTTGGGAATATTGAAAACATTAAAATTGTGACAGGAGAATTACAAAGATGAATAACCACTGATGCAACTGTATTCCCTATCAGTGAAGATCAACAATAATTGTAATCATATACAGTATTTACATAAAACATTAATTTATTTGGCGTAAATTTAATATCTAACATGAAAGGTGAGAGAACTACAGATCCTCTTGTTTATCTTACAATAATTGGTGAAATAACAGATCTCTAAAGTTCCTCAGTTATTCCACTCTGGTAAGAGCACTAATAGCTCTTATAACAGTATACTTGGTAAAGTCACAATCATATAAGTATGCCACTAATCCAACATATACCTTAATTGGTGTAGCAAGTCTCATTAGCAAAATAAGTACTACAGTATACACTAGCACAATTTTTCAGATTGCGAACGATAAAATACCTTAAGTGTTACAGAGCCACAAACCTATATCCATTCAAAAAAAATGCTAGAATACTGCCCCTAGTGGATGCTTTGTTTAATACCCTCATGAAATCATTTAGAAAAGGTGTAACTTTTTTTGTCAGGCTGCTGACTCCCAAACAAAAATTATGGAAGTCATCACAACTTGATCACATATGTTTGCATAGCATTATACATTTTTTACATTTCATATATTAAGTTGTCAAAGTGATTTGGAGAGTATAGATATCAGGGTCTAATGGGTAACTTCCTGCTTCTACTTCCCACCTGTGTGCTACGGTAGCAGTAAACAGGTGAGTGGCTGCACAAGAATATAACCAACTCTGATGAAAGACAGATACTGTAAAGCAATTGGATCTGCTTTTATGGGAATGTTAAAACTACAACACCCCTGGTGGTAAGAACCAGCTTTTGTAATCCTCCTGTCAGAATTTTTATGTTTTCAATATTCCCAGGGTGGTTGAAAGCATTATTTGACACACAATTTTTATGCTGTATTTTTATTAAAAGTTATGTTTTAGTACAAAAACATATAATTTTGACAATAAGAGTGCCCCAAAAAAGAGAGTCTACTTTTCTTCTCTTCAGCAATTTACTAGTTTCTTATACTTTTTATGGTGTTTATTACCTACTAGGTGGATCATTGCACCCTACGGGCGCTCTTCACACCGTCGCAAGGGGTTACGCCCCCTTAACCCCTGCATGCCTTTCTGGCATTCAGTATTTGTATTATATGGAGTATTACCTGCATTCCTAGTTTTGTTAGTGGTTAAATATTGCACGACGAAAGGGCGTCCGATGGTTAAGGGGGCGTAGCCCCTTGCAACAGGGAGTGGGGGCCGTGGGTGGGGTACTATGGCGCTGCAGGTGGGGGAGGGGTGGGGTGCTGCGGGTGGGGGAGGGGCAGGTGCGGGGCTGTTGTGGATCGAGGAGGGGTTCCGGAGGCGCTGCGGGTGGGGAAAGGGGCGGTGCATATATATATATATATATAGATATATATATGCTGAAAGAAATGAAGGCGCACTCAGTGAGTAAAAGTATCAAACGATTTTACTTCAATGTAACAAGCTCACGTACATCAAGGTAAGACATCACCAGCGTGCAGACGAATCCCTGCTGCCTCCGGAGCAGCGTGCAGCGGCCCGCCCCGCACAGCGCTGACAGATGTAAGATAAGTTCAGCGTTTCAGCTCACGGACCAGTGTTCATGGAGTTTAACGAACACGTCCTTCCAAGGCCTGAGTGTACCTTCATTTTTTTCAGCTTCTATTAATGGATTAACAGTGGTGGTTACACTGTTTTAAGGATAAAACATTGATTGCACAACCATCTGTCTAATTTGTATATACAGGTTGAGTATCCCATATCCAAATATTCCGAAATACGGAATATTCCGAAATACGGACTTTTTTTGAGTGAGATAGTGAAATCTTTTTTTTTGATGGCTCAATGTACACAAACTTTGTTTAATACACAAAGTTGTTAAAAATATTGTATTAAATGACCTTCAGGCTGTGTGTATAAGGTGTATATGAAACATAAATGAATTGTGTGAATGTAAACACACTTTGTTTAATGCTTAAAGTTATAAAAAATATTGGCTGAAATTACCTGCAGGATGTGTGTATAAGGTGTATATGTAACAAAAATGCATTCTGTGCTTAGATTTAGGTCCCATCACTATGATAGCTCATTATGGTATGCGATTATTCCAAAATACGGAAAAATCCGATATCCAAAATACCTCTGGTCCCAAGCATTTTGGATAAGGGATACTCAACCTGTATATATATATATATATATATATATACACACACTGCTCAAAAAAATAAAGGGAACACTAAAATAACACATCCTAGATCTGAATGAATGAAATATTCTTATTAAATACTTTGTTCTTTACATAGTTGAATGTGCTGACAACAAAATCACACAAAAATTATCAATGGAAATCAAATTTATTAACCCATGGAGGTCTGGATTTGGAGTCACACTCAAAATTAAACTGTAAAAACACACTACAGGCTGATCCAACTTTGATGTAATGTCCTTAAAACAAGTTTAAATGAGGCTCAGTAGTGTGTGTGGCCTCCACGTGCCTGTATGACCTCCCTACAATGCCTGGGCATGCTCCTGATGAGGTGGCGGATGGTCTCCTGAGGGATCTCCTCCCAGACCTGGACTAAAGCATCCGCCAACTCCTGGACAGTCTGTGGTGCAACGTGGTGTTGGTGGATGGAGCGAGACATGATGTCTCAGATGTGCTCAATTGGATTCAGGTCTGGGGAACGGGCGGGCCAGTCCATAGCATCAAAGCCTTCGTCTTGCAGGAACTGCTGACACATTCCAGCCACATGAGGTCTTGCATTGTCTTGCATTAGGAGGAACCCAGGGCCAACCGCACCAGCATATGGTCTCACAAGGGGTCTGAGGATCTCATCTCAGTGCCTAATGGCAGTCAGGCTACCTCTGGCGAGCACATGGAGGGCTGTGCGGCCCCCCAAAGAAATGCCACCCCACACCATTACTGACCCACTGCCAAACCGGTCATGCTGGAGGATGTTGCAGGCAGCAGAACATTCTCCTTGGCATCTCCAGACTCTGTCACGTCTGTCACATGTGCTCAGTGAGAACCTGCTTTTATCTGTGAAGAGCACAGGGCGCCAGTGGTGAATTTGCCAATCTTGGTGTTCTCTGGCAAATGCCAAACGTCCTGCACGGTGTTGGGCTGTAAGCACAACCCCCACCTGTGGACGTTGGGCCCTCATACCGCCCTCATGGAGTCTGTTTCTGATCATTTGAGTAGACACATGCACATTTGTGGCTTGCTGGAGGTCATTTTGCAGGGCTCTGGCAGTGCTCCTCCTGTTCCTCCTTGCAGGCGAAGGTAGCGGTCCTGCTGCTGGGTTGTTGCCCTCCTACGGCCTCCTCCACATCTCCTAATGTACTGGCCTGTCTCCTGGTAACGCCTCCATGCTCTGGACACTACATTGACAGACACAGCAAACCTTCTTGCCACAGCTCGCATTGATGTGCCATCCTGGATGAGCTGCACTACCTGAGCCACTTGTGTGGGTTGTAGACTCCGTCTCATGCTACCACTAGAGTGAATGCACCGCGAGCTTTCAAAAGTGACCAAAACATCAGCCAGAAAGCATAGGAGCTGAGAAGTGGTCTGTGGTCACCACCTGCAGAACAACTCCTTTATTAGGGGTGTCTTACTAATAGCCTATAATTTCCACCTGTTGTCTATTCCATTTGCACAACAGCATGTGAAATTGATTGTCAATCAGTGTTGCTTCCTAAGTGGACAGTTTGATTTCACAGAAGTGTGATTGACTTGGAGTTTCATTGTGTTGTTTAAGTGTTCCCTTTATTTTTTTGAGCAGTGTATATATACATACACAGTACCAGTCAACAGTTTGGACACACTTTCTTATTCAATTGAATGAGAAAGAGGTCTGAGGCACTAGTAGATTCCAGCTGCACAGCCGGCAGACCTTCTTATCATGGATCTAACCTCACTGCTAGGTGATTGCTTTGGCTCTCTACACTATGCACAGTCTGAGTTCTCTTGAATGACATCCTAGTTACTAACATCTGACCTGCTATTTAAGATTGCTTTATTTGCCTTCCGATTATTTCTGTAGATTATTTTGTTGTGCCCCAGCTCCATTTATTGGACTCCAATTCTGCTTTAAACCCCTGACTATAGATTTTCTCTGTACTTGATCGCTGGAAAAGTATCTGACCAAGCTTCTTATCTGCTTCCAGTTCTGAATTAAACACTGCTGCCTGACCACAAGCTGGAATCTCCCTAACCTCTTATTTAGGTGAGCAATAGACCTTTATTTATACATTTTGTTGTGGTTACTCACTATGCTTTGCCAAATTACTTTGTATCCCTGCAACTAGAGTTTATCTTGAGACCAAAGAGTGTGAAGCACTCATATACTCTTGGATATGTGTATTTTAAAATAACATTATAATGCTAGTTAAAAAAAAACAAGGTGGTGGTAAATAAGTGTTCATTTATATCCAAACATACAAAAGTATATTAAAAGGAGCCTAATATAAAAAAAGAAAGAAAAAAATCATGTGATATAGCATGGGGCCATATGAAGTCATTTTTATAACACATCAGCGAGAACTGTCACCTGCCTGTATGGATGTTTTATATAATGTACTTCCATTTCTGTCTCCTTTAAATGACTAACAGCTAACAATGAATGGTTGTTCTGGGTTATACTTAGCACAAATATTTTTCATTATGAACTGATGAAAATCCATAAAAAAAATAAAATCCTTTTACGTGTTTTTTTAACCAAATACAATGACACTTTTCATCTTTATTAATACGTATGCAATAAAGGGGAAAATCCTTAGTGTAATACACATTTAATAAAGCCATCCTGGACTGTAGCAGGGCACTCGCACGTCCTGGACCAGCCCAAGTCTTTGCTTTCACTGTGCAGCGCCATCTACCGGAAGATGTCACTGAGAAAAATGGAACTGCGGAGGAGGGCTCCGTTTACCGACACATAGTAAGTATGCTCTGACTGCAGGGTGTGCAGTGCAGGGCCCACCTGGACCCAGTGGCCCATCTTGGCGATCTATAGCCCATAGCCTACAGCAATACAACACCATCTTCAGATGGCGCTAGCTGTGGAGGAAATAATCCGGAATGCATAGCTGCTGTTGGAAATGGAGGGACAGGTATCTGCCGTGGTATCCACTTGATACATGTGGGTGATACTTAATATTTGCAGTTATCCCCCGAAAACACCTGAATATGCAGCAAATATTTAATGATAAATAGGCCCCTATGTACATTATGTATAGCGATACCACAACACTCATGACCTGCAGCACTTACTTTGACAAGCTGGCTGGGTTATACAGGTATGAAAGAATAAAAGTTTGTACTGTCCGCATAGACTCACGAGCATTTAAGTGACCTTAGTAATATTCTGCATATCCAATCCATCCCATATGGATGGCAAATATCACATGCCTCCTAAAGGGGTTGGTGGTGCTCCCTGAGAGTAAACAACAGTACAAAAAAGTACCAAAAAGAGAAAGAATGGTAAAAGACTCTCCTACATAGGGTCACTGAAACGTGCAATAACTCTCTACCCACTGATCCTTGGACCAAACATTATTAAAAATTAAACTTTTATTGAATCGCTTAAAAACTGGAGTATTTCAACTCCGGCCAAAAGGCGAAATATTAACACACTACATATCCTAACATATAACACATATTAATTAAAATAGTACAGGTATATGTTCATTCCTCCTGGCCTCAGCCATTGGACAAAAAGATTTATTTTATAGGTAATAGTCAATAGTCAGAAATTAAAGTAAAGTATGGCCTTAAGGTAGGCATGTCCAAACTGCGTCCCTCCAGCTGTTGAGAAACTACACATCACAGCATGCCCTGACACAGCTTTAGCATTCTCTGACAGCAAAACTGGGTCAGGGCATGCTGGGATATGTAGTTTCACAACAGCTGGAGGGCCGCAGTTTGGACATGCCTGCCTTAGGGTATTGTTCAGGGTTCTGCTTCCTTGTATTTGCTGTCGCATTGAATACGAGGTGAGAGCAGGGCCGGTTCTTGGGCGCTGAGCACCCCGGGCGATAATAGGGGCGTGGCTTCGTACAGGGGGCGTGGTCATTTACGCCCCCTGTACAGACTGAAATGATGTGCGGTGCGCGATGACGTCATCGCGCACCGCACAGCAAAGGTCCTCTCCACGAAGGGAAACTAGATGCGTACGCGTCTAGTTTTCCTTCACAGCGGCAGCAGCGGAGGGCACAGCAGCAGCGGATCTTGCCCTGGTGCGGCACCCTCCGGATGGCGGCCTGCGCCCTCCGGAAGGCGGCGCCCCGGGCAAAAGTCCTGCTTGCCCGTGGCAAGATCCGCTACTGGGTGAGAGACCCTTACTTATACCAGCCAATGGAAAACAAATGTGTAACCGGGATATACTGTTTATGATGTGCTATTTTCGTTTCTGCTGTTGGCTGATGACAGTGGGTCAGCGCAGCCAATGAGAGAACTACTGGCACCCCAAAATCCTGTTACTGAAAGGAAAAAAATAAAGCAGAGAAAGGTGGGTGGCTAATACTCTCCCTACTAAGAAAATTGTTTTATTATGATAATAGATTGTCAATTTTGATTTAGGGATTTAGTCAGGGGTGTGTTATTATAGCTTATATTTCTCCAATATCACCTGTGACCTAGAATCTGGACTTGGCAGTAACTTTTACCTTATGCCTGCAAGAAAGTACAGATGGGCCCACGGTTATCTTGGCTAGTTTGCTGCGCCTAGGCACAACATGGTTTATTAACATAAACCCTTCATCTATTGTTCTCAGCTGCAATACAATATAGAGAACAATACAGCAGGGGATTAAATCATTACAGCAGGGGATTAAGTCCGACAGCCCAGTCTCAATTAATCCTATTAAAGGTCAAGATAAACATGAACCCATCTGTATCATTCTCTCTGCTGTCAGTGGCATGCGGTTTAGGATAACAAATGATCACTCAGAACATTAACTCAAAAAGAAGCAGGCATGGCCTTAGGGTATACTTCGGGGTTCTGCTATCCCGTATTTGCTGTTGCATTGGATACAGGGTGAGAGACCCTTACTAATACCAGCCAATGGGAGCCAAAGTAATGCCAGAATATATCAGGTGTGCCTCCTAGCCCCTAATCCTGGCTGATGACAATAGGTCAGCGCAGCCAGAAGAGAGCTGAGAGCACTCCAATAATCTGGTTTAGAAAGAAGCAAGTATAGAATGTTCAAAAGAGGATATTAGATTATCTTGAGGCCAAAGAGTGTGAAGCACTCATATACTCTGAGATATGTGCATTTTAAATTAACATTATAATGCTAATTAAAAAAAAAAAAAAAACACGGTGGTGGTAAATAAGTGTTCATTTATATCCAAACATAAAAAAAGTATATTAACACAAGCCTTATATAAAAAAAAAGAAAGAAAAAAATCATGTGACATAGCATGGGACCATATGAGGTCATTTTTATAACACATCAGCGAGAACTGTCACCTGCCTGTATGGATGTTTTACATAATGTACTTCCATTTCTGCCCTCTTTGAATGACTAACAGCTCACAATGAATGGTTGTTCTGGGTTATACTTAGCACAAATATTTTCCATTATGAACTAATGAAAATCCATTAAAAAAAAATCCCTTTACTTGTTTTTCTAACCGAATACAATGTATTAAAATTTTACAGATGACACTTTTCATCTATATTAATACGTATGCAATAAAGGGGGAAAGCCTTAGTGCAGTGGTTCTCAAACTGGGTCCTCAAGACCCCACACGGTTCACATTTTCCTGGTCACCCAGCAGCTGCACTGTGTATCACCAACTGTCACATTTTAAAAATCTACAGGTGACCTGGAAAACATGAACCGTGTGGGGTCCTGAGGACCGAGTTTGAGAACCTGTGCCTTAGTGTAATACACAGAATAAAGCCATCCTGGACTGTAGCAGGGCACTTGCACGTGCTGGACCAGCCAAAGTCTTTGCTTTCACTGTGCTGCGCCATCTTCCATAAGATGTCACTGAGAAAAACTGCAGAGGAAGAATGCTCTGACTGCAGGGTGTGCAATGCAGGGCTCCCCTGAACCCAGTGGCCCATGTGCAACGCTCACCCTGCACTGATTGTAAATACTGTATGCCTACAGCGCCTAAATACTGTATGCAGTAGCGGCTCTTGCCATGGGCAAGCAGGACTTTTGCCCGGGGCGCCGCTGTCCGGGGGGGCAGCCGCCGTGGCAAGAGCCGCTACTAACTAGGATGGCGGAGGCGGTGGTTAGGGAAAGGTACTCTCCGCGAAGGGAAACTAGACACGCAGTGAGGTAGCGTCTCGTTTCCCTTCGCAGAGAGGACCTTTCTGTGCGGCACTATGGGAGAGACGTCATGACATCTCTCCCATAGATCAGAGGAGCGGCAGCAGAGACAGAGTGCAGTGGTCGGGAAGCAGGAACGGGGCTGGTAAGTATTTTTTATTTTTTTACTAGGGCACAGCTACTAGTGGGCACAACTAATGGGGGCACAGCTGCAGGGGGCATAACCACTACTGGGGGCACAACAGCTGCAGGGGGCACAACTACTGGGAGCACAGCTACTGGGGGCACAGCTGCAGGGGGCACAACAGCTGCTGGGGGCACAGCTCTACAGGGTGCACAACTCTACAGGGGGCAAAACTACAGGGAGCAAAACTGACCACGCCCCTTTCCTATGAAGCCATGCCCCCATTTTTTAATGCGCGCCTGAGGCGCGCACTAACCCTGTTTTGCCGTCGGGGCGCCAAAGGAAACTTCCGCCCTGGGCACCGCAAGGTCTAGAACCGGCTCTGACTGTATGTCATCTCCAGCATATATGATGCCATGTCTAGATTAGTGAAAAAATATTTTTCAAGACATCTTGATAAAGACCTATTACAGGCCGAAACATGTCGACCAGCTGAGAGTGTGGATCTATTTGAATACACTACATAGGTATGAACTAAGTACTTTTTCAAGGATTTTTTTCTGTGTATACGAATTTTACTGTATGTTTTTGGATTCATTTTATGTTAGAGTCTTGCTGCTACAATCTTTTTTTGACTCTGTTTTTAAAGAATTGTTGCTGTCAGTTGTATATATTTCCCCAATTGTATGGGGCATTTTTTTAACAATAAAAATCATTTTTTTCATGTGGATCCATTGTGATTGGGAATAAAAAAAAATTCTGAGTAACCCGCCATCACGGTGGAGACATCACATACGGAGACAGGAACTCTCCTTTTTACTTCAGTCAGTCTCCTAAAGAAACCTAGATGAGCTTGCACATAACCATCTCTTCTGTGAGTAGGGTACGCCTGACATTTATCCACCGAATATGAAAAGAAACCTTTTTGTGTTTTCATCAGCATTGTCTTGTGTAAGTGAGGTACGCCTATCTCTCTTTTGGCAAAGTGGGCTCACTACTAGATGGAGACTGTTTGAACACAGTGGTGGATCAAAAAAGATACCTTTACGAGTGTTTTCCCTCTATATTGAGAGTGAGTTAAGGTACACCCCCTCTGGAGAGTGATTATTATCCTCCTATGTGCGAGTGTATGCAATAATGAGAGAGAATATGGTGTAGTTGAAAAGAAACAGTACTACACATATATATATTTTTTTCCCCATGGTGATATCTACATGAGAGGAAAAAAGCACCCCGATTGAAGGAAATAAGAAAAATATTCTTGAAAAGAAACCGCTATATGTTTGAACCCGCCTCCTTTTTTGTAAGTGAGGTATGCATATGCTTCTTTGCTAAAAAGAGTTCATCAGATTGTTTGGTTGGATACAGTGGTGGACGAAAGATACCTTTATAGGCTTATACCTTTTATATGAAAAGTGAGTCCGGGTACGCTTTCCCAGTGAAGGAGATATAATTGATGTATGTGTGAATGTTCACAGCGATTAAGAAGAGTGGTACATAGTTGAAAACGATATCACACATATATGCATATTTTTCTTTTACTGTGACACCCATACGAGAGGGAAAGATATCTGGGTAGAAGAAATAGTGAACCATCAATGAAAAAAAACCTTGATACATTTGAGGCAGCCTCCTTTTATTGTGAGTGAGGTATGCTCATCTTTCCTGGTTAAAAGGGTTCATCACGAGAGTGAGTCTGTCAAACACAGTGGTGGATAAAAGATACCTTTATGAGTTTAACCTTTTCTTTGGAAAAGTGAGATGGGGTACGCCTCTTCGGTGAAATAATCACCTTCTTCACTGTTTGAAAGTGTTTAGCAACAAGAGAAACTCATGTACTGTTAAAAACTTTATTACACATATATACAATCCTTTCTTTCCATGGTAACATCTACACGTGAGGAAGGAAGACTTTGTTGAAGAAAATCAGAACTCTATCTACTTAGTGGAATGGAATTCATCTGAGGAACGTATTGTGAAGTATAAGTCACGCTAATATTACAGCGCCTGTTATTGTTTGAGTCCCACACACTCTTTGTGTTAAATCTGTATAAATTTTGAATGTTTCTGGTGAGATTCAACTGTTGTGAATCATATTACGGGCAGCTTCCAGGGCGCCATTGACAGGGGTTCACAAATTTACATTTTTCTGTTTTGTTACAAGCTCCTGGATGTGTTCATTGGCCAGAATATCAACCACTTTCCGGGACTTGTGGGCAGGTGCATTATCATAATGGAAAAGGATACTGTGAGTTCTTGATCGGCACCTGGAAATAGCTTCCAGCACTTGTATTGGTTGATATACCAGTCCCCAGTGATGGTGCACAGGTGGTACGGTAGCTACATGACCAGTCTTGGCTACAAAAACAGCCATCATCTGCTTGGCCACACTGCGTTCACGTCGGAACTTTTGTAGTGGTGTACCTCCAACTGGGGTCCACTAGGCCGACTATTGTTTGGTCTCTGGGTCAATACTACAGATCCAGGATTTACCACCACTGATGATTTCCCAGACAGAGTTTGAGCAACTGCCATCAAACCTGGCCGGCATGTTGAGTCATGCAAGCATCCTTCTGCTCTCAAGTTAGCTGATGAGCACCCAGCCTGCAGAAACCTTGTTCAGGCCAAGTGTATGGATCCTGATGAGAGGACTATCTCCTTCTCTAACTGGGCCACGGTCATAGCAGTAACGTTGTCCTCGGTGACGGCGGACACAGGTTGGCCGCAGCTCTACTCATCTTCCAGGGACTGTCACCTGCGCTGAAATTCTGCAAACCACTCACACACAGTGGTTCGGGAGGGTGCTTCCTCCCCCCAAAAAAACAGCTCACAGGCAGTCAACACTCCCCTACCTTTGCAGACCACTCTTAAACATGCTGATTTCTTTGGTGTGCAGTGCCGCTTATATACGGATCTGTGCCTTGACATTTCACAAGAACTTTATGCTGCTTTCACATCGCAAAACCTGATTTTGAAACGGTTCTTTAAATGGTTCTTAAAATGGGTCTGAGCAGTTAAACCCCCTTAACATCGCATGTTGTAACCAGTATATTACCATTTCATTACCGTTTTGGTACCTTTCACACTGAACCCGTTTCACCCATACAAAACAGTGGTTGTCATTTTAAATGTTTATTTCCTGCTTCTGCCTGGTGACATCACACATGGAGACAGCCTATCACCTTCTGGGGCTTGCAAATACCGTTTCAGACCCTTTCACACTGCACAATGAAACGGGTCTTAAACGGGTAGGACCCTGCTTTTTTACCGTTTCAAAATACCGGTAATTTGAAAACGGTAAATTGAAGGTGACCCTTTCACATCGCAGCTCGAACTGTTTAGGAACCCTGAAAAATCGGCAATTTACCGGGTTCAAGCTGCGGTGTGAAAGGGCTATTAGTCAGAGATGACAGTTCGCAACAAGACAGTCAGAATGTGTCTACTTATGCACTGCACATCCAGAAACTTGTTACACACAGAAAAAATGTACTGAACTCTGATAACCTTTGCTGTAAGCACAAATTCAAACTTTTTCATGAATGTTTCTTACACATTTTAGCGCTACCCATTTTATATGTATATAAATGCGGGATTAAAGGCAGGATTTACCATGTTTTAGAAGTCAGAACATTTATGTTTATGGAGAAAATAACTTCAAATGGAAAAGTCTACTTGAGTTTGCATAAGAGTGACCTTTGGTATTGAGATGATTCTCTTGACAGATGTAATATGTAAATATTGTGCTTCTCCCTTCACAGGATTGTTATCTTATAAGTGCTCTAATCATAGTGAATGACTTATTTTACTACTATGTACTTCAAAAAGTTATCACAACAATATTTTCTTTACTACTACAGATGCCATTTACGAATACAGAAAAATGTGAGTGTGTAGTCCGTTGCTTTAGACAGCATTATAGCCATTATACTGCATAATACATAATGCGGGACTACCTAAAAGTGCTTCCTTCCACCGTAAGGGGAGATACAAACAGGCACTTTTCTAGTTCTTTTTGTTTGAGCTTAAGCTACATGTCATCCTTGGTGGTAGTATTGCCAGTACACAATAACAATTTCTTAGACACTTGACAGACTGTGAATAGCTTAATGGCTAAGGGAATAAAGATCATTAATCTTTATAATGAACGGGATTGTCAGTACATACTGACAATTTACTGAATGCTTGATGGACCGTGAACCCTACTTATTACATTCACCAGGCTCTATGCCACCCTGTGTCAGTCCCACCTCCTTAACCCAAGACATCATAATGTCACGCTTAAGATCATGGCCACCAGCTTTATGAAGTAAAGCACTGGCCAGAGCACCATAAGGGCGATATGTATCAAGCCTTGGAGCAAGATAAATTGAAGAGAGATAAAGTTCCAGCCATTCAGCTTCTGTCATTTTACAGGTTGTGCTTGAAAAATGACAGAACCTGATTTGGTGGTGTAACAGTATTAATTTCTGACCTAAAGCCAACTATTTGTCTTCTATGTATAAAATGTATACACAGCCATGTATTTGTGTTGTAAGACTTTCATTGTGCATCTTTGTAGGAACAAGCTGTTTTACTTTATAGTATGTTAATCAGAATGTGTTTTCCTTTTGAGTTACATAATAGGCCAGACAACAGATATATTTGTGGTCAACAAATAGATATTTTCTTTGATCAAGTGACCTAGACATTTGTGGACATCCAAAATACACAGATGTAAAAGGCTATTTGACCTACTGTAAATTAGAATTCTATACAACAATAGATTTCACAATATTGTACCAGTGACCAGGGACTCCAATCACATGTATATGGAGATATGATCCCTTGTCCACCTCCCAGAATTCTGGGCTAAATAGAGGGTCACAGCAGATTGATGGCAGACTCCATTGAGACCTGAGATTGGGAATAGGGTTCCATTGACTGACAAGACCTGGACAGCAAGAGGAGGCTCGCTGGGACCACACCTTATGCTAGGATTCTGATTATCCAGTATAACTGCCTTAAGGAACGTGGATAAATCTATTTTAATTCTTGTCAATGATATTGTAAATAAATGATTGTTAAACTGTGCAGGTATCCCTGACTCTCACTATACTTCCTATATAATAGTCCCACTGGGAACAGGTAGTACTTAATCTCTCTTCACTTCATCTCTCTTCAAGGCTTGATACATTTTTCCCCGAAGGGACCTCCGGGCAGCTCCACAGGATGCAGTGTGACCATGAAGTAAAGCACTGCGCTTTGGGCAGAGCTCAACTTCCTGGAGCCAGTAGCCCTGCCCACTGCTAGTGTAGTTGCATGGGACTTGCTAGCTCACTCACCCCAGGCATCTCCCGCTCTGTGGCGTATTGAGGCTTGATGTATTAGGACACATCTGTGGTGTACGGAGTGCAGCTGCTATTGGACCCAAAGCTGAGAGGGGTTAACCTTCCATGTCACAGTTACATGTGCTATATAAATTTTTCACCACTGAGTGGTACATAGGGCCCTTACAAACTTTTGCCTTGGGGTCTGCAATATATCTAGTGATTCCCCTGGACCTGCTCATTGTAATGTGGTATTAAATGAACTGGAGGGCTTTATAATGTTACATAATATGAACTGGGGCACTTTAATGTGGCTCAATATGAAGTGAAGGTACTAGAGTATGGCATAATATGTACTGCAGCACTGCGTGTCATAATGTGAATTGGGGCATAATATGTACTGCAGCCCTACAATTTGAATGATTATTGATCAAAGGGTCGACTGTCAGAAGATCGACAATGTCTAGTTTAACACCAAATGGTCGACATGTACAAGGTTGATATGGCCAAAAGGTTGACAGGGTCAACAGACTGACACAGAACTGGTCGACACACGAAAATGTCAACATGACTTTTTAATGATTTTCTTGTGTCAAAATTTCCATTCCAGCACGTGGACCCCCAATTAGTCACTGCGTTTGCTAGCTATGTCACCGTTCTCAATTGTAGAGCACATGGATGATAAAGTATGAAAAAGTCCTAAAAATGAAAAATAAAAAATGCCAAAAAAAAACCTTGATGACCATATGCTGTGTCGACCATTTGAACCTGTCGACATTTTGACCATGTCGACCATATGCATGTGAACCATTTTTGTGACGACTTATTGCTTGTCATCCTTTTAACTGTCAACCTATCATCTGGATACCAATGTGAATAATGTGAACTAAGACATTACTACGGTTCATAAAATAAACTAGGGCTCTTCTATAGATTGTAAGCTTGCGAGCAGGGCCTTCCTACCTCTATGTGTTTCTGTCTTTGCCCAGTTTTGTTGTATAACTGTTGTTCTAATTGTAAAGCGCAACGGAATATGCTGCGCTATATAAGAAACTGCTAATAAATAAATAAATATGGGGCATAACATAAGCTAGGGCACTATTATGGTTCAGAAATGAACTAGGGCACTATTATGGGACATACAATTAATAACAGCTGCCGGGAGGTGTCTTCCTAGATGCGTTTGGAAAGGGACCCCTTCAAATGTTGCTGTGGGGCCCACAAAGTTCTGGCTACGCCCCTGTCTTTTATTATACATTTGTCCTAAAATTAAACAATTGACAAAATTTGTACAAAATAAGCCCCAACATTAAAACTTATCCTCTTTTCATATATATCTTCTAGAACACATTCCTTTAATTTTGTACTGTATATACATATCAAACCACAATGGAGCAATAAATCCCAAACAAATTCCACTTCTTTTTTTCCAAATGTTAACAAAAGGTTTGAAAAACAGTGTACGCTGAAATCCTGATCCAGCTTCTGTCTATGGAAAATGTCAGCTTCCCAATCATTCTGATTAAATAAACAATATAAACATACGAGACAAAATCAGTTCTGGTATCATTGTTACACTATATAAATGTGGAATTCCTGACATTTTATTCTTGCATAAATAAATAAGACCTTTAATACATGTAATTACAAGTTTTCCCCTGTGCAGTCTAGAAAGCTCCAGCTGCAGACATATAGAACATGCGATGGTATTGTCTCTCTTCCCTTCACATAGTATTGTGTGCTGCTCAGCACATTCCACAAGTTGTATTTGGAACCACTTAAGGGAGCTATACTGCTGGTTTATTGGGCCCAGTATAAAGTTAAACACAAATGTATGTTAATTGCTAAGCCAAACAGTACTTGTTTAGTATAATTGGTTGCACATTATTCAGTTGGTAATGACTTGCTTACCTTATCAACAAGCAAAGTAAACACAGTTTTTTATGAGATAGAGACTGAAGCGAACAGCATTTCTTTCTCGGAGCCAATATTTTTCTTCAAGACATCCAGGAATGCTATATATTTTAATAGAAACCACAAGGCAAGACATTCCAAAACACAAACTACAACATTTCTTTATAAAACTAGATTTACGTGCATTTTGATTTAGGTTTTCACTACATTTTTGAATGGTTTTAAGGACACAGATAGTACTACCACTTTTTTAAAACAAAGTCCAATGATAAAGAAGAAAGTACATATTAGTATAATGTCAAATATAAAATTAGGGTATTTAGCTAAGATGAACATACAGTACGTAAATCTTTATGGTGTAATTATAAGCGTTTCTGAGCTGTACATACAGTACCAAATGACATCTATTTCTGTATTTGTGTATATCTCAGCCTTGCACCTGTAGAGGGAGAACAGGATTGGGCAAAAGTTAGATGAGTCCAGTGGAGTGAAGGGAGCAGAACTTTCCACCAGCAAATGATTGAGACTGGCAGAATTAGGCACATCATCCTACTTTGCATAGCAATGGAGATTTTATATTACAGTAAGATTATTTAAAGGGTGCGCAGTCCTTTCCATTCCATAAAAGGACTTGACATTTTCACCATATCTGATTTGGACTTTGATGGTTAAAGCTAATTTAAATACAGGTCAGATGTGACTGCATAAACCAAGGTTCGTAGGGGAGTCTCCTGAGAGTAGGGAGAAGGTGCGCTAGGCACACCATCGATGTATACTGGTACTAAACCATGGGGTTTTTGCAATACTCATCCAGTATATAGAAATGAGTTCTTCGTAAATGTATACAAATGATTTAATTGGGAAAACATAGATGTGCTACATTCACCAATTGTCTTTTAAGTTGAGATTTATATTCATATTTAGTTTCATGGTTTCCCACCCTTTTATCTTCTTTTTTTTGCAAATCTCTTCAACCAATTACAGATAAGGTACTTATAGATGGTGTGGGTGGAATGTTTACAATTATTTGCTCCTAACTGGACCACTGTTCTTGCCAAGAGAAGTCACCTACTTTTATTATGAGTTACCTTTATTCTGTGCTAATTCCTTGATGTATCCTACAGTGGGTACTCTCAAGGGCCCCATACACTACAACAATACGTCTGAGGCTGAAGTCAGATGTAATTTCCCTTGAACTCCCCCGGGACCTTCCCGGGAGTGATTCCATACTATTTGGTACTTTTGCGCTGTTTTTGCATAAGATATATCGCATGCGATTGATGAAGCCGCTATACATCGCATGCAATATATCGTACAGCATACAATTGTACCATCAGATATATCTGATGGGCTGGATAGAGGGCTACGGGGGCTGGGAGTGTCCTGAGAATGCCAGTCACACTTCCCTGTGATACATCGCATGCGATATATCACATGCACAATAAACATCATCCGATTCGATCCAATTCCGATATATCCTTAGTGCAGCACCAACGACCTAGGGGATCCTATCCAACAGCCACGGGGACACGCATCAGATTGGATACGATCTAAAACACATACGATTGTACACAATTTCATACAATATATCAGACGGCTATATCGGAATTGTATGAAATCGTGTAAAATCGTCCTAGTGTATGGGGCCCTTTACCAAGTGTTGTCTCCTTTAATTTGCACAACAGCTGCATCTGTGTCAACTCTTGTCCAAACCTTATACACCACAGGTTACAGCAGCCATTAAAAACATAAATCTAATTTATATAAACAGCACTGAGAAAGCATAACTATGGAAGGACTGGGAAATACACTAGAACATTTTAGGGTTGAATAGAAAAGGTCTTGTGCAGCCACCTTAGCTCCAGAATGATGACTATATTATCACTTAATGTTAGAAGTTTATACTAAGTCTGCAAACTTTACTAGTCATTCATTATAGCATTATAGCTTCCATATAAGCTAGGGAGGGAAGTGATGCATTGTAGCTCCTCTCTCTTCCCAAAGTATTGGGGAAAAAGACTGCACAAAGCTGAAAACCAGGGGAAGAGATTCATTTTCACACTTGGCCTATATTTTATTATAAGACCTGACCAATACATACCAATCTCACATGTAACAAATGGGGAAGCTATTTTGATCAAACAACATGCATTGTTTTAAGATTTTAGTTCCATATAATGTATGACAACAGGGTAAAATAATTATATTGAAGTCTATTGTTCAGTAAAAGCATGGCTAATTGTTATGTTCTCAGTGACAACCAGGATTCTATGTAACGGGTTAGTTAGCACAGACAGAAATTGGAAAGTGCTTAAATTATTCTTGCAGATGAATTTAATGTAATATATCCAAACTGTAGAGACAGATTGGATGTTGATGGACAGCCTATGCAAGTAGTCTTTATCAACATCTCAAGTACAGTAATTGCTGAGGTCCCACAGTATGGTGTAGGTTTGGCATGAGATGGGCTACTTTTACCCACACTTGCAAGATATATGAAATATATAATATACTATACTTTCCTGATATAGTTTATCATGTTCCCGTTATCAGCCATATATTCCAAAACATGTCAAATCATACACCAGTCAGGATGAACATAAATTCTGGAAAAAAAAACTATGTTAAAATAATAAAGTGACTCTAAGGTTAATAAAGCTTTAACAGATTTTTTTTTTTACTGTTAGCCAAGGATTATCAAGTTTATGGGTCACTTTGAAAATCTCATAAAGTTTGCATTAAGGATATCTTTATTGCTTAGGTCACCCACATAACAAAACAATGTAAGTTACTGTATATAAACAAGTCAGTATCACCTCCCTATATAAAGAGTCTGTCTCATGGTATGAGTTGAAAAAGCAGAATGTATAGTTCGTACATAAAAGTATTTAACTTATCAAAGCCCTCATAGATGTTATCCTATAAAGGTTAGCAGAATGTTCCCTGCCATATTTGATTGGTGCTTTGCTGTAATATTTAAATAAGGAGATAGCAGAAGTTTTGAGGACATTTTTCAGTGGGAAATTAGCCAATCACAAGGGGGGAAATGTAATAGGATGTGAGAATCAAAATCTCAGAGATTTGGGGAGATTTGTCCTGTTTATTTTGAAATGGCAATCAATTACATGGCAAAATCAACCTGGTTTTGCCACGTAAACAATTGGCACTTTAATAACAGGAGAAATATCCCAAATCTCTCACTTTCTTATTCTCACACCCTATTACATCAACCCCCCAATCCCCCCAGCACACCACCCCCTCCTGGAGTTTTGTTAGTGCTGATGACTGGCGTCATCATCAAAATTAGTACATTTCCAACTGCCGTTAACCACTTACAATTAATATGCTTTTTGATTATTTTTTCTTTAGGAATAAATGTATCTGTATTCCCATCTGCATGGGCTCACAAGACTGTTATGACACCTTGTCAGTAAAGACCCTTATTCAATTTAACTCTCAAGCAAAGTTGCTTAAATATATATTTTCACCTAAAAAAGTTTTGGACCTCCAGAAAAGTATTGCTCTGCTTTAGTGTCTGTGGAACCACCGTGTTGTATATGGTGTTTTATTGAGCGTCTTCTTTTTCACCCTATACACTTGAATGTACAGTATCTGGGACCCTAGCCCAATAGTGACTTCTTGGCTCAAAACTCAAAAATTTACATTGAATCTATAGAAACAAAATTATAGTATATTTAATTTATGATCTTCACCTTCAAGTCTCACTTTTACAATAGGTCATCCAGACCTGCAAAATGATCTTTACAATATATTTTAAACACTCTGAATTAGACTTGGCAAAATATCAAAATCTATTAGAAATACAGTACACTATATTTAGGGGGTCTGTTATTCCAGTAATTAAAGTTAAAAAGAATTGAATATTAGGATATTCTTTATTCATAAGATGCCATAAGGGTACACAGGAGTCGGAATGGGGGAAAGGGGGGAGGGGGCAGGGGGTAGTGTGCCCCACCGAAACAGGAAAGAGGCACAGGTGCTGGGGAGGGGTAGTGCTTACCTCCTGATCGCCATGGTGACTTCTCCTTTAAAAGTCTGCCACTGTGTGCTATGCCCCTTGTTCTGTCCTAACTGGCTCTTCACAGAGGCATTACTGGGAGGAGACGGGGATGTCCCAGCAGGCTTAGCATGGCCATGCTTCCTCCCAGTAATGCATCTGTAAATAGCCGGCTAGGAGAAAGCATGGGGCATAGCACGCTATGGTGTCAGACTTTTTAAAGGAGAAGTCACCACAGGGATCTGGAGGTAGGCACTGCCCCAGGATTGGGGGAGCGCCAATGTGTATTTTTTTCTGCGCAACCCCAACCTCAGAACATTCTGGCACCCCTGTATGGGTACCACGGCTTTGCAAAGTGGATAAAACAAACAATAGGCATACTGTATGTACAAGATGATACAGACAATTGCAGATCTTTACAAAAACACATAATTTCAATGTGTTGTGCCATAACTGTGTAGAGAAGACAAAGGGGAGAAGACACTGAATGCCATTTACAATCTAGTGTGAATTTGATTATGAATTGGACAGGAAGTTATGGTGGGTACACACTTGGCGATTTTGTAAACAACATCACTAATTTTTACCCTCCTAAGTGATATTGGGGGTCATTCCGAGTTGTTCGCTCGGTAAAAATCTTCGCATCGCAGCGATTTTCCGCTTAATGCGCAATGTCCGCACTGCGACTGCGCCAAGTAAATTTGCTATGCAGTTAGGATTTTTACTCACGGCTTTTTCATCGTTCTGGCGATTGTAATGTGATTGACAGGAAATGGGTGTTACTGGGCGGAAACAGGCCGTTTTATGGGCGTGTGGGAAAAAACGCTACCGTTTCCGGAAAAAACGCAGGAGTGGCCGGAGAAACGGGGGAGTGTCTGGGCGAACGCTGGGTGTGTTTGTGACGTCAAACCAGGAACGACAAGCACTGAACTGATCGCAGATGCCGAGTAAGTCTGAAGCTACTCAGAAACTGCTACGAGGTGTGTAATCGCAATATTGCGAATACATCGTTCGCAATTTTAAGATGCTAAGATTCACTCCCAGTAGGCGGCGGCTTAGCGTGAGCAAATCTGCTAAAATCCGCTTGCGAGCGAACAACTCGGAATGACCCCCATTGTTTACAATATCGCCCAGTGTGCATGTGGCCAGCGATGGTTGTTGCACGCTCCCGGGGGTCGCTGTTGCCTGTACATGCAGCTCAATCTGACTGTATCGTTAGGAGCTGCATGTTCGGTGTGATGTCACTATGCAACATAACTTGTCGGCGGCCCGGGAGGGGAAACACTGTAGAGCGTATCGCATAGTGTGACTGGCAATGGGGTGGGGAGCAGCAGAGATAAAGTGAAAAGACAGGGAAATGTTGCTGGCTGCAGAGATAAGGATTTATTTAAGAAAGGTGATGTAGGAATTTGGAAGGTTAGTGAGGAGTGCATTACAGTAACCTAGGTGAGAGACGATTAGGGTGTGAGACTGGACCTGATGCTGGAAGTATTGCAGAGATGTATATTCTCCCCGTACTTATGTGGGTTTCCTCCAGCTACTCTGGTTTCCTAAAGCACTCCAAAAATATACCGGCAGGTTAATTGGCTCCCAATATAAATTCTGATTCAGATTAGTATGCAAACCCGATGGTAAATTATTATTATCCTTTATTCATATGGTGCCACAAGGGTTCTGCAGCACCCAATTACAGAGTGCATATGCAAATAATCAAAACAGGAAAACAGCAACTTACAGTTGAAGACAATATAGGACAGGTACAGGGTAAATAAACATAGCTACATCAGCAGATGACACTGAGATAAGTATCAGGGTGGCCGAAAACTGCTGGATTTTGGGCAGTTGAGGATTATTAAAATAAGAATTTACTTACCGATAATTCTATTTCTCGGAGTCCGTAGTGGATGCTGGGGTTCCTGAAAGGACCATGGGGAATAGCGGCTCCGCAGGAGACAGGGCACAAAAAGTAAAGCTTTAGGATCAGGTGGTGTGCACTGGCTCCTCCCCCCATGACCCTCCTCCAAGCCTCAGTTAGGATACTGTGCCCGGACGAGCGTACACAATAAGGAAGGATTTTGAATCCCGGGTAAGACTCATACCAGCCACACCAATCACACTGTACAACCTGTGATCTGAACCCAGTTAACAGTATGATAACAGCGGAGCCTCTGAAAGATGGCTCACAACAATAATAACCCGATTTTTGTAACTATGTACAAGTATTGCAGATAATCCGCACTTGGGATGGGCGCCCAGCATCCACTACGGACTCCGAGAAATAGAATTATCGGTAAGTAAATTCTTATTTTCTCTATCGTCCTAGTGGATGCTGGGGTTCCTGAAAGGACCATGGGGATTATACCAAAGCTCCCAAACGGGCGGGAGAGTGCGGATGACTCTGCAGCACCGAATGAGAGAACTCCAGGTCCTCCTTAGCCAGGTTATCAAATTTGTAGGATTTTACAAACGTGTTTGCCCCTGACTAAATAGCCGCTCGGCAAAGTTGTAAAGCCGAGACCCCTCGGGCAGCCGCCCAAGATGAGCCCACCTTCCTTGTGGAATGGGCATTTACATATTTTGGCTGTGGCAGGCCTGCCACAGAATGTGCAAGCTGAATTGTATTACACATCCAACTAGCAAAAGTCTGCTTAGAAGCAAGAGCACCCAGTTTGTTGGGTGCATACAGGATAACAACAAGTCAGTTTTCCTGACTCCAGCCGTCCTGGAACCTATATTTTCAGGGCCCTGACCACATCTAGCAACTTGGAGTCCTCCAAGTCCCTAGTAGGCGCAAGACACCACAATAAGCTGGTTCAGGTGAAACACTGACACCACCTTAGGGAGAGAACTGGGGACGAGTCCGCAGCTCTGCCCTGTCCGAATGGACAAACAGATATGGGCTTTTTTGAGAAAAAAACCACCAATTTTACACTCGCCTGGTCCAGGCCAGGTCCAAGAGCATGTTCACTTTTCATGTGAGATGCTTCAAATCCACAGATTTGACTGGTTTTAAACCAATGTGTTTTGAGGAATCCCAGAACTACGTTGAGATCCCACAGTGCCACTGGAGGCACAAAAGGGGGTTGTATATGCAATACTCCCTTGACAAACTTCTGGACTTCAGGAACTGAAGCCAATTCTTTCTGGAAGAAAAATCGACAGGGCCGAAATTTGAACCTTAATGGACCCCAATTTGAGGCCCATAGACACTCCTGTTTGCAGGAAATGCAGGAATCGACCGAGTTGAAATTTCTTCGTGGGGCCTTCCTGGCCTCACACCACGCAACATATTTTCGCCACATGTGGTGATAATGTTGTGCGGTCACCTCCTTTCTGGCTTTGACCAGGGTAGGAATGACCTCTTCCTGAATGCCTTTTCCCTTAGGATCCGGCGTTCCACCGCCATGCCGTCAAACGCAGCTGCGGTAAGTCTTGGAACAGACATGGTACTTGCTGAAACAAGTCCCTTCTTAGCGGCAGAGGCCATAAGTCCTCTGTGAGCATCTCTTGAAGTTCCGGGTACCAAGTCCTTCTTGGCCAATCCGGAGCCATGAGTATAGTTCTTACTCCTCTACGTCTTATAATTCTCAGTACCTTAGGTATGAAAAGCAGAGGATGGAACACATACACCGACTGGTACACCCACGGTGTTACCAGAACGTCCACAGCTATTGCCTGAGGGTCTCTTAACCTGGCGCAATACCTGTCCCGTTTTTTGTTCAGACGGGACGTGCGGTTTTTGCCACTGCCCTCCTGCTTCTTGTGCCGCCCTGTCTATTTACGTGGGCGACTGCCGTGATGTTTTATCCCACTGGATCAATACCGGCTGACCTTGAAGCAGAGGTCTTGCTAAGCTTAGAGCATTATAAATTTACCCTTAGCTATATTTATGTGGAGAAAAGTCTCCAGACTTGATCACACTCCCTGGAAATTTTTTCCTTGTGTGACTGCTCCCCAGCCTCTTGGGCTGGCCTCCGTGGTCACCAACATCCAAAACTGAATGCCGAATCTGCGGCCCTCTAGAAGATGAGCACTCTGTAACCACCACAGGAGAGACACCCTTGTCCTTGGATATAGGGTTATCCGCTGATGCATCTGAAGATGCGATCCGGACCATTTGTCCAGCAGATCCCACTGAAAAGTTCTTGCATGAAATCTGCCGACTGGAATTGCTTCGAAGGAAGTCACCATTTTTTTACCATGGCCCTTGTGCAATGATGCACTGATTTTAGGAGGTTCCTGACTAGCTCGGATAACTCCCTGGCTTTCTCTTCCGGGGGAAACACCTTTTTCTGGACTGTGTCCAGAATCATCCCTAAGCACTGGAGACTTGTTGTCGGGATCAGCTGCGATTTTGGAATATTTAGAATCCACCCCTGCTGTTGTAACAGTATCCGAGATAGTGCTACTCCGACCTCCAACTGTTCCCTGGACTTTGCCCTTATCAGGAGATCGTCCAAGTAAGGGATAATTAAGACGCCTTTTCTTCGAAGAAGAACCATCATTTCGGCCATTACCTTGGTAAAGACCCGGGGTGCCGTGGACAATCCAAACGGCAGCGTCTGAAACTGATAGTGACAGTTCTGTACCACGAACCTGAGGTACCCTTAGTGATAAGGGCAAATTTGGGACATGGAGGTAAGCATCCCTGATGTCTCGGGACACCATATAATCCCCTTCTTCCCGGTTCGTTATCACTGCTCTGAGTGACTCCATCTTGATTTGAACCTTTGTAAGTGTTCAAATTTTTTTAGATTTAGAATAGGTCTCACCTAGCCTTCTGGCTTCAGTACCACAATATAGTGTGGAATAATACCCCTTTTCTTGTTGTAGGAGGGGTAATTTAATTATCACCTGCTGGGAATACAGCTCGTGAATTTTTTCCCATACTGCCTCCTTGTCGGAGGGAGACCTTGGTAAAGCAGACTTCAGGAGCCTGCGCAGGGGAAACGTCTCGACATTCCAATCTGTACCCCTGGTATACTACTTGTAGGATCCAGGGGTCCTGTACGGTCTCAGCGTCATGCTGAGAGCTTGTCAGAAGCGGTGGAACGCTTCTGTTCCTGGGAATGGGCTGCCTGCTGCAGTCTTCTTCCCTTTCCTCTATCCCTGGGCAGATATGACTCTTATAGGGACGAAAGGACTGAAGCTGAAAAGACGGTGTCTTTTTCTGCAGAGATGTGACTTAGGGTAAAAAACGGTGGATTTTCCAGCAGTTGCCGTGGCCACCAGGTCCGATGGACCGACCCCAAATAACTCCTCTTCCTTTATATGGCAATACACCTTTGTGCCGTTTGGAATCTGCATCACCTGACCACTGTCGTGTCCATAAACATCTTCTGGCAGATATGGACATCGCACTTACTCTTGATGCCAGAGTGCAAATATCCCTCTGTGCATCTCGCATATATAGAAAATTAGAAATGCATCCTTTAAATGCTCTATAGTCAATAAAATACTGTCCCTGTCAAGGGTATCAATATTTTTAGTCAGGGAATCCGACCAAGCCACCCCAGCTCTGCACATCCAGGCTGAGGCGATCGCTGGTCGCAGTATAACACCAGTATGTGTGTATATACTTTTTATGATATTTTCCAGCCTCCTGTCAGCTGGCTCCTTGAGGACGGCCCTATCTATAGACGGTACCGCCACTTGTTCTGATAAGCGTGTGAGCGCCTTATCCACCCTAAGGGGTGTTTCCCAACGCGCCCTAACTTCTGGCGGGAAAGGGTATACCGCCCATATTTTCTATCGGGGGGAACCCACGCATCATCACACACTTCATTTAATTTATCTGATTCAGGAAAAACTACGGTAGTTTTTTCACATCCCACATAATACCCTCTTTTGTGGTACTTGTAGTATCAGAAATATGTAACACCTCCTTCATTGCCCTTAACGTGTGGCCCTAATAAGGAATACGTTTGTTTATTCACCGTCGACACTGGATTCAGTGTCCCTGTCTGTGTCTGTGTCGACCGACTTAAGTAAACGGGCGTTTTAAAACCCCTGACGGTGTTTTTGAGACGTCTGGACCGGTACTAATTGTTTGTCGGCCGTCTCATGTCGTCAACCGACCTTGCCGCGTGTTGACATTATCACGTAATTCCCTAAATAAGCCATCCATTCCGGTGTCGACTCCCTAGAGAGTGACATCACCATTACAGGCAATTGCTCCGCCTCCTCACCAACATCGTCCTCATACATGTCGACACACACGTACCGACACACAGCACACACACAGGGAATGCTCTGATAGAGGACAGGACCTACTAGCCCTTTGGAGAGACAGAGGGAGAGTTTGCCAGCACACACCAAAAACGCTATAATTATATAGGGACAACCTTATATAAGTGTTTTCCCTTATAGCATCTTTTTTATATATTTCTAACGCCAAATTAGTGCCCCCCCTCTCTGTTTTAACCCTGTTTCTGTAGTGCAGTGCAGGGGAGAGCCTGGGAGCCTTCCCTCCAGCCTTTCTGTGAGGGAAAATGGCGCTGTGTGCTGAGGAGATAGGCCCCGCCCCTTTTTCGGCGGCCTCGTCTCCCGCTCTTAACGGATTCTGGCAGGGGTTAAATATCTCCATATAGCCCCCGGAGGCTATATGTGAGGTATTTTTAGCCAAAAATAGGTTTTCATTGCCTCCCAGGGCGCCCCCCTTCCAGCGCCCTGCACCCTCAGTGACTGCCGTGTGAAGTGTGCTGAGAGGAAATGGCGCACAGCTGCAGTGCTGTGCGCTACCTTAAGAAGACTGAGGAGTCTTCATGCCGCCGATTCTGGACCTTCTTCTTGTTTCAGCATCTGCAAGGGGGCCGGCGGCGAGGCTCCGGTGACCATCCAGGCTGTACCTGTGATCGTCCCTCTGGAGCTAATGTCCAGTAGCCAAAGAAGCCAATCCATCCTGCATGCAGGTGAGTTCACTTCTTCTCCCCTAAGTCCCTCGTTGCAGTGATCCTGTTGCCAGCAGGACTCACTGTAAAATAAAAAACCTAAGCTAAACTTTTCTAAGCAGCTCTTTAGGAGAGCCACCTAGATTGCACCCTTCTCGGCCGGGCACAAAAATCTAACTGAGGCTTGGAGGAGGGTCATGGGGGGAGGAGCCAGTGCACACCACCTGATCCTAAAGCTTTACTTTTTGTGCCCTGTCTCCTGCGGAGCCGCTATTCCCCATGGTCCTTTCAGGAACCCCAGCATCCACTAGGACGATAGAGAAAATAAGAAAAGTATAAGCACATGAGGGAAGAGGGCCCTACTCGTGAGTGCTTACATTCTAATGGATATATGTACAAAATAAGAATTTACTTACCGATAATTCTATTTCTCGGAGTCCGTAGTGGATGCTGGGGTTCCTGAAAGGACCATGGGGAATAGCGGCTCCGCAGGAGACAGGGCACAAAAAGTAAAGCTTTTCCAGATCAGGTGGTGTGCACTGGCTCCTCCCCCTATGACCCTCCTCCAGACTCCAGTTAGGTACTGTGCCCGGACGAGCGTACACAATAAGGGAGGATTTTGAATCCCGGGTAAGACTCATACCAGCCACACCAATCACACCGTACAACTTGTGATCTAAACCCAGTTAACAGTATGATAACAGAAGAGCCTCTGAAAGATGGCTCCCTAAACAATAACCCGAATTAGTTAACAATAACTATGTACAAGTATTGCAGATAATCCGCACTTGGGATGGGCGCCCAGCATCCACTACGGACTCCGAGAAATAGAATTATCGGTAAGTAAATTCTTATTTTCTCTATCGTCCTAGTGGATGCTGGGGTTCCTGAAAGGACCATGGGGATTATACCAAAGCTCCCAAACGGGCGGGAGAGTGCGGATGACTCTGCAGCACCGAATGAGAGAACTCCAGGTCCTCTTTTGCCAGGGTATCAAATTTGTAGAATTTTACAAACGTGTTCTCCCCTGACCACGTAGCTGCTCGGCAGAGTTGTAATGCCGAGACCCCTCGGGCAGCCGCCCAAGATGAGCCCACCTTCCTTGTGGAATGGGCCTTAACAGATTTAGGCTGTGGCAGGCCTGCCACAGAATGTGCAAGTTGAATTGTGTTACAAATCCAACGAGCAATCGACTGCTTAGAAGCAGGCGCACCCAACTTGTTGGGTGCATACAGTATAAACAGCGAGTCAGATTTTCTGACTCCAGCCGTCCTTGAAATGTATATTTTTAAAGCTCTGACAACGTCCAACAACTTGGAGTCCTCCAAGTCGCTTGTAGCCGCAGGCACTACAATAGGCTGGTTCAGGTGAAACGCTGATACCACCTTAGGGAGAAAATGCGGACGCGTCCGCAGCTCTGCCCTATCCGAATGGAAAATTAAATAAGGGCTTTTATAAGATAAAGCCGCCAGTTCAGATACTCTCCTGGCGGAAGCCAGGGCCAGTAACATAGTCACTTTCCATGTGAGATATTTCAAATCCACATTTTTTAGTGGTTCAAACCAATGGAATTTGAGGAAATCTAAAACTACATTTAGATCCCACGGTGCCACCGGAGGCACCACAGGAGGCTGTATATGCAGTACTCCTTTGACAAAAGTCTGGACCTCAGGGACTGAGGCCAATTCTTTTTGGAAGAATATTGACAGGGCCGAAATTTGAACCTTAATAGATCCCAATTTGAGACCCATAGACAATCCTGATTGCAGGAAATGTAGGAAACGACCCAGTTGAAATTCCTCCGTCGGAGCACTCCGATCCTCGCACCACGCAACATATTTCCGCCAAATGCGGTGATAATGCTTCGCGGTGACTTCCTTTCTTGCCTTAATCAAGGTAGGAATGACTTCTTCTGGAATGCCTTTTCCTTTTAGGATCTGGCGTTCAACCGCCATGCCGTCAAACGCAGCCGCGGTAAGTCTTGAAAGAGGCAGGGACCCTGTTGAAGCAGGTCCCTTCTCAGAGGTAGAGGCCACGGATCGTCCGTGACCATCTCTTGAAGTTCCGGGTACCAAGACCTTCTTGGCCAATCCGGAGCCACTAGTATCGTTCTTACTCCGCTTTGCCGTATGATTCTCAATACCTTTGGTATGAGAGGCAGAGGAGGAAACACATACACCGACTGGTACACCCAAGGTGTTACCAGCGCGTCCACAGCTATTGCCTGCGGATCTCTTGACCTGGCGCAATACCTGTCCAGTTTTTTGTTGAGGCGAGACGCCATCATGTCCACCATTGGTCTTTCCCAACGGTTTATTAGCATGTGGAAAACTTCTGGATGAAGTCCCCACTCTCCCGGGTGAAGATCGTGTCTGCTGAGGAAGTCTGCTTCCCAGTTGTCCACGCCCGGGATGAACACTGCTGACAGTGCTATCACGTGATTCTCCGCCCAGCGAAGGATCCTGGCAGCTTCTGCCATTGCACTCCTGCTTCTTGTGCCGCCCTGTCTGTTTACATGGGCGACTGCCGTGATGTTGTCCGACTGGATCAACACCGGTCTTCCTTGAAGCAGAGGTTCCGCCTGGCTTAGAGCATTGTAGATTGCTCTTAGTTCCAGAATGTTTATGTGAAGAGACTTTTCCAGGCTCGTTGCATGGAATCTGCCGAATGGAATTGCTTCGTAAGAAGCCACCATTTTTCCCAGGACTCTTGTGCATTGATGTACAGACACCTTTCCTGGTTTTAGGAGGTTCCTGACCAGGTCGGATAACTCCTTGGCTTTTTCCTCGGGAAGAAAAACCTTTTTCTGAACCGTGTCCAGAATCATCCCTAGGAACAGCAGACGAGTTGTCGGCATTAATTGGGATTTTGGAATATTCAGAATCCATCCGTGCTGCTTTAGCACCTCTTGAGATAGTGCTAATCCCATCTCTAGCTGTTCTCTGGACCTTGCCCTTATTAGGAGATCGTCCAAGTATGGGATAATTAATACGCCTTTTCTTCGAAGAAGAATCATCATCTCGGCCATTACCTTTGTAAAGACCCGAGGTGCCGTGGACAAACCAAACGGCAGCGTCTGAAACTGATAGTGACAGTTTTGTACAACGAACCTGAGGTACCCCTGGTGTGAGGGGTAAATTGGAACGTGGAGATACGCATCCTTGATGTCCAAGGATACCATAAAGTCCCCTTCTTCCAGGTTCGCTATCACTGCTCTGAGTGACTCCATCTTGAACTTGAACTTCTTTATGTACAGGTTCAAGGACTTCAGATTTAGAATAGGCCTTACCGAGCCATCCGGCTTCGGTACCACAAATAGAGTGGAATAATACCCCTTCCCTTGTTGTAGAAGAGGTACCTTGACTATCACCTGCTGAGAGTACAGCTTGTGAATGGCTTCCAAAACCGTCTCCCTTTCGGAGGGGGACGTTGGTAAAGCAGACTTCAGGAAACGGCGAGGTGGATCTGTCTCTAATTCCAACCTGTACCCCTGAGATATTATCTGCAGGATCCAGGGATCTACCTGCGAGTGAGCCCACTGCGCGCTGTAATTTTTGAGACGACCGCCCACCGTCCCCGAGTCCGCTTGAGAAGCCCCAGCGTCATGCTGAGGCTTTTGTAGAAGCCGGGGAGGGCTTCTGTTCCTGGGAAGGAGCTGCCTGTTGCTGTCTCTTCCCTCGACCTCTGCCTCGTGGCAGATATGAATAGCCCTTTGCTCTCTTATTTTTAAAGGAACGAAAGGGCTGCGGTTGAAAAGTCGGTGCCTTTTTCTGTTGGGGAGTGACTTGAGGTAGAAAGGTGGATTTCCCGGCTGTAGCCGTGGCCACCAAATCTGATAGACCGACTCCAAATAACTCCTCCCCTTTATACGGCAAAACTTCCATATGCCGTTTTGAATCCGCATCGCCTGTCCACTGTCGCGTCCATAAAGCTCTTCTGGACGAAATGGACATAGCACTTACCCGTGATGCCAGTGTGCAGATATCCCTCTGTGCATCACGCATATAAAGAAATGCATCCTTTATTTGTTCTAACGACAGTAAAATATTGACCCTGTCCAGGGTATCAATATTTTCAATCAGGGACTCTGACCAAACTACCCCAGCACTGCACATCCAGGCAGTCGCTATAGCTGGTCGTAGTATAACACCTGCATGTGTGTATATACTTTTTTGGATATTTTCCATCCTCCTATCTGATGGATCTTTAAGTGCGGCCGTCTCAGGAGAGGGTAACGCCACTTGTTTAGATAAGCGTGTTAGCGCCTTGTCCACCCTAGGAGGTGTTTCCCAGCGCTCCCTAACCTCTGGCGGGAAAGGGTATAATGCCAATAATTTCTTTGAAATTATCAGCTTTTTATCAGGGGCAACCCACGCTTCATCACACACGTCATTTAATTCTTCTGATTCAGGAAAAACTATAGGTAGTTTTTTCACACCCCACATAATACCCTGTTTAGTGGTACCTGTAGTATCAGCTAAATGTAACGCCTCCTTCATTGCCAAAATCATATAACGTGTGGCCCTACTGGAAAATACGGTTGATTCGTCACCGTCACCACTGGAATCAGTGCCTGTGTCTGGGTCTGTGTCAACCGACTGAGGCAAAGGGCGTTTCACAGCCCCTGACGGTGTTTGAGGCGCCTGGACAGGCACTAATTGATTGTCCGGCCGCCTCATGTCGTCAAACGACTGCTTAAGCGAGTTGACGCTATCCCGTAATTCCACAAATAAAGGCATCCATTCTGGTGTCGACCCCCTAGGAGGTGACATCCCCATATTTGGCAATTGCTCCGCCTCCACACCAATATCGTCCTCATACATGTCGACACACACGTACCGACACACAGCAGACACACAGGGAATGCTCTACACGAAGACAGGACCCACTAGCCCTTTGGGGAGACAGAGGGAGAGTCTGCCAGCACACACCAAAAAAGCGCTATATATGACAGGGATAGCCTTATAATAAGTGCTCCCTTATAGCTGCTTTATATATATCAAAATATTGCCATTAAATTTGCCCCCCCTCTCTGTTTTACCCTGTTTCTGTAGTGCAGTGCAGGGGAGAGACCTGGGAGCCGTCCTGACCAGCGGAGCTGTGAGAGGAAATGGCGCCGTGTGCTGAGGAGATAGGCCCCGCCCCTTTTCCGGCGGGCTCGTCTCCCGCTATTTTGTGAATCCAGGCAGGGGTTAAATATCTCCATATAGCCTCTGGGGGCTATATGTGAGGTATTTTTAGCCTTTTAATAGGTTTTCATTTGCCTCCCAGGGCGCCCCCCCCCCAGCGCCCTGCACCCTCAGTGACTGCGTGTGAAGTGTGCTGAGAGGAAAATGGCGCACAGCTGCAGTGCTGTGCGCTACCTTTAGAAGACTGCAGGAGTCTTCAGCCGCCGATTCTGGACCTCTTCTTACTTCAGCATCTGCAAGGGGGCCGGCGGCGCGGCTCCGGTGACCATCCAGGCTGTACCTGTGATCGTCCCTCTGGAGCTGATGTCCAGTAGCCAAGAAGCCAATCCATCCTGCACGCAGGTGAGTTCACTTCTTCTCCCCTCTGTCCCTCGTTGCAGTGATCCTGTTGCCAGCAGGAATCACTGTAAAATAAAAAACCTAAGCTAAACTTTCTCTAAGCAGCTCTTTATGAGAGCCACCTAGAATTGCACCCTTCTCGGCCGGGCACAAAAATCTAACTGGAGTCTGGAGGAGGGTCATAGGGGGAGGAGCCAGTGCACACCACCTGATCTGGAAAAGCTTTACTTTTTGTGCCCTGTCTCCTGCGGAGCCGCTATTCCCCATGGTCCTTTCAGGAACCCCAGCATCCACTAGGACGATAGAGAAATATATCTGTACAAATCCGAGGTATGGGGGTCCGCGCATGTGCAGAATGGGTCTGTATGATCAATCACAGTCCTCCCTTAGGTGCAGTATCACCGTTCCCCATTTTGTGGGTCAGCCGAGTCCAGGGTATGCGTTGATGTATGCAGACTTCCTGAACCCGGCAGAGGGTTCCGCCAGCCAGTCTGAGTAGGCAGTGCCAGATTAAGGTCCACATGGGCCTGGAGCTGAAATTTATGAAGGGCCTATAGTGTGCCACCAAACGGGGTGGGACCTGCACCACGGGGGTGTGTCTAATGATGTGGAGGGCATAACCAGTGCTTTGAGGAATGGTCTGTAAAGGTGGTATGTCTAGCACCATGATGGTCTTAGTACTGCCTACCTTCGGCAACCTCAATGTCCCTCCCCTCTTCACATATATATATATATATATATATTATGCCCCCGCCCTCACAAACACATTTTGGTTGCATGATAGTAGTCACCTTTGGTAATATGCACATATCGCACCACCTGTGGGCAGGCACAGGTGTAAGTATTGCTGCCTGTGCTACACTACATTTCCCACCACACATTTCAATACCCAGTGAGCCAAAAAAAAAAGTGGGTCCCAGGGACCCCTCACTTTTTACCGGTCTTTTTCTGGGTCCCATCGGAATGAAGGTTCTTATTAATTTTAATCTTGTTTGGACACTACAAAAGTGTTGCAAGATGGGGGATGGGGGGTGACAGTGCTGCTGGGCTGAATAGCATGCAGGACACCCTGCACCAGAGCTGTAACTAGACATTTTGGTGCCCTTAGGCAAAAAGTGAATTGGTGTTACACCACGCAGACCAAAAACTATAGGTAGAGCGCGCCCTAGGCGCGCCGCAAAATTTTAGGAGCGTGGCTTCATAGGGAAGGGGCGTGGCCACATAATAGTGTCAATTCACATTACACCACACAGTAGTGCCGCTTATACACATTGCACCAGGTAGAACCTCCTATGCACACTGCGCCAGGTAGAGCACGTGCTACACTTTGCACCAGGTAGAGCACGTCATACACTTTGCACCAGGTACAGCACGTCATACACTTTGCACCAGGTACAGCACGTCATACACTTTGCACCAGGTACAGCACGTCATATACTTTGCACCAGGTACAGCCCGTCATACACTTTGCTCCAGGTACAGCACGTCATACACTTTGCTCCAGGTACAGCACGTCATACACTTTGCTCCAGGTACAGCACGTCATACACTTTGCACCAGGTACAGCACGTCATACACTTTGCTCCAGGTAGAGGACTTATAGAAATTGCACCAGGTAGAGCACGTTATACACATTATGCCAGGTAGAGCACGTTATCAAACACATTGCGCCAGGTAGAACACGCTATACACAATGCGCCAGGTAGAACACGTTATACACAATGTGCCCGATACAGCACATTATTATACACATTGCGCCAGGTAGAGCACGTTATCATACACATTGCGCCAGGTAGAACACGTTATACACATTGCGCCAGGTAGAACACGTTATCATACACATTGCCGCTAGGTAGAGCAAGTTATCATACACATTGCGCCAGGTAGAACATGTTATTATACACAATGCACCTGGTAGAGCATTGAGGCACATTGCAGTAACCACTTATGACTTCCAGTTGCACAAAGGGGCCATTTGACACATGTGGCTCCACCCCCAGCAGCGACTTACTGACACCATTTTTTCTGACAGCACAGTGCAGTGAGTGCACTGGCACAAGTAGCCAGCCGGCACCTGTAGTGACCGCAGCCTGGAGGAGCTCTATATGAAATCGCAAGCAGAGGCTGTTCTCTGGCAAGAAGCTCGTCCAATCGCTTCCTCTGACGGGCTGGCTACTGCTAAATATACCGACAATCAGTTACAACTGTGTCAAAGTAGTGGAGCTCCAGGTGCAATGGGAAAGTCAGTGTCACTGCACAGTTGTACTGATTACTGGTATATTTAGCAGTGGCCAGCCCGCCAGGGGAAGTGATTGGAGGAGCTCCTTCTTGCCAGCCTCTGGTTGCGATTTCACAGATAGCTCCTTCAGGATGCACTGTGCTGTCAGAAAAATGGTGTCAGTGAGTCGCTGCTGGGGCCGGTGCCACATGTGTCAAACAGCCCCTTCATGCAGTCTGCCTCCTGGCCCTGCATACTGGTCATTTACATCTGCCGTCCGAAGTCAGGCCCCCGAACCTTACATTCTATCTCCCTGCGTGCCCGGCTCCCACTGCCCGAGGTCAGACCCTGACACTCTGGGCGGCCTCACATTGCACACGCGGAGCTTGCAGCCCCTGGACATCCCGCAAATGCACCAGCTACTCCAGATGAAACGGGGCGACGCAGCACTGTCTACTGCTTACCTACAGCGGGAGCTGCGGGAGCTGCGCAGCCCGGGCGGCTCCTGCTGCTTACACTGCCCTCTCAGGGAGCTGAAAGGTGATTGTCGGGTCTCGGTGGGGCGTTGAGCGGGTCCCGGGTAGGGGGGTGGCGGCGGGCAGATCCGGAGCTGTACTCCCAGTCGCAGGGGAGGGTGCTGGCGGCAGAGCGGAGGTGGAGCCGGATGAGCGGGGCCAGTCTGTCAGCCCTGCAGCACATATTCATGTGCTGGCGGGGAGCAGGATTCAAAGCGGGAGATGCTGCAGGCTGTGATTGAATGGAGACTACAGGAGGTGATTGGCTGAGGAAACAGCCAGTCACCTCCTGCGTTCCGCTGACTGGCTTAAGACATGAAAACACATATTCAGATGAGCGCCTCCTGTGGGACCCGCTCATCTTCTAAATGTGAGTCCCGGGCGGCTGTTTCTGGGTAAAATACGTGCCATAGCGCATTTTTGCGATCACTGAATACATGTCACCCATCAATCAATTCTGTATACAAAACTACTACTCATAGATACCACCCCTGAAATGCTGAAATATTCCTCATTCGCCACCACTCCCTAACCGAGTGGTTCTCAAACAGTGTGCCGCAGCACCCTGGGGTGCCTCGGGGCACTTGCAGGGGTGCCTTGGATTGATGGTCTAGGACCAATTCAAACTATTTATGGTCAATGCAATTGGAAAAACTAGCGCTTGTGGCTTCCAATCATAAAATATGTGGACAAACCGAAGCAAATCTTGTTTCTTACCACACGATTGAACATAATGATGCCATATAAACAATTAATATTTCAGTTAATATTTCTTTCTACATTTCTCAGTAAGAAACTTTTGGCCTAGGGGCGCCGTGAACAAAATTCTGATACTCTATGGCGCAGTAATTTAAAAGAAAAAAGGGGAACCACTGCCCTAACTCCATATTTAACCATCTCTAATTCCTTTCACCACCACTCCACTGCCATCGTGCCCTGACCACACAACAGACACACTGATATACCCCTAACTCGCCATCATGCTCTGACCAAACAACAGACACCTAAATACCCCTAACTCGCCATTATGCCCTGACCACACAATAGACACACAAATACCCCTCACTCGTCATCATGCCCTGACCAAACAACAGACACCTAAATACCCCTAACTCGCCATCATGCCCTGACCACACAATAGACACACAAATGCCCTCACTCGCCATCATGCCCTGACCACAATAGATACATAAATACCCTCACTCACCATCATGCCCTAACCACACAGCAGACACACAAACACCCATTCCAAGATCTGCCCAAAAAATAAAGCCCCCAAAGAAAATTGTGTAACATTTTAATTTCTTAAATTAATTTGCCCTACCTCTCAGTGTACTCAATGTTATGCATTCCTCCTTCCTCCGGATGTATTACGCAGAAGCTTCTTAGTTTGAGATGTTGCTGTTATCCAACACTGGCGCCTGGGACATAGTGGTCGCCCATTTTAAAAAAGCCACAAAAAAAAAAAAAAGGCAAAAATACAGAATACAAATACACACACAGGTAAAAGGAACATATATTATGATTCTAAAAATATAGCCCCATTTACCTTTTTGGTGCTTATATACAGTATTTGGATAGATATCTTTTATCTAATATCACTATTGCAATCCTAATATACATTCTGTTTAGATTATTTTTTCCCATCTTTCATTTTTTTATTTTAAGTTGTCCTATATCTTTCACATATGATTGCACCCCTTTATGTCTGAATGTTCTGCATTGTCCTCCCCTCTCCTCCCATACCTGTATGTGTTGCACTAAGCTTCCCCCTTCATATGTATGTTCTGTATTGTGCTCCTGCCCTTATCTGTATTCCCTGTATTGTGCTACCCCCTCATCTGTATTCCCTGTATTGTGATATGTTCTGCATTTTGTCCCCAATAAAATGGGGAAAAACTGTGAAAAATATTGATGGTATATATCTGAATACTGATAAAATCGATAAATAGAGTCTTATCTTTATACAAATACAACAATATTTATTATTCTGAAAACCTACACAAAATTCACACAGACATACTGTATATAAAAACACAACTATCAAAGGCCTTTTTAGCTAAGTTAGCTTATTTATATAGGGTGTAAATGGTTTCACCCGCTGTAGGAAAAATGTCTTATAGTACAGAGTTCATACAAAAAATTGCAGATGAATAATATAGAATAAGTTACCAGACCACGTTTAGTTCATTAGTAGGAGACTCTTATATGGAAATCGTTTCTTAAGTTAGCAAGTTCAGGATCTGGCCAGCCGCATCAGCACCCGCTACGCTGGTGGATTGTTGCCCCGTCAAGAAAATCGGTTAATGAGCCGGATAGTGCAGGATGAGGATATATATATTGTTGTCTTGCACACACCTCAGCCATAGTACTAATATCGCCCCACTTCAAGCAGGTTTGGTAGTGCATCGGAAGCTTAAGTAGAATTAGTGATCTCCAACAGATATGTACAGTATGTGTGGGGATACCTTCATCCTCTCCGGCTCATTAACTTACAGTACCAATTTGCTTGGCAGGGCAACAATCCACAAGCGTGTCGGGTGACGGTGTGGCTGGCCGGTACCTGAACATGCAAACTTTAAGGGACGAATTCCATCTAAGAGTCTCCTACTAATGAACTAAACATGGTTTGGTAACTTGTTCTATATTATTCATCGGCAATATATAGAAGTGGATTTTTTGTATGAACGGTTATTATATTTTATCTTCAACGGATGAAACCATTTACATTCTATATAAATAAGCTAATTTATCTAAAAAGGGCTTTGATGTTTGTGGTTTTTTTTATATGTCTATGTGAATTTTGTGTAGGTTTTATATGTGTTTTGGATAATAAATATTGTTTTCTTTTTATAAAGAGAAGTCTCCTATCAATTTTATCAATAGACATATACCAAATATATCTTGCAGTGTGTCCCCCTCTGTCCATTATTATATCATTGTTCCCCTTTATCTATTATTATACCTCCTCACCACCCCCACCCCCCCGTGTCCATTATTATATCATTGTTCCCCTATATCTATTATTATACCACCCCACCCCACCCCCAGTGTCCATTACTATAGCACTATAGCATTGTTCCCCTCTATCTATTATTATGCCTCCCCCCCCCCACCCCCCGTGTCCATTATTATATCACTGTTCCCCTCTGTCCATTATTATGCCTCCCCGTCCCCCACCCCCCTGTGTCCATTATTATATCACCGATCTCCTCTGTCCATTATTATGACCCCACCCCCCACAGATAGTGTTTTGGTCTCTACCTTGAAGATTACTTACCTTCTCTCCTCTCTGTTCCCCTGTCTCGGCTCCTCCTCCAGGTGCTGACAGGAGGAAGATCAGGTGCTGCCAGCGTATAGCAACAGGCAGCATCCAGCAGTCAGGAGGATCCACTGGCGGCTCACTTCCATTGTCATCGGCTGCACCCGCGCGCAGAGCACAGCGCGGTGGCGCCTATGTGATGTCATGTGGCGCGACATCACATGACGCAGAGAGGGCAGGTGAAGCCGCTGCCTGTTTACAGTCGGGTTTGAATTAGAGATGAGCGGGTTCGGTTTCTTTGAATCCGAACCCGCACGAACTTCACTTTTTTTTTCACGGGTCCGAGCGACTCGGATCTTCCCGCCTTGCTCGGTTAACCCGAGCGCGCCCGAACGTCATCATGACGCTGTCGGATTCTCGCGAGACTCGGATTCTATATAAGGAGCCGCGCGTCGCCGCCATTTTCACACGTGCATTGAGATTGATAGGGAGAGGACGTGGCTGGCGTCCTCTCCATTTAGATTAGATTTAGAAGAGAGAGAGAGAGAGAGATTGCTGTGATACTGTAGATTAGAAGAGAGTGCAGACAGAGTTTAGTGACTGACGACCACAGTGACCAGTGACCACCAGAGACAGTGCAGTTGTTTGTTTTATTTAATATATCCGTTCTCTGCCTGAAAAAAACGATACACAGTCACACAGTGACTCAGTCTGTGTGCACTGCTCAGCCCAGTGTGCTGCACATCAATGTATTGTATATAAAGCTTATAATTGTGGGGGAGACTGGGGAGCACTGCAGGTTGTTATAGCAGGAGCCAGGAGTACATGATAAATAATATTATATTAAAATTAAACAGTGCACACTTTTGCTGCAGGAGTGCCACTGCCAGTGTGACTAGTGGTGACCAGTGCCTGACCACCAGTATATTAGTAGTATTGTATAGTATACTATCTCTTTATCAACCAGTCTATATTAGCAGCAGACACAGTACAGTGCGGTAGTTCACGGCTGTGGCTACCTCTGTGTCGGCACTCGGCAGGCAGTCCGTCCATCCATAATTGTATTATAATATATACCACCTAACCGTGGTTTTTTTTTCATTCTTTATACCGTCGTCATACTAGTTGTTACGAGTATACTACTATCTCTTTATCAACCAGTGTACAGTGCGGTAGTTCACGGCTGTGGCTACCTCTGTGTCGGCACTCGGCAGGCAGTCCGTCCAACCATAATTGTATTATATACCACCTAACCGTGGTTTTTTTTTCATTCTTTATACCGTCGTCATACTAGTTGTTACGAGTATACTACTATCTCTTTATCAACCAGTGTACAGTGCGGTAGTTCACGGCTGTGGCTACCTCTGTGTCGGCACTCGGCAGGCAGTCCGTCCATCCATAATTGTATTATAATATATACCACCTAACCGTGGTTTTTTTTTCATTCTTTATACCGTCGTCATACTAGTTGTTACGAGTATACTACTATCTCTTTATCAACCAGTGTACAGTGCGGTAGTTCACGGCTGTGGCTACCTCTGTGTCGGCACTCGGCAGGCAGTCCGTCCAACCATAATTGTATTATAATATATACCACCTAACCGTGGTTTTTTTTTCATTCTTTATACCGTCGTCATACTAGTTGTTACGAGTATACTACTATCTCTTTATCAACCAGTGTACAGTGCGGTAGTTCACGGCTGTGGCTACCTCTGTGTCGGCACTCGGCAGGCAGTCCGTCCAACCATAATTGTATTATATACCACCTAACCGTGGTTTTTTTTTCATTCTTTATACCGTCGTCATACTAGTTGTTACGAGTATACTACTATCTCTTTATCAACCAGTGTACAGTGCGGTAGTTCACGGCTGTGGCTACCTCTGTGTCGGCACTCGGCAGGCAGTCCGTCCATCCATAATTGTATTATAATATATACCACCTAACCGTGGTTTTTTTTTCATTCTTTATACCGTCGTCATACTAGTTGTTACGAGTATACTACTATCTCTTTATCAACCAGTGTACAGTGCGGTAGTTCACGGCTGTGGCTACCTCTGTGTCGGCACTCGGCAGGCAGTCCGTCCAACCATAATTGTATTATAATATATACCACCTAACCGTGGTTTTTTTTTCATTCTTTATACCGTCGTCATACTAGTTGTTACGAGTATACTACTATCTCTTTATCAACCAGTGTACAGTGCGGTAGTTCACGGCTGTGGCTACCTCTGTGTCGGCACTCGGCAGGCAGTCCGTCCAACCATAATTGTATTATATACCACCTAACCGTGTTTTTTTTTTCATTCTTTATACCGTCGTCATACTAGTTGTTACGAGTATACTACTATCTCTTTATCAACCAGTGTACAGTGCGGTAGTTCACGGCTGTGGCTACCTCTGTGTCGGCACTCGGCAGGCAGTCCGTCCAACCATAATTGTATTATAATATATACCACCTAACCGTGGTTTTTTTTTCATTCTTTATACCGTCGTCATACTAGTTGTTACGAGTATACTACTATCTCTTTATCAACCAGTGTACAGTGCGGTAGTTCACGGCTGTGGCTACCTCTGTGTCGGCACTCGGCAGGCAGTCCGTCCAACCATAATTGTATTATAATATATACCACCTAACCGTGGTTTTTTTTTCATTCTTTATACCGTCGTCATACTAGTTGTTACGAGTATACTACTATCTCTTTATCAACCAGTGTACAGTGCGGTAGTTCACGGCTGTGGCTACCTCTGTGTCGGCACTCGGCAGGCAGTCCGTCCATCCATAATTGTATTATATACCACCTAACCGTGGTTTTTTTATACCACCTAACCGTGGCAGTCCGTCCATAATTGTATACTAGTATCCAATCCATCCATCTCCATTGTTTACCTGAGGTGCCTTTTAGTTCTGCCTATAAAATATGGAGAACAAAAAAATAAGAATTTACTTACCGATAATTCTATTTCTCGGAGTCCGTAGTGGATGCTGGGGTTCCTGAAAGGACCATGGGGAATAGCGGCTCCGCAGGAGACAGGGCACAAAAAGTAAAGCTTTAGGATCAGGTGGTGTGCACTGGCTCCTCCCCCTATGACCCTCCTCCAAGCCTCAGTTAGGTACTGTGCCCGGACGAGCGTACACAATAAGGAAGGATTTATGAATCCCGGGTAAGACTCATACCAGCCACACCAATCACACTGTACAACCTGTGATCTGAACCCAGTTAACAGTATGATAACAGCGGAGCCTCTGAAAGGATGGCTCACAACAATAATAACCCGATTTTTGTAACTATGTACAAGTAATGCAGATAATCCGCACTTGGGATGGGCGCCCAGCATCCACTACGGACTCCGAGAAATAGAATTATCGGTAAGTAAATTCTTATTTTCTCTATCGTCCTAGTGGATGCTGGGGTTCCTGAAAGGACCATGGGGATTATACCAAAGCTCCCAAATGGGCGGGAGAGTGCGGATGACTCTGCAGCACCGAATGAGAGAACTCCAGGTCCTCCTTAGCCAGGGTATCAAATTTGTAGGATTTTACAAACGTGTTTGCCCCTGACTAAATAGCCGCTCGGCAAAGTTGTAAAGCCGAGACCCCTCGGGCAGCCGCCCAAGATGAGCCCACCTTCCTTGTGGAATGGGCATTTACATATTTTGGCTGTGGCAGGCCTGCCACAGAATGTGCAAGCTGAATTGTATTACACATCCAACTAGCAAAAGTCTGCTTAAAAGCAAGAGCACCCAGTTTGTTGGGTGCATACAGGATAACAGCAAGTCAGTTTTCCTGACTCCAGCCGTCCTGGAACCTATATTTTCAGGGCCCTGACCACATCTAGCAACTTGGAGTCCTCCAAGTCCCTAGTAGGCGCAAGACACCCCAATAAGCTGGTTCAGGTGAAACACTGACACCACCTTAGGGAGAGAACTGGGGACGAGTCCGCAGCTCTGCCCTGTCCGAATGGACAAACAGATATGGGCTTTTTTGAGAAAAAAAACCACCAATTTGACACTCGCCTGGTCCAGGCCAGGTCCAAGAGCATGTTCACTTTTCATGTGAGATGCTTCAAATCCACAGATTTGACTGGTTTTAAACCAATGTGTTTTGAGGAATCCCAGAACTACGTTGAGATCCCACAGTGCCACTGGAGGCACAAAAGGGGGTTGTATATGCAATACTCCCTTGACAAACTTCTGGACTTCAGGAACTGAAGCCAATTCTTTCTGGAAGAAAAATCGACAGGGCCGAAATTTGAACCTTAATGGACCCCAATTTGAGGCCCATAGACACTCCTGTTTGCAAGAAATGCAGGAATCGACCGAGTTGAAATTTCTTCGTGGGGCCTTCCTGGCCTCACACCACGCAACATATTTTCGCCACATGTGGTGATAATGTTGTGCGGTCACCTCCTTTCTGGCTTTGACCAGGGTAGGAATGACCTCTTCCTGAATGCCTTTTCCCTTAGGATCCGGCGTTCCACCGCCATGCCGTCAAACGCAGCTGCGGTAAGTCTTGGAACAGACATGGTACTTGCTGAAACAAGTCCCTTCTTAGCGGCAGAGGCCATAAGTCCTCTGTGAGCATCTCTTGAAGTTCCGGGTACCAAGTCCTTCTTGGCCAATCCGGAGCCATGAGTATAGTTCTTACTCCTCTACGTCTTATAATTCTCAGTACCTTAGGTATGAAAAGCAGAGGATGGAACACATACACCGACTGGTACACCCACGGTGTTACCAGAACGTCCACAGCTATTGCCTGAGGGTCTCTTAACCTGGCGCAATACCTGTCCCGTTTTTTGTTCAGACGGGACGCCATCATGTCCACCTTTGGTAATTCCCAACGGTTTACAATTATGTGGAAAACTTCCCCATGAAGTTCCCACTCTGCCGGGTGGAGTTCGTGCCTACTGAGGAAGTCTGCTTCCCAGTTTCCATTCCCGGAATGAAACACTGCTGACAGTGCTATCACATGATTTTCCGCCCAGCGAAAAGTCCTTGCAGTTTTTGCCACTGCCCTCCTGCTTCTTGTGCCGCCCTGTCTATTTACGTGGGCGACTGCCGTGATGTTTTATCCCACTGGATCAATACCGGCTGACCTTGAAGCAGAGGTCTTGCTAAGCTTAGAGCATTATAATTTTACCCTTAGCTATATTTATGTGGAGAAAAATCTCCAGACTTGATCACACTCCCTGGAAATTTTTTCCTTGTGTGACTGCTCCCCAGCCTCTCGGGCTGGCCTCCGTGGTCACCAACATCCAAAACTGAATGCCGAATCTGCGGCCCTCTAGAAGATGAGCACTCTGTAACCACCACAGGAGAGACACCCTTGTCCTTGGATATAGGGTTATCCGCTGATGCATCTGAAGATGCGATCCGGACCATTTGTCCAGCAGATCCCACTGAAAAGTTCTTGCATGAAATCTGCCGACTGGAATTGCTTCGAAGGAAGTCACCATTTTTTTACCATGGCCCTTGTGCAATGATGCACTGATTTTAGGAGGTTCCTGACTAGCTCGGATAACTCCCTGGCTTTCTCTTCCGGGAGAAACACCTTTTTCTGGACTGTGTCCAGAATCATCCCTAAGCACAGGAGACTTGTTGTCGGGATCAGCTGCGATTTTGGAATATTTAGAATCCACCCGTGCTGTTGTAACAGTATCCGAGATAGTGCTACTCCGGCCTCCAACTGTTCCCTGGACTATGCCCTTATCAGGAGATCGTCCAAGTAAGGGATAATTAAGACGCCTTTTCTTCGAAGAAGAACCATCATTTCGGCCATTACCTTGGTAAAGACCCGGGGTGCCGTAGACAATCCAAACGGCAGCGTCTGAAACTGATAGTGACAGTTCTGTACCACGAACCTGAGGTACCCTTAGTGATAAGAGCAAATTTGGGACATGGAGGTAAGCATCCCTGATGTCTCGGGACACCAGATAGTCCCCTTCTTCCCGGTTCGTTATCACTGCTCTGAGTGACTCCATCTTGATTTGAACCTTTGTAAGTGTTCAAATTTTTTTAGATTTAGAATAGGTCTCACCTAGCCTTCTGGCTTCAGTACCACAATATAGTGTGGAATAATACCCCTTTTCTTGTTGTAGGAGGGGTAATTTAATTATCACCTGCTGGGAATACAGCTCGTGAATTTTTTCCCATACTGCCTCCTTGTCGGAGGGAGACCTTGGTAAAGCAGACTTCAGGAGCCTGCGCAGGGAAAACGTCTCGACATTCCAATCTGTACCCCTGGGATACTACTTGTAGGATCCAGGGGTCCTGTACGGTCTCAGCGTCATGCTGAGAGCTTGTCAGAAGCGGTGGAACGCTTCTGTTCCTGGGAATGGGCTGCCTGCTGCAGTCTTCTTCCCTTTCCTCTATCCCTGGGCAGATATGACTCTTATAGGGACGAAAGGACTGAAGCTGAAAAGACGGTGTCTTTTTCTGCAGAGATGTGACTTAGGGTAAAAACGGTGGATTTTCCAGCAGTTGCCGTGGCCACCAGGTCCGATGGACCGACCCCAAATAACTCCTCTTCCTTTATACGGCAATACACCTTTGTGCCGTTTGGAATCTGCATCACCTGACCACTGTCGTGTCCATAAACATCTTCTGGCAGATATGGACATCGCACTTACTCTTGATGCCAGAGTGCAAATATCCCTCTGTGCATCTCGCATATATAGAAATACATCCTTTAAATGCTCTATAGTCAATAAAATACTGTCCCTGTCAAGGGTATCAATATTTTTAGTCAGGGAATCCGACCAAGCCACCCCAGCTCTGCACATCCAGGCTGAGGCGATCGCTGGTCGCAGTATAACACCAGTATGTGTGTATATACTTTTTATGATATTTTTCCAGCCTCCTGTCAGCTGGCTCCTTGAGGACGGCCCTATCTATAGACGGTACCGCCACTTGTTCTGATAAGCGTGTGAGCGCCTTATCCACCCTAAGGGGTGTTTCCCAACGCGCCCTAACTTCTGGCGGGAAAGGGTATACCGCCCATATTTTCTATCGGGGGGAACCCACGCATCATCACACACTTCATTTAATTTATCTGATTCAGGAAAAACTACGGTAGTTTTTTCACATCCCACATAATACCCTCTTTTGTGGTACTTGTAGTATCAGAAATATGTAACACCTCCTTCATTGCCCTTAACGTGTGGCCCTAATAAGGAATACGTTTGTTTATTCACCGTCGACACTGGATTCAGTGTCCCTGTCTGTGTCTGTGTCGACCGACTAAAGTAAACGGGCGTTTTAAAACCCCTGACGGTGTTTTTGAGACGTCTGGACCGGTACTAATTGTTTGTCGGCCGTCTCATGTCGTCAACCGACCTTGGCGCGTGTTGACATTATCACGTAATTCCCTAAATAAGCCATCCATTCCGGTGTCGACTCCCTAGAGAGTGACATCACCATTACAGGCAATTGCTCCGCCTCCTCACCAACATCGTCCTCATACATGTCGACACACACGTACCGACACACAGCACACACACAGGGAATGCTCTGATAGAGGACAGGACCTACTAGCCCTTTGGAGAGACAGAGGGAGAGTTTGCCAGCACACACCAAAAACGCTATAATTATATAGGGACAACCTTATATAAGTGTTTTCCCTTATAGCATCTTTTTTATATATTTCTAACGCCAAATTAGTGCCCCCCCTCTCTGTTTTAACACTGTTTCTGTAGTGCAGTGCAGGGGAGAGCCTGGGAGCCTTCCCTCCAGCCTTTCTGTGAGGGAAAATGGCGCTGTGTGCTGAGGAGATAGGCCCCGCCCCTTTTTTCGGCGGCCTCGTCTCCCGCTCTTAACGGATTCTGGCAGGGGTTAAATATCTCCATATAGCCTCCGGAGGCTATATGTGAGGTATTTTTAGCCAAAATAGGTATTCATTTGCCTCCCAGGGCGCCCCCCTCCCAGCGCCCTGCACCCTCAGTGACTGCCGTGTGAAGTGTGCTGAGAGGAAAATGGCGCACAGCTGCAGTGCTGTGCGCTACCTTAAGAAGACTGAGGAGTCTTCTGCCGCCGATTCTGGACCTCTTCTTACTTCAGCATCTGCAAGGGGGCCGGCGGCGAGGCTCCGGTGACCATCCAGGCTGTACCTGTGATCGTCCCTCTGGAGCTAATGTCCAGTAGCCAAGAAGCCAATCCATCCTGCACGCAGGTGAGTTCACTTCTTCTCCCCTAAGTCCCTCGTTGCAGTGATCCTGTTGCCAGCAGGACTCACTGTAAAATAAAAAACCTAAGCTAAACTTTTCTAAGCAGCTCTTTAGGAGAGCCACCTAGATTGCACCCTTCTCGGCCGGGCACAAAAATCTAACTGAGGCTTGGAGGAGGGTCATAGGGGGAGGAGCCAGTGCACACCACCTGATCCTAAAGCTTTACTTTTTGTGCCCTGTCTCCTGCGGAGCCGCTATTCCCCATGGTCCTTTCAGGAACCCCAGCATCCACTAGGACGATAGAGAAAGTTGAGGTTCCAAAATTAGGGAAAGATCAAGATCCACTTCCACCTCGTGCTGAAGCTGCTGCCACTAGTCATGGCCGAGACGATGAAATGCCAGCAACGTCGTCTGCCAAGGCCGATGCCCAATGTCATAGTACAGAGCATGTCAAATCCAAAACACCAAATATCAGAAAAAAAAGGACTCCAAAACCTAAAATAAAATTGTCGGAGGAGAAGCGTAAACTTGCCAATATGCCATTTACCACACGGAGTGGCAAGGAACGGCTGAGGCCCTGGCCTATGTTCATGGCTAGTGGTTCAGCTTCACATGAGGATGGAAGCACTCAGCCTCTCGCTAGAAAACTGAAAAGACTCAAGCTGGCAAAAGCACCGCAAAGAACTGTGCGTTCTTTGAAATCCCAAATCCACAAGGAGAGTCCAATTGTGTCGGTTGCGATGCCTGACCTTCCCAACACTGGACGTGAAGAGCATGCGCCTTCCACCATTTGCACGCCCCCTGCAAGTGCTGGAAGGAGCACCCGCAGTCCAGTTCCTGATAGTCAGATTGAAGATGTCAGTGTTGAAGTACACCAGGATGAGGAGGATATGGGTGTTGCTGGCGCTGGGGAGGAAATTGACCAGGAGGATTCTGATGGTGAGGTGGTTTGTTTAAGTCTGGCACCCGGGGAGACACCTGTTGTCCGTGGGAGGAATATGGCCGTTGACATGCCAGGTGAAAATACCAAAAAAATCAGCTCTTCGGTGTGGAGGTATTTCACCAGAAATGCGGACAACAGGTGTCAAGCCGTGTGTTCCCTTTGTCAAGCTGTAATAAGTAGGGGTAAGGACGTTAACCACCTCGGAACATCCTCCCTTATACGTCACCTGCAAGTTCAAAAACTTTGGGTGACAGCGGAAGCAGTCCACTGACCAGTAAATCCCTTCCTCTTGTAACCAAGCTCACGCAAACCACCCCACCAACTCCCTCAGTGTCAATTTCCTCCTTCCCCAGGAATGCCAATAGTCCTGCAGGCCATGTCACTGGCAAGTCTGACGAGTCCTCTCCTGCCTGGGATTCCTCCGATGCATCCTTGCGTGTAACGCCTACTGCTGCTGGCGCTGCTGTTGTTGCCGCTGGGAGTCGATGGTCATCCCAGAGGGGAAGTCGTAAGCCCACTTGTACTACTTCCAGTAAGCAATTGACTGTTCAACAGTCCTTTGCGAGGAAGATGAAATATCACAGCAGTCATCCTACTGCAAAGCGGATAACTGAGTCCTTGACAACTATGTTGGTGTTAGACGTGCGTCCGGTATCCGCCGTTAGTTCACAGGGAACTAGACAATTTATTGAGGCAGTGTGCCCCCGTTACCAAATACCATCTAGGTTCCACTTCTCTAGGCAGGCGATACCGAGAATGTACACGGACGTCAGAAAAAGACTCACCAGTGTCCTAAAAAATGCAGTTGTACCCAATGTCCACTTAACCACGGACATGTGGACAAGTGGAGCAGGGCAGGGTCAGGACTATATGACTGTGACAGCCCACTGGGTAGATGTATGGACTCCCGCCGCAAGAACAGCAGCGGCGGCACCAGTAGCAGCATCTCGCAAACGCCAACTCTTTCCTAGGCAGGCTACGCTTTGTATCACCGCTTTCCAGAATACGCACACAGCTGAAAACCTCTTACGGCAACTGAGGAAGATCATCGCGGAATGGCTTACCCCAATTGGACTCTCCTGTGGATTTGTGGCATCGGACAACGCCAGCAATATTGTGTGTGCATTAAATATGGGCAAATTCCAGCACGTCCCATGTTTTGCACATACCTTGAATTTGGTGGTGCAGAATTTTTTAAAAAACGACAGGGGCGTGCAAGAGATGCTGTCGGTGGCCAGAAAAATTGCGGGACACTTTCGGCGTACAGGCACCACGTACAGAAGACTGGAGCACCACCAAAAACTACTGAACCTGCCCTGCCATCATCTGAAGCAAGAAGTGGTAACGAGGTGGAATTCAACCCTCTATATGCTTCAGAGGTTGGAGGAGCAGCAAAAGGCCATTCAAGCCTATACAATTGAGCACGATATAGGAGATGGAATGCACCTGTCTCAAGTGCAGTGGAGAATGATTTCAACGTTGTGCAAGGTTCTGATGCCCTTTGAACTTGCCACACGTGAAGTCAGTTCAGACACTGCCAGCCTGAGTCAGGTCATTCCCCTCATCAGGCTTTTGCAGAAGAAGCTGGAGGCATTGAAGAAGGAGCTAACACGGAGCGATTCCGCTAGGCATGTGGGACTTGTGGATGCAGCCCTTAATTCGCTTAACAAGGATTCACGGGTGGTCAATCTGTTGAAATCAGAGCACTACATTTTGGCCACCGTGCTCGATCCTAGATTTAAAGCCTACCTTGGATCTCTCTTTCCGGCAGACACAGGTCTGCTGGGGTTGAAAGACCTGCTGGTGACAAAATTGTCAAGTCAAGCGGAACGCGACCTGTCAACATCTCCTCCTTCACATTCTCCCGCAACTGGGGGTGCGAGGAAAAGGCTCAGAATTCCGAGCCCACCCGCTGGCGGTGATGCAGGGCAGTCTGGAGCGACTGCTGATGCTGACATCTGGTCCGGACTGAAGGACCTGACAACGATTACGGACATGTCGTCTACTGTCACTGCATATGATTCTCTCAACATTGATAGAATGGTGGAGGATTATATGAGTGACCGCATCCAAGTAGGCACGTCACACAGTCCGTACTTATACTGGCAGGAAAAAGAGGCAATTTGGAGGCCCTTGCACAAACTGGCTTTATTCTACCTAAGTTGCCCTCCCACAAGTGTGTACTCCGAAAGAGTGTTTAGTGCCGCCGCTCACCTTGTCAGCAATCGGCGTACGAGGTTACATCCAGAAAATGTGGAGAAGATGATGTTCATTAAAATGAATTATAATCAATTCCTCCGCGGAGACATTGACCAGCAGCAATTGCCTCCACAAAGTACACAGGGAGCTGAGATGGTGGATTCCAGTGGGGACGAATTGATAATCTGTGAGGAGGGGGATGTACACGGTGATATATCGGAGGGTGAAGATGAGGTGGACATCTTGCCTCTGTAGAGCCAGTTTGTGCAAGGAGAGATTAATTGCTTCTTTTTTGGGGGGGGTCCAAACCAACCCGTCATATCAGTCACAGTCGTGTGGCAGACCCTGTCACTGAAATGATGGGTTGGTTAAAGTGTGCATGTCCTGTTTTGTTTATACAACATAAGGGTGGGTGGGAGGGCCCAAGGATAATTCCATCTTGCACCTCTTTTTTCTTTTCTTTTTCTTTGCATCATGTGCTGATTGGGGAGGGTTTTTTGGAAGGGACATCCTGCGTGACACTGCAGTGCCACTCCTAGATGGGCCCGGTGTTTGTGTCGGCCACTAGGGTCGCTAATCTTACTCACACAGCTACCTCATTGCGCCTCTTTTTTTCTTTGCGTCATGTGCTGTTTGGGGAGGGTTTTTTGGAAGGGACATCCTGCGTGACACTGCAGTGCCACTCCTAGATGTGCCCGGTGTTTGTGTCGGCCACTAGGGTCGCTAATCTTACTCACACAGCTACCTCATTGCGCCTCTTTTTTTCTTTGCGTCATGTGCTGTTTGGGGAGGGTTTTTTGGAAGGGACATCCTGCGTGACACTGCAGTGCCACTCCTAGATGTGCCCGGTGTTTGTGTCGGCCACTAGGGTCGCTAATCTTACTCACACAGTCAGCTACCTCATTGCGCCTCTTTTTTTCTTTGCGTCATGTGCTGTTTGGGGAGGGTTTTTTGGAAGGGCCATCCTGCGTGACACTGCAGTGCCACTCCTAGATGGGCCCGGTGTTTGTGTCGGCCACTAGGGTCGCTAATCTTACTCACACAGCTACCTCATTGCGCCTCTTTTTTTCTTTGCGTCATGTGCTGTTTGGGGAGGGTTTTTTGGAAGGGACATCCTGCGTGACACTGCAGTGCCACTCCTAGATGTGCCCGGTGTTTGTGTCGGCCACTAGGGTCGCTAATCTTACTCACACAGCTACCTCATTGCGCCTCTTTTTTTCTTTGCGTCATGTGCTGTTTGGGGAGGGTTTTTTGGAAGGGACATCCTGCGTGACACTGCAGTGCCACTCCTAGATGTGCCCGGTGTTTGTGTCGGCCACTAGGGTCGCTAATCTTACTCACACAGTCAGCTACCTCATTGCGCCTCTTTTTTTCTTTGCGTCATGTGCTGTTTGGGGAGGGTTTTTTGGAAGGGCCATCCTGCGTGACACTGCAGTGCCACTCCTAGATGGGCCCGGTGTTTGTGTCGGCCACTAGGGTCGCTAATCTTACTCACACAGCTACCTCATTGCGCCTCTTTTTTTCTTTGCGTCATGTGCTGTTTGGGGAGGGTTTTTTGGAAGGGACATCCTGCGTGACACTGCAGTGCCACTCCTAGATGGGCCCGGTGTTTGTGTCGGCCACTAGGGTCGCTTATCTTACTCACACAGCGACCTCGGTGCAAATTTTAGGACTAAAAATAATATTGTGAGGTGTGAGGTATTCAGAATAGACTGAAAATGAGTGTAAATTATGGTTTTTGAGGTTAATAATACTTTGGGATCAAAATGACCCCCAAATTCTATGATTTAAGCTGTTTTTTAGTGTTTTTGGAAAAAAACACCCGAATCCAAAACACACCCGAATCCGACAAAAATAATTCGGTGAGGTTTTGCCAAAACGCGTTCGAACCCAAAACACGGCCGCGGAACCGAACCCAAAACCAAAACACAAAACCCGAAAAATTTCAGGCGCTCATCTCTAGTTTGAATGGGTATCGTGAAGCCTCGGGCAGCCGCTGGTGGTGACAGGAAAATATTTTTTCCTGTCTCCGGCGGATTCTCCTTGGTCTGTGGGCCTATTTTCATGGGGGGCCTGGAGCTGCAGCTCCACCCGCCCCATTGTTAATCCGGCCCTGTGAGTAGGCTAAGTAAGCTTTGCTCACTATGGTGATCACATTCTTCACCTTTAGATGCAGCACTCAGATCACAGATATATGCAGGAAACATCTATTTCCTATAGGCGCTTTTTGCTACATTTGAATTTACTTGTACAGTATTGCACAGCCGCTTCCTTGCAGAAAACCACATTGGAATAAGGCCTAGGGACTTATGTCAATGGAAAAATTTGCTCTGCAAAAGCGCTGCCGGAATATGGGGGTGATTCCGAGTTGTTCGCTCGCTAGCTGCTTTTAGCAGCATTGCACACGCTAAGCCGCCGCCCTCTGGGAGTGTATCTTAGCTTAGCAGAATTGCGAACGAAAGATTAGCAGAATTGCGAATAGAAATTTCTTAGCAGTTTCTGAGTAGCTCCAGACTTACTCAGCCATTGTGTCCAGCTCAGTCCTTTTTGTTCCTGGTTTGAAGTCACAAACACACCCAGCGTTTGCCCAACCACTCCCCCGTTTCTCCAGCCACTCCTGCGTTTTGCAACTCGAACGCCTGCGTTTTTCCGCACACTCCCATAAAACGGCCAGTTTCCGCCAAGAAACACCCACTTCCTGTCAATCACACTACGATCAGCACAGCGATGAAAAAGCTTCGTTATGCCATGAGTAAAATACCTAACTTTTGTGTAAAATAACTAAGCGCATGCACACTGCGAACCTTGAGCATGCGCAGTAAAGCGAAAATCGGCAACGAGCGAACAACTCGGAATGAGGGCCTATATACTGTAAATAATTGGTAATAAATAATAATAAACATATATAATGGTAGATGCTCAATCAACTTAATGATATCATTAAAATAACTAAATAATAATAACAAAGAACTTTATCCTTAAGCATACATGTTGTGTACGGTGGCGCCATACTCAACAAAATATAAACACATCAACAAAAAAGTATCAAAACTCCTAGCCCCATTTACTCACACTATAAACATTGTTGAAAAAAGAACAAACATATCTTGAAGGAAAAAAAGCAGTTCCCATCTCTTGGCCTCAGACTGACTCCATCCTTCGTTCTCATTGCTCTTGCCAGCGATCCATTCTCTGCCCAATGATTGGCAAACAGCACAGTAACAAAGCCAAGGAAAAATATCCCAGCTCTATCAACTTGTGTAATACGCATTTGAGTAGGATGTTTGTATCTCTTCTCATAACAAAGTAGTATCATTTTAATTATACCACATGCAAAACAACCGTTTAGATAATAAGATTTACCATGGACAGGGGCTGATTCTGAATTGCATACAGCTGCGACTTTATCATCTTTTGCCGGACTTGCGTCTGCAACTTTATACTACTGCTAGTATAAGCCCTTTGTTTGAATGCACAAGGGCTGGGACATCCACTTTGTCCATCTGCAGTCGCAACTATAGGAAGCACTATATGCTAGGTGCAGAATCTCTGTCAGAGTCTAGCCTCCAATGTCCGCGATTAAGCACCTGAGTTTGCAATGACAGCCGCGACACTCCCCTAACACACACATCAGAAGGAATGTCTTTGTGCATCTGTTTAACCACCATCCAGTCTCTGCCGAAAAATGGCCAATACATTTTAGAGTCAGTGCAGGTCTACCGTTCCTGGGACACAGCAGACAGCGTGGTATGCATGCATCGTGCAACCTTTTAGAGATTTAGATGCATGCATAGTCACAAAATATCATTTATGTGGACATCTGCATTGTGTGTGCCTCGGAATTGGCCCCATAGAGCAGTTTGAATGTTTGTATAATCGCTTTTGCTCTGGTGCAATGTTCTTTCTAAATTCCCCCTACTGTGTCTGAGTCTGTAGTATCAGGGTGTAGTTATGTAACCGACGGTCACAATAACTCCCCATGCATTCCGACCCCTCACAATACCGACAGTCGGCATGCCGACTAGAAGGGACTATTCCCACTCGTGGGTGTCCATGACACTCATAGGGGCAGATGTATTAACCTGGAGAAGGCATAAGGAAGTGATAAACCAGTGATATGTGCAAGGTGATAAAGGCACCAGCCAATCAGCTCCAATATGTAAATTAAAAGGTAGGAGCTGATTGGCTGGTACCTTTATCACCTTGCTCATGTCACTGGTTTATCACTTCCTTATGCCTACTCTGGGTTAATACATCTGCCCCATAGAGTGAGACTAGAGCCTGTGGCACCGAGCCCGCAAAGTGGCATGTGCAGCGATCCCGCAAGTGGCTCCTCTGCGCTCGCCCCCCCTCCTCTGCCTGCATTCTGCGGCCGGAAACACAGCCCCAACCTGTAATATCACTAGTTGCTGAGTGAATTGATTGGCTACATTGTGTTTGGTTCAGAGCCAGAACACAAATTGACTGCCACCAGTCTGTGTAGGGAGACAGTAATTATTTACTTAATATAGGATAGTCATAATGCTACATAATACTTGCTTTATTAATGAAATAAAGCATTTACTTTATCACATGTACTGAGCTGTTTAATAAGCCACAGATAAAAAAAGATAGGGTTAAATCACAAATAGGAATCCAGATGGTTAAATCAAATTAACTGAGGTACTCATTAAATCACCTGTGCACAAGCATGGATATCCTTAAAACTTGGACTGTAATGGTGGAGTTTGGGAACTCTGTCCTGCAGGTTCAGAAATATACTCCAGAGAAATTGGCTGCTTAAAATCCACTAATACAGCTAGATCAGAGGTTCTCAAATGTGGTCCTCAAGGCTCCCCAACGGGCCAAGTTTTAGGTTTATCCATGCTTGGCCACAGGTGACTTAATTAGCACCTCAGTCAATTTGATTTGACCATCTGTGCTGAGCCATGGATATACCTAAAACCTGGACTGTTGGGGTGCCTTCAGAGCGGTCAGGACTGGGTTTTACAACCTCTGCGCTAGATATAAATACAGTCTTACCATACCATCCCTTTAAACTAGGACGTTCATGGATTACACAGGTTCTACGGCTGATTAAAACCAGGTGAAACGTAGGCTTGAAGTCAGCCAGCCAGAGAACCTGTGTAATTCATAGTGTCCCGGATTAAAGTGATGGTATGATAAGTCTATATAAACTAACACTACACCTATAACAACTGTTCAATCTTGCTACATATATAACTAGGACCAGCACCTGCCATACTTGCCACATGTTAGTGAATACGCAGAGACTCCCGGGCACTGCCAGCAGACCTCTCCCAGAGCAGCAGTCTATTGCTCTTTACGCATTGCAGCGGCATGGCATTGGGCAGGGGGGCAGCTATAAAGCCCCATTGGGCCCACCTGAGGAAAGGGAGGTCAGTAGCAGCAGAAGGGCGGACAGTGCTAGGAACTAGTCGAGGTGGCTCATTCTCATCCCCACCAGTGTGGACTGCACTACAAGCCCCTGCTTCCCTACATAGGGAGTGGCAGGCTGGGTGCTGTGAGGGATCAGGCAATGCAGTGTGCTCCCGGGACCCAGCACAGCGTTTCCCTCTCTCCTCTCCTAAACCATGGGACAAGTACCCCTCTGTCGCCGGGCATGCCTATATGGCCCCAGGCCAAGGCAGTTTCTATATGGGGATGTGCAGTGTGACTGGGTGCAGGTAATGTGGGTCCTAGAGGAAGCTCTGGCCCCATAGCTGCTGAGCTGCATCCCCTGCACCTAGGGTAGTTATGCCACTAACCAGGACGATTCTTTTTTATTTACATTTCTCAAGGATTTTAAAACTAATTAAGCAATAGTTATAATATTCCAGGTGGGAAGTTTGAGATGACTGATTTTTGACCTCCAGCTGCACCTTTTAATATGTCTAAGCTGCAGTTGTGATAACAATTACTTTGTTGTATTATAACTCCTTTGTTACATTCATGCAATTATATTGGTGGCAAACAGCTGATACTTTTTAAGAACTGTTCATGTTTCGAAATTTCATTGGTTGTTACTTTTATGTTTTTATTCTCTATAATATATAGAAACAGAATTTGACGGCAGATAAGAACCACTTGGCCCATCTATTCTCTCATAGCACAGCTTTTTCTTTTTTTTCCTTACATGTGACCCAGCAAAGGCAATACAAACAAAGATCCCATCTTTTGGAGTCTGATGAATGAGATCTATTCCAAAAGTGGCAGCCACTGTAATGTATGTATATAAGACTGTCTAAATGCAACTATGCAGGGGGCTCATGTTCTGTGTACAAAATAAACTGTGTCCATATGTTTTATTGTCCACTTAAAAAGAAAAATAAACCTAACTTATAAGCAGGGAATATTCTGCCTTAAAGTCAATATTTAGACATGTTATTTCTTGACAAACGTCAGTGTCTTAGTTTGCTTACGAATTGAAGGAAAAGCAAATGATGTGACTTATGTGTCATTAATACATCAGACCTTAATGTCTTAACCTCCAGTAATAGGGGTAGCTGCAGTACTGGCCATTTACCTAATGTTCCTAAAGCCCCAGTGTGTGACTTCTCTGGGCCGCACAGGCTTAAGGCTGCAATGACTTTCCCTTTTGTGCAACTGTGGAAGCACCAGTACAGCCTTTGTAGCAGTTACAGAAGACGTTCTGGAGTCCACAGAAAGGTTGATAATACAGTTATATGCCTATGTGTTGTAGTACAGGGACGGTTCAAGTTTCATAGGGACCCTAGGCACAGTTTAACATACCTCCCAACATGTCCGTCTCCAGGAGGGACACAATGCTCGGCTTCTGGACTTTTCTCTTAATTTAAGATTGCTGGCACCTGTGTTGAACAGGTTAATGGATAAGAAAGGTGTTTTAGCACAGGTGATGGCAATCATAAATTAAGAGAAAAGTCCAGGAACAGAGCATTCTGTCCCTCCTGGAGAGGGTCATGTTGGGAGGTATGGTTTAATCCTATCAATTCTGTGCCCCCAATACCCTCTTTCCAGCCCATCGCATACACACTTGGCTTTTTCAATATTATTAGATCTATAAACAACAAATAATATATATGACAATGTGTGACCTGTCTTTGCTAGTTCACATATGTGTAGTGGTGCCCAAATTAAGTCAGGGTTCCAGACCTTGTACTCAAATTAATCAAGAGGTACGCATCCAGTGTCTAACAGACAAAGGAATCAATACCCTGGTCGTCTTGATGCCCTCGAGACTAGAGATGGCTACTGACTCACTGTCTCAACACAGTGACTGGAATCATCAGGAAGTGTGAATGATTCGAGTCACTCACTGTGTAATGAGTCGAGACAGCTGCAGCTGTAACCTCTCTCAGCCAGAGGGAGGAAACTCAGTGTGTCCTTCAGTCAGTGTCTTCTGCTGAGTATCTTTAGCTGTGATTGGCCAGAGGCTATACCAGGTGACACCCAGTGGGAGGGGGGAGGGAGCAGTCACGACTCACCAGTCAGTGAGTGCTGTGCTGCTGTGCCTGATCCATTTCATGAATCATGATTCATCCTGAGTCTGCCAGTGAGTTGAGACAGTTGTACACTGTGTAGCCTCAGTGACTCAGTGGATGGATCTGATTCATGCAGCATAAGCCTGCAGGAGGTGGAGCCCCTGTGGTACAGTGTTCTCAACTCACTGTGATTGTTGGTGGCAAACTCCCTGCAGGCTAGATAGTGGATAATATAATAAATCCAAGCCCACCTAAAATCATCCAATTAGCAAAGTATGCAAAATAAAAAATAAAATTTTTATTTGGTTTAGTTACAGACTGAATGATGTGTTTCATGGCTGTTAAGCTTTCTCTCCTCAGCCAGAAGTAATGTGCATATTCTGTAACTAGTATGCAATAAGTGGTTATTAATAATATATCAACATAACAGTGAATCTATGTTAATATATTATGAACAATCAGTGAATAAGCAGCTGCCTCCCCCAGATACACTGCACAATCACTGCAGCTGAATAACTCCCTCCATGAGTCCAGCACTGATCTGCCAGCACTGGCAACTCACTGATTCATGTGCAGTCTCTGCAATACATTCCACTACAAATGAGTCATGACTCATGTGCCGAGACACTGACTCGAGACACTTCACTGAACTGAGTCATGTGTCTCAACTCAGTTCAATGAATCACTTTGCCCATGACTACTCGAGACTTCTGCTTTTAACACACAGATGAGAAATGTTGACCCAGTGTCTTCTTTCTTGACCATTGCAGGATCTCTGCTCTTGTCCTCTTGCATCCAGCAACTGACTCTTTGCACCACTAATGACAGCTAAATAACCACTGCGAGGGCCTGTGGGATGGGTGAGGCAGCGAGCCCTGATTGGCTTGCCGTAGTGTCAATATTTAAACTTCCCACCCAGAATCGTGTGACAGTGGGCACCACAGATCCCATCTTGGTACCTTATATTGATAGAGGAGGACCCAGACAGTCCCTGCTTCCACTACCTCTCCATGCTAGTTTGATCCAAAATGGATTCACAGTCCCTTTATGAACCCTAACTTTGTGAAGCCCATGCTGTCTGTTTGTAAGTACATCTGATCTTATTGCCCAGTTCCTTTATTTATGGTGATGTCTATTTCCAAGTGATTACTATTTAACTTTGCTTTGATTCATATTCTAATGATACAAAGCAGGAGAGGGATAGTACAAAATGCATAGTCCTAACTGCATACTTGCCTACCTGACCCTCTCCATGAGGGAGAAAATGCTCTGTTCCTGGACTTTTCTGGTAATGTATGATTGCCATCACCTGTGGTGAAACACCTTTCTTATCAATTAACTAGCTCACCACAGGTGATGGCAATCATACATTACCAGGAAAGTCCAGGAACAGAGCATTTTCTCCCTCATGGAGAGGGTCAGGTAGGCAAGTATGCCTAACTGTCATAAACCCAGATTTATCAAGCCTTGGAGAGTGATTAATTGCACAGTGATACCAACCAATCAGCTCCCAAATGTAATTTTTTTAAACACAGCTGGTAACATGGCATTTAGGAGCTGATTGGTTGATACTTTATCACCGTGCAATTTATAACTCTCTATGGCTTGATAAATCTAGGTCATAATCTGATAAATGGAACTCATAATATAGCCAGCACTGTTCACCAGGGCAGACAACGTACACAAGGCAGAGGCTGGAGTGAGGAGGAAATTACTTTAAGGCCATGCTTGGTTACATAGTTGTGCTTCCTCTGGTAACATAGAGTGCCTACATTTTTTGATCTCCTTTGTGGCTTCATAGCGCAAATCTCATCATCAACCACCAGACACCCACTTTACTAGGGAAATGGTTGGAATGTAGGAGCGTGCCCTGTTCTTTCAGAAGTCTGAGACGACTTCCTGAAATTGGGGAGTCACCAGGACATTTCAGATAGAAAGTAAATACACTAACATTTCCACTTCAAAAGTAGTCATTTAAGCGGCCCAAATTTCTGTCACTATTTTTGATATTGCAGTGCTTGCCCCCCCCACCCCCACATATGACAGATGCGTAAGGGAGCGCTTACCTCCTGATCCTTGCAGCCACAGAGCCGGCGCTGCTCGCTCAGCAAGGGTATGCAAAGCAGGGAGACGTTCTCCCCGCTTTGCTACCCTGCTGCTGCCGCTGGACCTGTCAAACTGGATGACAGGTAGCGGCAGCGCTGTTAGCGTGTAGCGCCGCTCTCTCCCCCGTCTCCTCCCCCAGTGTGCGGCTTCAGATTACACAAAGCTCCGCTGCAGCCGGGACGTTTTTGGGGCGTGGCCTACTCGCGGAAGGCGTGGCCACGCCCCCTTATGGAAAACCGTTAGGGTGGGAATCTGTGCAGTGCCTGACAGTGACCCCTGACTGAGTCCCCAGCCCTGGCTCAGCCCCTCAGCCAGGGTCAATTCGAGGGGGGGGAATATGATCAGTGTGATCACCAGTGTGATCACCCCCCACCTGTACAGGAACCGGCAGAGGCGGAGCAGTAACAGCAGCCTCGCTGCAGCACAGCACACTGCAGCTGTGCTGCCAACATGAGGGCTTATGCTGCTGCCCAGTAAGGAGGGAGGAGGGCCCCTCCATCAGTCCCAGGTAATTAGTACCTGCACCCCCCCCCCCCCTCTCTACGTCACTGATGACATCCTACGGAGCCGCTGCTGCTGGAGTAACGGAGCCTCCTGCAGGTACCGGGGCCACACTGTGGAGGGAATGAGGGCTGTACCTGGCATAGGGGGTTATTCAAAGATGAAAGCAGATTGCTGCATACGCAGCCAGATCAGCATTCATCCCTGCACATGCTGAGGGCCGCCCAGCATGTGTAAGGCCGCCTCCCGATGCATCCGCAATTAGATTGCGGACACATCTGCCCCCGTTTTTCCGGCACCACCCTGCCTTAACCCCGCTACGCTGTCACCTGTCAATCACATTGTGGTTGCATCCATCGGAGAAGCAACCACAATGCGCAGTTTACTGCAACCAACAAACTGCGCTGCGGGCCGCTATTGCGGCAGGGTCTGAAGGACCCCTATAATGTTTATAATGGGCTGTACCTGGCAAATGTGTATAATGGGCTCTAGCTGGATAACGTGTATAAGGTGCTCTACTGTGGCTTAACGTGTATAAGAGGCTTTTACTCTGGCATAACTTGTATAAGCGGCTCTCCTGTGTGGCGTAACGTGTATAAGGGTACTACTGTGCAGTGTAATGTGACTAACGGACACTACTGTGCAGTGTAATGTGACTAACGGACACTACTGTGCTGTGTTATGTGACTAACGGACACTACTGTGCTGTGTAATGTGACTAACGGACACTACTGTGTGGTGTAATATGACTAATGAACACTACTGTGCTGTGTTATGTGACTAACGGACACTACTGTGCAGTGTAATGTGACTAACGGACACTACTGTGCAGTGTAATGTGACTAACGGACACTACTGTGTGGTGTAATATGACTAATGAACACTACTGTGCTGTGTTATGTGACTAACGGACACTACTGTGCAGTGTAATGTGACTAACGGACACTACTGTGCAGTGTAATGTGACTAACGGACACTACTGTGCAGTGTAATGTGACTAACGGACACTACTGTGCGGTGTAATGTGACTAACGGACACTACTGTGCGGTGTAATGTGACTAACAGACATTACTGTGCAGTGTAATGTGACTAACGGACACTACTATGCTGTGTAATGTGACTAACGGACACTACTGTGCAGTGTAATGTGACTGACGGACACTACTGTGCTGTGTAATGTGACTAACGGACACTACTGTGCTGTGTAATGTGACTAACAGACACTACTGTACAGGTAAAGTGAATTGGTGCTATTCTTTGGCTCTATATTTTTTTTACGCACCTTCGGCGCACACTGTCCCTGTTTTCAGCATAGCGGGTACCAAAGGAAACTTTCGCCCTGAGCTCCTCAAGGTCTAGAACTGGCCCTGTCATCAATTTTTTTTAAACTATCTTTTTCTTTTCAAATGCAAGATGCCCCCAATTCAATACAGAGGAGGTGGCGCCGAAACATACCTTTGCTAAGGGCACCATGGCACTTAGCTATACCTCTAAGGGGCACTGCTGTGGGCATTGTGTATAAGGGATAGCACTGTGTGGCGTAACGTGTATAAGGGGCACTACTGTGTGACGTAATGTGAATAAGGGGCACTATTTTGTGGCGTAATATAAATCAGGGGCACTACGTTTGGGGTAATGCGAATAAGATTGTAATACTGTGTGGCATAATTTGAATTGTCGGTACCATTGTGGTCACGCCCGTTCCTTGTGTGAGCACACCCCTTTTTGCTGTGCGCGCTGTCCCTTTTTTACGGATGGAAGAGCGCAAACTTATCATTTGCAGGGGGGTGCCAAACACTCTAGCACCGGCCCTCCTGCGGGCGGCATCTCCTTTAAAAACAGCCTCCTACTGCAGGGTGCTGTGTCCTCCTACCTTCGTTCGTTGTGTCCTAGCCGCCGACGACTGTCTCTCCTTCACAGTTGCATTACTGGGAGGAGGCGGGGCTATGGTCCCGGATGTCCAGCCTTGCCACGCCTCCTCCCAGTAATGTATCTGCTAAGGAGAAACAGCCGACGGCGGCTAGGACACAATGAAGATAGGAGGACATAGCACCCTGCGGTAGTAGGCTGTTTTTAAAGGAGATGCCGCCTGCATGGATCTACAGGTAAGTGCTCATCCGCACAGCGGTGGGAGGCTAAAAAGGTAGAGGAGGCCGGCATCATGGGGGCGCCAAAATAATTTTTTTCTACGCCCCCCCCCAACCTAAAAACATTCCAGCGCCCCTGTATTGCACTTACATTATTTAATGCAGTCATAAATCTAAAATGACTTATTTACAGAATAATATATGTACTAGAGTTATCACACAAATGACAAACCTGGCAGTATGTTGTACAATGTTCCACTGTCCATGTAGTACATGCAGCACTTTTTCTTTGGTTAACATAAGACATGTTATTAAACAGAAAGTTGGAACAGGATAAAGTAAATTCCGTGACTTAAATGTTTCCCTTTTCAAGCACATTTTTCTGGAAGGCAAATAGCATCTAAAGAACATTCAGTATTATTACTATATAAAAGACACGTTTTTAGTATTGACAAATGTTTTTACATCGTAGCAGAATGATGCCAGCCCTGCAACTAGACATCATAACAGAGATGTACCTCTTATTTTCATATTTTACCTCTTCTGTCAGCCTTATAACTAGACATCATAACAGAATTGTTCCTCTTATTGTCCTATTTTACCTCTTATTGTCAGTCTTATAAGTAGACGTCATAGCAGAATGTTACCCTTTATAGCCAGCCTTACAGCTGAATGAAAAATGATTGAAATGACACTGGATTCACCACAATAATAAAACAGACAAATGAGCACACAAAAAAAAGACTCTAGGGCTCTCATTCCGAGTTGTTCACACCAAGCAACTTTTTGCTGCAGGTGCGATCAACTAATCTCCGCCTATGGGGGAGTGTATTTTAGCATAGCAGGGCTGCGAACTCTTGTGCAGCCCTGCTATGCTAAAAAAGTTTCACACAAAACAAGACTAGCCCTGGACATAATTACCCTGTGCGACGGATCCAGCGATGCAAGTCCCGGCTTTGACGTCAGACATCCGCCCTCCGTTCGCCTGGACATGCCTGCGTTTTTCTTACCACTCCCCGAAAATGTCTGGAAACGGTAAGTATCCGGAACGTCTCCCGCCTGTCCATCTTTTTGCGATCGCCGCTGTGATCACATTTGTCGCCGGCGGCGTCATTGCCCAGCGATGATCGTCGCCAGGCAATGACGCGCGTGCGTAAAGCATCCGCCGTGCATGCGCATTTCCGAGCGCTGCGTGCGAATGGGTCGGAATGACCCCCTATATATATACTGTAGTCTTTATTTAGCTAAAATACCAGAGTACAATGGTTGCGGCCAGTTGGTGTACAGTGTTGTGGCCAGTTTAGACTGGCCCACAGGAGGCCCCACCTCTTCCTCTAGGGATCATGTTCTGGACTGTGCACTTATATACATATACATATTTTACCTTATACTGCACAGGACTATGGGGGTAATTCTGAGTTGATCGCAGCAGGAACTTTGTTAGCAGTTGGGCAAAACCATGTGCACTGCAGGGGGGGCAGATATAACATGTGCAGAGAGCGTTAGATTTGGGTGTGGTGTGTTCAATCTGCAATCTAAATTGCAGTGTAAAAATAAAGCAGACAGTATTTACCCTGCACAGAAACAAAATAACCCACCCAAAGCTAACTCTCTCTGCACATGTTATATCTGCCTCCCCTGCAGTGCACATGGTTTTGCCCAACTGCTAACAAAGTTCCTGCTGCGATCAACTCAGAGAATTGAATTACCCCCTATGGTCTGTTTTCTACAGTACATTGCTGTTACTAATCTGGTACATTGTCATGTATGCACTCGCAGTATTTACTAGAGATGAGCGCCTGAAATTTTTCGGGTTTTGTGTTTTGGTTTTGGGTTCGGTTCCGCGGCCGTGTTTTGGGTTCGAACGCGTTTTGGCAAAACCTCACCGAATTTTTTTTGTCGGATTCGGGTGTGTTTTGGATTCGGGTGTTTTTTTCAAAAAACACTAAAAAACAGCTTAAATCATAGAATTTGGGGGTCATTTTGATCCCAAAGTATTATTAACCTCAAAAACCATAATTTACACTCATTTTCAGTCTATTCTGAATACCTCACACCTCACAATATTATTTTTAGTCCTAAAATTTGCACCGAGGTCGCTGTGTGAGTAAGATAAGCGACCCTAGTGGCCGACACAAACACCGGGCCCATCTAGGAGTGGCACTGCAGTGTCACGCAGGATGGCCCTTCCAAAAAACCCTCCCCAAACAGCACATGACGCAAAGAAAAAAAGAGGCGCAATGAGGTAGCTGTGTGAGTAAGATTAGCGACCCTAGTGGCCGACACAAACACCGGGCCCATCTAGGAGTGGCACTGCAGTGTCACGCAGGATGGCCCTTCCAAAAAACCCTCCCCAAACAGCACATGACGCAAAGAAAAAAAGAGGCGCAATGAGGTAGCTGTGTGAGTAAGATTAGCGACCCTAGTGGCCGACACAAACACCGGGCCCATCTAGGAGTGGCACTGCAGTGTCACGCAGGATGTCCCTTCCAAAAAACCCTCCCCAAACAGCACATGACGCAAAGAAAAAAAGAGGCGCAATGAGGTAGCTGTGTGAGTAAGATTAGCGACCCTAGTGGCCGACACAAACACCGGGCCCATCTAGGAGTGGCACTGCAGTGTCACGCAGGATGGCCCTTCCAAAAAACCCTCCCCAAACAGCACATGACGCAAAGAAAAAAAGAGGCGCAATGAGGTAGCTGTGTGAGTAAGATTAGCGACCCTAGTTGCCGACACAAACACCGGGCCCATCTAGGAGTGGCACTGCAGTGTCACGCAGGATGTCCCTTCCAAAAAACCCTCCCCAAACAGCACATGACGCAAAGAAAAAAAGAGGCTTTTTACTGATATTTGGTGTTTTGGATTTGACATGCTCTGTACTATGACATTGGGCATCGGCCTTGGCAGACGACGTTGCTGGCATTTCATCGTCTCGGCCATGACTAGTGGCAGCAGCTTCAGCACGAGGTGGAAGTGGATCTTGATCTTTCCCTAATTTTGGAACCTCAACATTTTTGTTCTCCATATTTTAATAGGCACAACTAAAAGGCACCTCAGGTAAACAATGGAGATGGATGGATTGGATACTAGTATACAATTATGGACGGGCTGCCGAGTGCCGACACAGAGGTAGCCACAGCCGTGAACTACCGCACTGTACTGTGTCTGCTGCTAATATATAGACTGGTTGATAAAGAGATAGTATACTCGTAACTAGTATGTATGTATAAAGAAAGAAAAAAAAACCACGGTTAGGTGGTATATACAATTATGGACGGGCTGCCGAGTGCCGACACAGAGGTAGCCACAGCCGTGAACTACCGCACTGTACTGTGTCTGCTGCTAATATATAGACTGGTTGATAAAGAGATAGTATACTCGTAACTAGTATGTATGTATAAAGAAAGAAAAAAAAACCACGGTTAGGTGGTATATACAATTATGGACGGGCTGCCGAGTGCCGACACAGAGGTAGCCACAGCCGTGAACTACCGCACTGTACTGTGTCTGCTGCTAATATAGACTGGTTGATAAAGAGATAGTATACTACTAATATTATATATACTGGTGGTCAGGTCACTGGTCACTAGTCACACTGGCAGTGGCACTCCTGCAGCAAAAGTGTGCACTGTTTAATTTTAATATAATATTATGTACTCCTGGCTCCTGCTATAACCTATAACTGGCACTGCAGTAGTGCTCCCCAGTCTCCCCCACAATTATAAGCTGTGTGAGCTGAGCAGTCAGACAGATATATAATATATATAGATGATGCAGCACACTGGCCTGAGCCTGAGCAGTGCACACAGATATGGTATGTGACTGACTGAGTCACTGTGTGTATCGCTTTTTTCAGGCAGAGAACGGATATATTAAATAAACTGCACTGTGTGTCTGGTGGTCACTCACTATATAATATATTATGTACTCCTGGCTCCTGCTATAACCTATAACTGGCACTGCAGTAGTGCTCCCCAGTCTCCCCCACAATTATAAGCTGTGTGAGCTGAGCAGTCAGACAGATATATATAATATTATATATAGATAATAGATGATGCAGCACACTGGCCTGAGCCTGAGCAGTGCACACAGATATGGTATGTGACTGAGTCACTGTGTGCTGTGTATCGCTTTTTTCAGGCAGAGAACGGATTATAAAGTAAACTGCACTGTCCTCACTAGTAAACTCTCTCCACTCAGTCTCTACACTTCTACAGTAACAGTACTCCTCCTAGTCAGCTCCAGTAAATCTCTCTCAGTCTCTTATAATCTAAATGGAGAGGACGCCAGCCACGTCCTCTCCCTATCAATCTCAATGCACGTGTGAAAATGGCGGCGACGCGCGGCTCCTTATATAGAATCCGAGTCTCGCGATAGAATCCGAGCCTCGCGAGAATCCGACAGCGTCATGATGACGTTCGGGCGCGCTCGGGTTAACCGAGCAAGGCGGGAAGATCCGAGTCGCTCGGACCCGTGAAAAAAAACATGAAGTTCTGGCGGGTTCGGATTCAGAGAAACCGAACCCGCTCATCTCTAGTATTTACTATATGTATTTATCAAGGGGCCTAGACCATGCACTCTCTAATAGTTAGGCAAACCAATGTGGTGGTTGGCCACACCCCTTCTGGATACTGTCCACACCCCTATACATGGAACCCTGCATCACCCTGGTGGGTCCCTTCATGCCCCAGTCCGACACTAGTTGTGGCCCTATAAAATGTTGGCTAGTATAAATATTAACAAAGTCACATTGCTTAAATATTAACAAAGCCACATTGCTTAAATAAACAGTGCTGGTCAGTCACAAGGACAAGACCAGCACTGTTTATTTAAGCAATGTGGCGCAATTGCAATCAAATGATAACTGTATTCCTTGATATAGCAACAAAACAATGTTTTGGCTGCAGTAAACTTTTATCACACTTGAAGGGACTTGAAACAGGCTACAAATCACAGCGTAAAGCAGTGCACTGCTCTTGCAGATTCCACTCCCATGTTGTACAAGGACTGAGGACCTCATTCAGCTTCAGTATGAAAGCGATAAAATCACATGCTGGGGGCCACTCGGCACAGGGCAAAGCCGCCCAGCATATGATGCGCTGCCCAGCGATGCGATCGCAAATCAATTGCATTTACATCGCAGAAATCGGCAAATAGTGGTAGCCCCCTGCATACACAGCCAGGTTGCATATATAGGTGCACCGCTGCCATGTTTCCAATCGCAGGAAACACAGGCCAACATCATTGGACTGCCCTGAAAACTGCCATGACATGCCCGCATTTTCTGCTCCACTCCCCCCCCCCCCCCCAGCGCCCCATTGCCGCCCCCGAATGACCACCGCCTGTCAATCACTTTGCGATTGCATCCTTCTGGGTTGCGATCACAAAGTGAAAGTTTGCGGATGCTCAATGCGCACGCTACGCATACTCAAATGGTCGAAAAACGTCTACTGATACTGAATCAGGCCCTGTATATATATTTATATATATACATACACGGGGGTATATTTACTAAAATTCGTATTTTTCATAGAGATGAGCGGGTTCGGTTTCTCTGAATCCGAACCCGCCCGAACTTCATGGTTTTTTTCACGGGTCCGAGCAGACTCGGATCCTCCCGCCTTGCTCGGTTAACCCGAGCGCGCCCGAACGTCATCATGACGCTGTCGGATTCTCGCGAGACTCGGATTCTATATAAGGAGCCGCGCGTCGCCGCCATTTTCACACGTGCATTGAGATTGATAGTGAGAGGACGTGGCTGGCGTCCTCTCCATTTAGATTATAAGAGAGAGAGATTTACTGGAGCTTAGGACTAGGAGGAGTACTGTAGAAGTGTAGAGAGTGCAGAGAGTTTACTAGTGAGTGACCACCAGACAGTGCAGTTTATTTAATATATCCGTTCTCTGCCTGAAAAAAGCGATACACACAGTGACTCAGTCACATACCATATCTGTGTGCACTGCTCAGGCTCAGCCCAGTGTGCTGCATCATCTATATATATTATATATCTGTCTGACTGCTCAGCTCACACAGCTTATAATTGTGGGGGAGACTGGGGAGCACTGCAGTGCCAGTTATAGGTTATAGCAGGAGCCAGGAGTACATAATATTATATAGTGAGTGACCACCAGACAGTGCAGTTTATTTAATATATCCGTTCTCTGCCTGAAAAAAGCGATACACACAGTGACTCAGTCACATACCATATCTGTGTGCACTGCTCAGGCTCAGCCCAGTGTGCTGCATCATCTATATATATTATATATCTGTCTGACTGCTCAGCTCACACAGCTTATAATTGTGGGGGAGACTGGGGAGCACTGCAGTGCCAGTTATAGGTTATAGCAGGAGCCAGGAGTACATAATATTATATTAAAATTAAACAGTGCACACTTTTGCTGCAGGAGTGCCACTGCCAGTGTGACTGACCAGTAACCTGACCACACTGACCACCAGTATAGTTAGTAGTATACTTATATTGTGATTGCCTGAAAAAGTTAAACACTCGTCGTGTGACTTCACTTGTGTGTTGTTGTTTTTTTTATTCTATAAAAATAAAACTCATTCTGCTGACAGACAGTGTCCAGCAGGTCCGTCATTATATAATATATAATATATACCTGTCCGGCTGCAGTAGTGATATATATATATTTTTTATATCATTTATCATCCAGTCGCAGCAGACACAGTACGGTAGTTCACGGCTGTGGCTACCTCTGTGTCTGCACTCGGCAGGCAGTCCGTCCATAATTGTATACCACCTAACCGTGGTTTTTTTTTCTTCTTTATACATACATACTACTACGACATCTCTTTATCAACCAGTCTATATTAGCAGCAGACACAGTACAGTACGGTAGTTCACGGCTGTGGCTACCTCTGTGTCTGCACTCGGCAGGCAGTCCGTCCATAATTGTATACCACCTAACCGTGGTTTTTTTTTCTTTCTTCTTTATACATACATAGTTATATAGACATCTTTTTATCAACCAGTCTATATTAGCAGCAGACACAGTACAGTACGGTAGTTCACGGCTGTGGCTACCTCTGTGTCTGCACTCGGCAGGCAGTCCGTCCATAATTGTATACCACCTAACCGTGGTTTTTTTTTCTTTCTTCTTTTATACATACATAGTTACATAGACATCTCTTTATCAACCAGTCTATATTAGCAGCAGACACAGTACAGTACGGTAGTTCACGGCTGTGGCTACCTCTGTGTCTGCACTCGGCAGGCAGTCCGTCCATAATTGTATACCACCTAACCGTGGTTTTTTTTTCTTTCTTCTTTATACATACATAGTTACATAGACATCTCTTTATCAACCAGTCTATATTAGCAGCAGACACAGTACAGTACGGTAGTTCACGGCTGTGGCTACCTCTGTGTCTGCACTCGGCAGGCAGTCCGTCCATAATTGTATACCACCTAACCGTGGTTTTTTTTTCTTTCTTCTTTATACATACATAGTTACATAGACATCTCTTTATCAACCAGTCTATATTAGCAGCAGACACAGTACAGTACGGTAGTTCACGGCTGTGGCTACCTCTGTGTCTGCACTCGGCAGGCAGTCCGTCCATAATTGTATACCACCTAACCGTGGTTTTTTTTTCTTTCTTCTTTATACATACATAGTTACATAGACATCTCTTTATCAACCAGTCTATATTAGCAGCAGACACAGTACAGTACGGTAGTTCACGGCTGTGGCTACCTCTGTGTCTGCACTCGGCAGGCAGTCCGTCCATAATTGTATACCACCTAACCGTGGTTTTTTTTTCTTTCTTCTTTATACATACATACTACTACGACATCTCTTTATCAACCAGTCTATATTATTAGCAGCAGACACAGTACAGTACGGTAGTTCACGGCTGTGGCTACCTCTGTGTCTGCACTCGGCAGGCAGTCCGTCCATAATTGTATACCACCTAACCGTGGTTTTTTTTTCTTTCTTCTTTATACATACATAGTTACATAGACATCTCTTTATCAACCAGTCTATATTAGCAGCAGACACAGTACAGTACGGTAGTTCACGGCTGTGGCTACCTCTGTGTCTGCACTCGGCAGGCAGTCCATAATTGTATACTAGTATCCATCTCCATTGTTTACCTGAGGTGCCTTTTAGTTGTGCCTATTAAAATATGGAGAACAAAAATGTTGAGGTTCCAAAATTAGGGAAAGATCAAGATCCACTTCCACCTCGTGCTGAAGCTGCTGCCACTAGTCATGGCCGAGACGATGAAATGCCAGCAACGTCGTCTGCCAAGGCCGATGCCCAATGTCATAGTACAGAGCATGTCAAATCCAAAACACCAAATATCAGAAAAAAAGGACTCCAAAACCTAAAATAAAATTGTCGGAGGAGAAGCGTAAACTTGCCAATATGCCATTTACGACACGGAGTGGCAAGGAACGGCTGAGGCCCTGGCCTATGTTCATGGCTAGTGGTTCAGCTTCACATGAGGATGGAAGCACTCAGCCTCTCGCTAGAAAAATGAAAAGACTCAAGCTGGCAAAAGCAGCACAGCAAAGAACTGTGCATTCTTCGAAATCCCAAATCCACAAGGAGAGTCCAATTGTGTCGGTTGCGATGCCTGACCTTCCCAACACTGGACGTGAAGAGCATGCGCCTTCCACCATTTGCACGCCCCCTGCAAGTGCTGGAAGGAGCACCCGCAGTCCAGTTCCTGATAGTCAGATTGAAGATGTCAGTGTTGAAGTACACCAGGATGAGGAGGATATGGGTGTTGCTGGCGCTGGGGAGGAAATTGACCAGGAGGATTCTGATGGTGAGGTGGTTTGTTTAAGTCAGGCACCCGGGGAGACACCTGTTGTCCGTGGGAGGAATATGGCCGTTGACATGCCAGGTGAAAATACCAAAAAAATCAGCTCTTCGGTGTGGAGGTATTTCACCAGAAATGCGGACAACAGGTGTCAAGCCGTGTGTTCCCTTTGTCAAGCTGTAATAAGTAGGGGTAAGGACGTTAACCACCTCGGAACATCCTCCCTTATACGTCACCTGCAGCGCATTCATAATAAGTCAGTGACAAGTTCAAAAACTTTGGGTGACAGCGGAAGCAGTCCACTGACCAGTAAATCCCTTCCTCTTGTAACCAAGCTCACGCAAACCACCCCACCAACTCCCTCAGTGTCAATTTCCTCCTTCCCCAGGAATGCCAATAGTCCTGCAGGCCATGTCACTGGCAATTCTGACGATTCCTCTCCTGCCTGGGATTCCTCCGATGCATCCTTGCGTGTAACGCCTACTGCTGCTGGCGCTGCTGTTGTTGCTGCTGGGAGTCGATGGTCATCCCAGAGGGGAAGTCGTAAGACCACTTTTACTACTTCCACCAAGCAATTGACTGTCCAACAGTCCTTTGCGAGGAAGATGAAATATCACAGCAGTCATCCTACTGCAAAGCGGATAACTGAGGCCTTGGCATCCTGGGTGGTGAGAAACGTGGTTCCGGTATCCATCATTACTGCAGAGCCAACTAGAGACTTGTTGGAGGTACTGTGTCCCCGGTACCAAATACCATCTAGGTTCCATTTCTCTAGGCAGGCGATACCGAAAATGTACACAGACCTCAGAAAAAGAGTCACCAGTGTCCTAAAAAATGCAGCTGTACCCAATGTCCACTTAACCACGGACATGTGGACAAGTGGAGCAGGGCAGGGTCAGGACTATATGACTGTGACAGCCCACTGGGTAGATGTATGGACTCCCGCCGCAAGAACAGCAGCGGCGGCACCAGTAGCAGCATCTCGCAAACGCCAACTCTTTCCTAGGCAGGCTACGCTTTGTATCACCGCTTTCCAGAATACGCACACAGCTGAAAACCTCTTACGGCAACTGAGGAAGATCATCGCGGAATGGCTTACCCCAATTGGACTCTCCTGTGGATTTGTGGCATCGGACAACGCCAGCAATATTGTGTGTGCATTAAATATGGGCAAATTCCAGCACGTCCCATGTTTTGCACATACCTTGAATTTGGTGGTGCAGAATTTTTTAAAAAACGACAGGGGCGTGCAAGAGATGCTGTCGGTGGCCAGAAGAATTGCGGGACACTTTCGGCGTACAGGCACCACGTACAGAAGACTGGAGCACCACCAAAAACTACTGAACCTGCCCTGCCATCATCTGAAGCAAGAAGTGGTAACGAGGTGGAATTCAACCCTCTATATGCTTCAGAGGTTGGAGGAGCAGCAAAAAGCCATTCAAGCCTATACAATTGAGCACGATATAGTAGGTGGAATGCACCTGTCTCAAGCGCAGTGGAGAATGATTTCAACGTTGTGCAAGGTTCTGATGCCATTTGAACTTGCCACACGTGAAGTCAGTTCAGACACTGCCAGCCTGAGTCAGGTCATTCCCCTCATCAGGCTTTTGCAGAAGAAGCTGGAGACATTGAAGGAGGAGCTAACACGGAGCGATTCCGCTAGGCATGTGGGACTTGTGGATGGAGCCCTTAATTCGCTTAACAAGGATTCACGGGTGGTCAATCTGTTGAAATCAGAGCACTACATTTTGGCCACCGTGCTCGATCCTAGATTTAAAGCCTACCTTGGATCTCTCTTTCCGGCAGACACAGGTCTGCTGGGGTTGAAAGACCTGCTGGTGACAAAATTGTCAAGTCAAGCGGAACGCGACCTGTCAACATCTCCTCCTTCACATTCTCCCGCAACTGGGGGTGCGAGGAAAAGGCTCAGAATTCCGAGCCCACCCGCTGGCGGTGATGCAGGGCAGTCTGGAGCGACTGCTGATGCTGACATCTGGTCCGGACTGAAGGACCTGACAACGATTACGGACATGTCGTCTACTGTCACTGCATATGATTCTCTCAACATTGATAGAATGGTGGAGGATTATATGAGTGACCGCATCCAAGTAGGCACGTCACACAGTCCGTACTTATACTGGCAGGAAAAAGAGGCAATTTGGAGGCCCTTGCACAAACTGGCTTTATTCTACCTAAGTTGCCCTCCCACAAGTGTGTACTCCGAAAGAGTGTTTAGTGCCGCCGCTCACCTTGTCAGCAATCGGCGTACGAGGTTACATCCAGAAAATGTGGAGAAGATGATGTTCATTAAAATGAATTATAATCAATTCCTCCGCGGAGACATTGACCAGCAGCAATTGCCTCCACAAAGTACACAGGGAGCTGAGATGGTGGATTCCAGTGGGGACGAATTGATAATCTGTGAGGAGGGGGATGTACACGGTGATATATCGGAGGGTGATGATGAGGTGGACATCTTGCCTCTGTAGAGCCAGTTTGTGCAAGGAGAGATTAATTGCTTCTTTTTTGGGGGGGGTCCAAACCAACCCGTCATATCAGTCACAGTCGTGTGGCAGACCCTGTCACTGAAATGATGGGTTGGTTAAAGTGTGCATGTCCTGTTTTGTTTATACAACATAAGGGTGGGTGGGAGGGCCCAAGGACAATTCCATCTTGCACCTCTTTTTTCTTTTCTTTTTCTTTGCATCATGTGCTGATTGGGGAGGGTTTTTTGGAAGGGACATCCTGCGTGACACTGCAGTGCCACTCCTAAATGGGCCCGGTGTTTGTGTCGGCCACTAGGGTCGCTAATCTTACTCACACAGTCAGCTACCTCATTGCGCCTCTTTTTTTCTTTGCGTCATGTGCTGTTTGGGGAGGGTTTTTTGGAAGGGACATCCTGCGTGACACTGCAGTGCCACTCCTAGATGGGCCCGGTGTTTGTGTCGGCCACTAGGGTCGCTAATCTTACTCACACAGCTACCTCATTGCGCCTCTTTTTTTCTTTGCGTCATGTTCTGTTTGGGGAGGGTTTTTTGGAAGGGACATCCTGCGTGACACTGCAGTGCCACTCCTAGATGGGCCCGGTGTTTGTGTCGGCCACTAGGGTCGCTAATCTTACTCACACAGCTACCTCATTGCGCCTCTTTTTTTCTTTGCGTCATGTGCTGTTTGGGGAGGGTTTTTTGGAAGGGCCATCCTGCGTGACACTGCAGTGCCACTCCTAGATGGGCCCGGTGTTTGTGTCGGCCACTAGGGTCGCTAATCTTACTCACACAGCTACCTCATTGCGCCTCTTTTTTTCTTTGCGTCATGTGCTGTTTGGGGAGGGTTTTTTGGAAGGGACATCCTGCGTGACACTGCAGTGACACTCCTAGATGGGCCCGGTGTTTGTGTCGGCCACTAGGGTCGCTTATCTTACTCACACAGCGACCTCGGTGCAAATTTTAGGACTAAAAATAATATTGTGAGGTGTGAGGTATTCAGAATAGACTGAAAATGAGTGTAAATTATGGTTTTTGAGGTTAATAATACTTTGGGATCAAAATGACCCCCAAATTCTATGATTTAAGCTGTTTTTTAGTGTTTTTTGAAAAAAACACCCGAATCCAAAACACACCCGAATCCGACAAAAAAAATTCGGTGAGGTTTTGCCAAAACGCGTTCGAACCCAAAACACGGCCGCGGAACCGAACCCAAAACCAAAACACAAAACCCGAAAAATTTCAGGCGCTCATCTCTAATTTTTCAGAATGAGGGTAAAGATCAAACACGATTTGATTTCCGATGTCGATGTCATTCGTAGTTTTGTAAGGTAGAATACGGCCGATTTAGTGGTTTTGCGGCCGTGTTCTGTTGTTTTTTTACGACTGCGTCACATTTTAGTTACGGCAGTGTTTGTCCGCAATTTTTTCATAAGTTTCGTTTTTGTCACTCGTCCGTGATTGGTTTGATTCGTGATGGAGGAGTGTCTGTGCACATTACTATAAAAACGCCCCAAACCGTCAGCACCTCGTGGGTTTACCTAGTGGAGAGGTGAGAGGAAGGTGTGTTAGGAGTTGGTGAGTTTTTTTTGAGTTTGAGGAGGTTATTTGTGATTGTTGATTACTGTATGTGTAAGTAGTCTTGTCATACTTGTTGTGTAGTTATTTTAAAGTTTGTCTACTTTTTTGTCATTGTTTTTTATTTAACGTCTATTGTCATTGTTTGTGAGTGAGTGTGTGTGTCTTTGGTGTGTGGTGTGTAGTGGTAGTGGAGGAGTGTGTTTTCTTTTTTTTTTTTACTCAGTGTTATTTGTTGTTTGTCCTGATTATGTCCCAGTCAGAGGTGAGTGTGGTGGAGGAGGTGAGTGTGGTGGAGGAGGTGAGTGTGGTGGAGGAGGTGAGTGTGGTGGAGGAGGTGAGTGAGGTGGAGGAGGTGAGTGAGGTGAGTGAGGTGGAGGAGGTGAGTGAGGTGGAGGAGGTGAGTGAGGTGGAGGAGGTTAGTGAGGAGGAGGGGGTGGCTGCTGCTGCGGCCTCCAGTGATAGTGATGGTGTTGTGGCTCCGCAGCCACGCACCACTACAAAGAATGGCCGCAATGTTAATTTCAGCTACGCTGAAAATATGGCTTTGGTGCGGGAGCTGATGAGGCATCATCAGCAGTTGTTTGGCCATGATGCTGCAAAGGTGTCGACACGCAGGAAGTCTGTTCTGTGGGGGAAGGTCATTGCGGCTGTGAATAGTGAGGGTGTGGTGAGGCGGACTGAGGACACGTGTCGTAAGCGTTTTTACGACATAAAGCGCCGTGTCAAGGCGAAGATGGCCATGGAGGCTAAATCAGCACGCCAAACCGGGGGTGGACACCCCTTCCGTGCATCTTATCGTGATTGGGAGGAGCCTGTGCGTGCACTCATTCCGCCAGAAGTGGTTGGTGCGACTCATGTCCGGGATTCTGACCAGCCAAGGCCGGATGGTGAGGTTTTTTTTTTTAAATGAAAAATGTAAACATCTGTGCTTTGCCCTTTGTTGTCTGAAATTTCTTCAAGCTAATTGTGATTGTCAGTTTGTTAATTCTTCTAATGTGTTGGTGATGTAGTGCAGGCCTGGCCAACCTGTGGCTCTCCAGGTGTTGCGAAACTACAAGTCCCATCATGCCTTGCCTCAGTTTTGCTATTAGTGAATGCTAAAACTGTGGCAGGGCATGCTGGTATGTGTAGTTTTACTACATCTTGAGAGCCACAGGTTGGCCAGGACTGATGTAGTGTTAATATCTATTATGTATATTTGTATCCTTTGTATAGTTTTTTTTCTCTGGTTGCCTTGGCCTTTTCCTGGTGTTTTATATCAGTAGTAAATCTTTGTAGGTGTATTTGAAAGAAGTGTGATGAATATGTTTTATGCAAAGTGTTTTTTTATAAAGTTTTCATAGGATTTATTTTTATTGTGTGTTGTTCTGGGTTGTCCTTTGTGTGTTTGATGTGTTTTTCAGGCATATTTGTTTTTGCAGTTTTCATTTTTGTGCAGATATTTGTGGCTAGTGTTTTCTTGTTTGGTTTTTAAATTGGTACCTTAGCGTGCAATATTGTGGTTGTGTCACGCTATGTGGTTTGGGTTTTAACCATTATAATATTGTGCATTATGCGCCTTTGTGTATGGTTTTTTTGTTGAAATTTTTTCTTATTTAAAGTATACACACCCAATGAAGTCGGGCAGAAAAGCATAAGCATCGTTTAGTTTACTTATCATCAGGTTCCACATATGTTTACATCACAATAAGGATTTTGCATAAAAAATTAACAAAAATAGTATGTTGATAAGGTCATTCTTCATATTTTTACAGTACGCCAGAGAAGCAGCACAGCCAGGCCACATCCAACACTGCCAAGTGATGCAAATGGTGGGAATGCAGGTAAGATTTAACTGCAAACACACAGAGCCGGATTAAGGGGGGGGTCCCGGGGATACGTACCCCCGGGCCCCCCTTTCCAAAAGGGCCCCCTGCCACACTACAGATCGGATCTCTCTTCTGATCCGATCTGTGGTGCTGTACTCCCGTCCGCACTGCAGCGGTGGCCATACAAACAGGACAGCTGAGCGACGGCTCAGCTGTCCAATAACGTATGAGTGAAGTAGGCTGCCCCAATGGCTGAGCGGCAGGCTGCTTCATTCATACATGATTGGAGAGCTGAGTTGTCGCTCAGCTGTCTGTGCGGTTGGTGGGGACGGGAGCGCAGTTTCGAACGTTGGCTGGTATGTGACACCCCCCCGTCCTCCTCCTCTCTTGAATAGGGGCCCCACTGTCTTAAGTACCCCGGGCCCCCCATGGACTTAATCCGGCTCTGTAAACACATATTCAGCAAACACATAGAAGCAGAAAATGTTAATGTTTATCTTATCACATAGGTTCTTCTTCTGCAAACCCCCCTCCACTGAGGCGCCCATCACAGGGCTCGGTGACTGTGGCTAGGAGGCAAACCAAGAGACGCCGTCTTGAGGCTGAATCAGCAGCACCATCATCACCACCCCAACGGCGCATCTCCGCAGTGTCGTCCCTGCCACCACAAGCAATTTTGGCCAGTCCACAAAGCGAGGATCCACAATCACCGCAGATGTCTGGTGAGTAAACATAAAAGTTTTTTTAAAATAATTTACAAAACAGTGTGGTTGATGAATTAACCTGGATAAGGCATAATGAAGTGATAAACCAGTGATATGTGCACGGTGATAAAGGCAGAAGCAAAACAGATCCTAACAGTTAAATTACAGATTGGAGCTGTTTGGCTTGTTCCTTTATCACCTTGCACATATCACTGGTTTATCACTTCCTTATGCCTTATCCAGGTTAATTCATCTGCACCACTGTTTGTGTACAGCCAAAAATAATGTATTATAAATACAAAATCATCCTTGTAATAATCACAAACAACAAGCACATGTGGTTAACGTAATTTTTGTGGTTACATTTTCAGATGTGATGTTGGCCATAGCAACCAATTTAGAATTATATTTATTTTTCAAAAAACAGCAACATAAATGGAATCTATAATCCAATTGTTTTGCATGGCCAACATCACCAGTTCTAAATATAGGCCACCTTAAGAAATTTACATGCATTTTTAAAGATTAATTTTTGTTTTACTTTATTTGTCAAATTTTTGCCCAGACCACTGACTGCCTTGAACTTGCCTTGAGTGTTTTGCAAAACACATTTAATGTATTGTGTGTGTTTAACAAAAGGAAGGTTCATACTCAATCTGTAAATGCAGTAATTTAAAATTGTTAGAGTTCTTCGTGTTTGCACATTAATTTTGGCTCAGAGTCCGACAATTCCCTAAATCATTTTTCAACTGAGTATGGAACGTTAGAAGCCACATATATCTACAAAAAGGAGAGCTACATAGTTCATTTTAGGCCACAATCTCTGTATCATTTACAACTTGAATATTATTAAGTAAGGCATGTTGACGTTAAGCAATAAAAAGAACAATGCAAAATATTGACTAAATAGTGGCTGTCTTCAACCCCATACAGAACCACCCATCATGGACGAGGACGCCCAGCAAGAAAGTGACCAGCAGGATACCTACACACTACACCTGCAGCCCATCGATCCTACCCAGCCAACCACGCCGCAGGACATAACCCAACCACCCCAAACATCCCAAAGCCCCCAATTGAGGCCAACACCACCCCAGCAACAAATGGCCCCAGAGTTTTGGAGCAGTTGGGCCACACAACAGGCGCAAAACTATGCCTGCCTCAACACCCACACCCAATACCTTGCCAGTCTGCCCCATCATCTGCCTCGACTCAGTCGGAACTCAGGCAGACTGATAGTTCAGGTTGGCAGAATTGCCAATTCAATGGAGCAGATGAGGGCAGACAACAGTCAAATGCAAGCCAATTTACTCCGAATCATGGATGAACAACAGCGGCAGCAACAAGCCCTCATACAAATTATCCAACACAACCAACTGATAAATGAAAACCTCTCCCGAATTATTGCCAACAACACTGCCGCAAATACATAACTGACTGCAAGCATACACAACCTGAGCCAAAGCATTAATGTGTTGGCATCCCAACAAATAAGCTCAAGCTCGGGAACAACCACACCAAGCCAGACCCCAGTTACCTCCCCTGTTAGACGCTCCAGCAGAACACGGACCAACGAACCAGGCCAATCCTCTGCACCCAGCACACACAAAAAAAACAAATGAAGGCTGCAGCAAATCGTTGTTTACCAATAAAGTTTTGGCAATTGTTACACAAAAAATGCCTGTGTTCCAGAAAATAATTTTTTAACACGCAATATGTGTATGGTTTAATGTGCTAATGAGTGACAGTGTAAGTTATTCAAATTATAGTATAACTGTAAAGAACAGGATAAATAACAAACACTAACGCAACACAAACAACATTCACACCTACAATACATTTTAGAAAAGTGGTTAGGCAAGGTTATTTATAACTAAATAATACTTACCATTAAAATAACGCCGAATCACTTCTTGCCTTACCTGCCTCCCTACATCTGTACTCACACTGTCACCAGATGTAGCTAACTCACCTACTTGCTGGCTGTTTTCTTCATCACCAACATGTGGCAGATGTTGGCGCAAACACATGTTATGAAGAAAACAGCAGCAGAACACAATCCTAGTCACCTTTGAGGGACTATACAACAAAAGCCCAGCAGACTTATCCAGACACCGAAACCTAGATTTCAGCACCCCAAAACATCTTTCTATCACATTCCACGTAGAATTATGGCCCTCATTCCGAGTTGTTCGCTCGGTAAATTTCATCGCATCGCAGCGATTTTCCGCTTAGTGCGCATGCGCAATGTCCGCACTGCGACTGCGCCAAGTAAATTTGCTATGAAGTTAGGATTTTTACTCACGGCTTTTTCTTCGCTCAGGCGATCGTAATGTGATTGACAGGAAATGGATGTTTCTGGGCGGAAACAGGCCGTTTTATGGGCGTGTGGGAAAAAACGCTACCGTTTCCGGAAAAAACGCAGGAGTGGCCGGAGGAACGGAGGAGTGTCTGGGCGAACGATGGGTGTGTTTGTGACGTCAAACCAGGAACGACAAGCACTGAACTGATCGCAGATGCCGAGTAAGTCTGGAGCTACTCAGAAACTGCTACGAGGTGTGTAATCGCAATATTGCGAATACATCGGTCGCAATTTTAAGATGCTAAGATTCACTCCCAGTAGGCGGCGGCTTAGCGTGAGCAACTCTGCTAAAATCGCCTTGCGAGCGAACAACTCGGAATGACCTCCAATGTGCATTATTATAATTGTGTTCAGCAGGAGAATCAGGTTGGGACAATGGAGTAAGGAGCCAAGAGTAGCAGCCATAACCACCATCACCTGAAAGACAGATATAGGCAACATTAGGATATGTGGATTATGGTAAATAACATACAAAAATCAGGAGGTTGAAGTTACCAAACATACACACAACACACGTGGAACATACCCAGCAGCCAGCCATCAGGCATTTGTCCGTCCTCAAAGTTATCGAAGAGGGATGACTGACTGAGGATGAAGGAGTCATGGCAGCCGCCAGAGAACCCGCAACCACACTCATAATTTTTAGATTTGCATCACAAACCACCTGGACATTAGTGGATTGGCCCATATGTCTATTTGTATAAATATATTGCCTGCCCCTAGGTGGTCTCAGCTCAACGTGTGTGCAATCTATGGCACCCAGCACATTGGGCATGCCAGCAAGCTCATAGAAAGCTACCCTGACTGCATGCCACTGCGACTCCTGGGTAGGGAAGCAGATAGAGGCATCTATGTGGGGTTCCAAGACATCCAAAACCTGAGTGGACATTACAAAATATAAGGTGAGTGTCATGATCTGTAATCAATACAATACTGTGTTATATTACATAACAGAAGCACCACTTAGACATAGACGTGTATGTATGTTTAAAGTCACCTGATTCAAATATTTAGAAAAGGTGGGCTGGGAGATACCAATTACATCTCCAGTCACAGCCTGGAAGCTCCCAGTAGCCATAAAGTGGAACACAGCCAGGAGTTTGTGCAGGCCTGAGACAGAGCGAGAGCGTGCTGTCTCAGGGTCTAGGTCCAGTTTGACAAGGTCATACAGACGGAAAATGTTGTTTCTATTTAGCCGGAACATCTGTATGACCATATCATCGGCCAATGCGTTCAAGTTTAAACGCCCCCTAAAAAAACGAGGCCTGCGCAGCCTCTGCGGCACCTGTACAACCTGCTGACCATGTTCAATTACCTGGCCCTGGTTTATTGTAGCCTCATGGAGCAGTCTCCGGTATCCCCCAGCAAACAAGAAATCTGTAGTACACACGGCTGCAGCCATTTCAGAGTGAGAGTTGCTCAAAATGTGCTTGGGTCCCTTTTAAAGGTCCAAAAATTCAGGTGTGACTAATGTATAATTGAAAACACATGTAAACACGCTTCTCAAAAGCAGGTCTATTTTTTTTTAGGACTTTTTTACGATTTGTATTTTTTCACGGCCGCAAATGCTTTTTCACGGTAGAGATTTCAAATACGAATGTTTAGTAAATGACCGTGTTCCATACCTAAACAGCCGCGTTTGACCGATGGTGTATTCATTCGTATTTTTTTTCTTGGACTTCCAAAAAAATACGAATGCCCTCATCACTGCCGTGATTTGAGTTTAGTAAATGACCGAGATGACACTTTGAAGAAAAAACACCATCTCGGTCAAAATCGGTAACTTAGTAAATATACCCCACGGTATATATATATATATATATACACACACACACACACACACACACACACACACACACACAGTATATGTGTATATATATATATATATATATATATATATATATATATATATATATATATAGAGAGAGAGAGAGAGAGAGAGATGGTAAAGACAGCACTCAGTGAAAGTTATAACAAACAAAACAGCTGCAGCTGTCTATATGCAGTGGAATCTTAATGAAGAATAAATAATCATGTTTTCATCTCTAAAAGTGAGTGCTGGTATATTCTTTTTTCATTACCTGGGAAAAGTGAGTGTCACCAAATAAATATATATATATATATATATATATATATATGTAGATATATATATATATACACAGTATATAGCTGTATGATTGCCCCCAAAAGGGGTGCAGCCATACCCCCAACATACTGTGGCCACAGGAAGTTGTTGTACCGGGGCCCAGGACTTCTCTTGGCAACCCTGAGTACATACACAGAAACAGTATGAACAAAGCAAGAAAAAAGTGACTTACAGTACAGAATATTACAGATCATGGACATCATTTATAAACATTACTGCATCAGCAGTCATAATACTCAAGTAATGGCCCCCATACATCTGCGGCCCCCATTCCCCAGCAAATCGCAGATTATTGCTGGCTGACAGTGGATCGGCAGTTGCGACGGCCAGCGATGATCGTCAATTTACCAGGGAATCAGGGAAATTAAACATGTTCAAAATCCCAAATTTGCAGATGCCGACCATTTTTGGTCAGGAACAGGGAATCAGGATTTTTTAAACATGTTTATTATTCCCAATTCCCCGAGCTCAGCTGTCAAGGCATTTCCCCAAGATATCTCTGATGTATGGGGACCATAAGTCACAGGGCAGCAGAACCCAAGGGCTATGGCCCCCATACATTAAAGCAGAGGAATTTCAAGAGGATTGCAATCTCTGCCTGGGTCCCCTCCTCTCTAGCTGACAGAGCAATAGACTCTAGGCACTAGGGTCACTAGGAGACCCTAGAGCTGTCCCAGTGTCTATTGTGCATGCGCAGATCGCCGGTAAAATGGCACTTCAGCCAAGATTTCCAGAAAAATGGTGTAGCAGCAGATGATAAGTGGATTCGGTTTGTCTGATCAGAGCCGGCCCTAACCAATATGATGCCCTAGGCAAGATTTTGGCTGGTGCCCCCTAGCACTGCCGCCAGTTCTGCAGGAGATGCCTGGCATGAGTCAGCTGGCAGCTCTGCTAACGTCGGGCGCATTTTGTTTATGAAAATGCATCTTATTTGCATTACTATGTGGCTAGGATGCACAAGCAGCTTCTGCTGATTAAAATGATATGCAGCATGCCTATATTCTGTGTGTGACTGCGGCTATATCTGCATATGAAATGCTACATTACAGTAATTTCCAGGACTACACTGCAACGTAGTATTTCGTATGCAGATACAGCCACAGTCACACACAGAATATAGGCATGCCGCATATCATTTTAATCAACAGAAGCTGCTGGTGCCCCTAAGCATACCAAATGCCCTAGGCATTTTCATAGTTTGCCTATGCCTAACGCCGGCTCTGTGTCTGATCAGGGAATTGGGCTGCTTGATGTATGGGGCTATTAGGTTCCGCTATAGGCAGAGGGGAGGAGATGATGGGTAACTTAGGGAAGGAAAGAGGGCCCAGCTCATGAGAGCTTACATTCTAAAGGGGACATAAGTACATGTGAATATACAGAGTTGGAATGTTAGGTCCATGAAAGTATCTGCAATAACTGTATCTCATATCCATTGAGAAGAAAACAATTTTAAAGCTAAATGTAATAATTTCATTAAGTTCTAATCCAAAGGTTTCCTTAATTGCAGAATCCCTTATTCTCTATTTTTTTTTTTTTAGTCTTTTGATCCATTATCAAAGCTTATGCTTTATTCCAAAAATGATGAGTGTTTTGTATAGGCTTTCTAATATGTATACGGCAAATTCACATGATATTGTCATAGGCATAACATAACATTTGTAGTGCACAGACATAATATACAATGTTAATTCCCTGTATCTAGCATAAAATAAAAGGCTGGCTTTTAATTTTCATTAGTGACTCCTTACTATTCTTTACTAATGGATGGTGTAATAGATTGAGGGCAAATAGCTCTCGTAAAATGCTGATAATTAGTCAAATGGCGGATGTATAACTAATATTTTTTCCCCTGAATGTATTACCATATGCACGCATGTACCAACAATATATTCTTTGTATCATTATTTCCTCTTTATTGCCCATAAAAGGTTTCTGCATGTTCATCCAGGATGCAGTTGGTCATCATTAGAAAAACAAAACCATAAATGCAGCTTGTTTCTTATGTAATTACTGTAGCTGGCAAATACTGGTAGCCCACAGGTAAGCTATTTCTTTTTAGACATTTATTTTACAGAATATATTCTTGCTTCTACATAATGAGTGTTTATTGTAAGGACTTACTCAGCATTGGTCACTGGCTTAACTCTGAGACATAAAGAAATTAGATATTCTGGATCTCTGCATTAAATGGATACAATCTCTCTGTAGGCTTTTCTTAGCTGGAATACTGAGAGACCAATTGTACCCCTTTCACACCGCCAATGCCTGATCCCACCCCGGAATTAGAAACGGCTCCTTCCTGGGTAGGATCCGGCATTGGACCCTAACAGCTGGCTTCCCGACCCGCCAATATACTGGGCCGGTTGTCATAGCGGTGGGGGGCAGAGCCGGCAGTAGAGGCGGCACTGGGAGATGAGCTCATCTCCACGCCGCCTCTCCCTATTGTAGCGAACGGGTCCCGGGTCGCATCGACCAGGGAACCCATTCACGCTGCTGCTGACCCGGTATTCAACTCGGGAATAACACTGCTTTATTCCCGGGTTGAAGTACTGGGTCAGGCGACCCGGGAATTCAACCATGACCCTTTCACATAGCACACCGACCCGTGTCGACCTGGCAATATGCTGGGTCGATACCGGGTTATTTGTACGGTGTGAAAGGAGTATTGGATATCTATAACTGATAAAGAAAATGTGTCCCATATCTTATTTCTTATATACTTATCAGTGTTAATCATACATTGCCTACTCTCCCTGAATAAGTTGTGTTGGGCTGGGTGCACAGAACAAAGTAATTGTGTCATCACTCTCTGTTTGCCATGGAGAGAGAACACGGTAGACAATAAAAAGGATGTGTGCAACAAGAAAATTGCTGCCGCTTTCCAGCATAATGATGTTCTGTAGGGATGGCCATCGACCATGGATGATTTGAAATCATTGATGGTCTATGACGAATGATGACTACTTTTACTATCAAATGGGACCATCAGATGGATTCCCGCCATCGATGATACAGAGCTAATTTTTTTTTCATTCCCCAGAGGTGTGGGGACACAGAGCATAGCTCCGCCCACTGACAACCATGAAGCCCCACCCCAGGTTCTTATGGGCTCACAGCTCATTGAACACTAAAGAAGGGGTGACTATCAGCCCCTGCATGCCCTGGGGAGTTGGCCATGCAAAAAAGCTTAAAAGTCGCCACCCCCGCTGTGATCCCACTGTAATGGACAATATTGCTTTAAAATAAAAAATAAAAAATAAAAAAAAAATTTGAACTCATATTTACACACAGAAACCTTTATTGGGTGGGGAGTAATATTATTGAGATCAAGAATAGAAAGAGGGGTGCCATCCCCAGCAGGTGGTGCCCCTAGGCACATGTCTCACATGCCTAGTTAACAATAAATCACAGAATACACAGTTAAGAAAATTTCAATTGTATACTTAGACAAATAAAAGTCCTCAGAGTTACTTTAGCTGATAAGGATTAAATTAATCCATAGCACTGATATTAAGAACAAATTGGAAAGCACAATTAAGTTAAAGTACCGTATATACTCGAGTATAAGTCGACCCGAATATAAGCCGAGGCACCTAATTTTACCACAAAAACCTGGAAAACTTATTGACTCGAGTATAAGCCTAGGGTGGGAAATGCAGCTCTAGACGTACACAGCCCTCAGTGCCAGATATGCCCTCATACTGCCAGATATGCCCCCACAGTGCCAGATATGCCCTCATGCTGCCAGATATGCCCCACTGAGCCAGATATGCCCTCATGCTGCAAGATATGCCCCACAGTGCCAGATGTGCCAGATATGCCCTCATGCTGCCAGATATGCCCCACAGTGACAGATATGCCCTCATGCTGCCAGATATGCCCTCATGCCAGTGGCGGATCTAGACTTAACTTTTAGGGGGGGCGGTTTAAGAATGATGACTCCTCCCCCTGATCATAGCCCCTCCCACTTAGTAATGCCCTTCCCGTTCGCTTCTAAAATTTCCTATTGTTGCCATTACTAATAAAATGTTGCCAGTTAGTGGAGAGAACCCTGCGCACTGGTGATACAGACTGGCGAATCGCCATTCCTTCCATCAGGGGTGGTAGAGGATAAGACAGTAGGGCAATTTAAACATGCATGGGATAGACATAAGGATATTCTTACAAAGAAATAAGGATCAGATAAGGTTAGAGATAAAAATAATGTAAAATAAAAAAATAAAAAAAAGGGGCAGACTAGATGGTAGAGATGTGCACTTGAAATTTTTTGGGTTTTGTGTTTTGGTTTTGGGTTCGGTTCCGCGGCCGTGTTTTGGGTTCGACCGCGTTTTGGCAAAACCTCACCGAATTTTTTTTGTCGGATTCCGGTGTGTTTTGGATTCGGGTGTTTTTTTCAAAAAACACTAAAAAACAGCTTAAATCATAGAATTTGGGGGTCATTTTGATCCCAAAGTATTATTAACCTCAAAAACCATAATTTCCACTCATTTTCAGTCTATTCTGAACACCTCACACCTCACAATATTATTTTTAGTCCTAAAATTTGCACCGAGGTCGCTGGATGACTAAGCTAAGCGACCCTACTGGCCGACACAAACACCTGGCCCATCTAGGAGTGGCACTGCAGTGTCACGCAGGATGGCCCTTCCAAAAAACACTCCCCAAACAGCACATGACGCAAAGAAGAAAAAAAGAGGCGCAATGAGGTAGCTGTTAGAGATGAGCGGGTTCGGTTTCTCTGAATCCGAACCCGCACGAACTTCATGTTTTTTTCACGGGTCCGAGCAGACTCGGATCCTCCCGCCTTGCTCGGTTAACCCGAGCGCGCCCGAACGTCATCATGACGCTGTCGGATTCTCGCGAGACTCGGATTCTATATAAGGAGCCGCGCGTCGCCGCCATTTTCACACGTGCATTGAGATTGATAGGGAGAGGACGTGGCTGGCGTCCTCTCCATTTAGATTAGGGTTGAGAGAGAGAGAGAGAGATTGACCTGAGGCTGTGATACTGTAGAAGAGAGTGCAGAGTTTAGTGACTGACGACCACAGTGACCACCAGACAGTGCAGTTGTTTGTTTTATTTAATATATCCGTTCTCTGCCTGAAAAAAACGATACACACAGTGACTCAGTCACATACCATATCTGTGTGCACTGCTCAGCCCAGTGTGCTGCATCAATGTATATATATATCTGACTGTGCTCAGCTCACACAGCTTATAATTGTGGGGGAGACTGGGGAGCACTGCAGTGCCAGTTATAGGTTATAGCAGGAGCCAGGAGTACATAATATTATATTAAAATTAAACAGTGCACACTTTTGCTGCAGGAGTGCCACTGCCAGTGTGTCTAGTGACCACAGTGACCTGACCACCAGTATATATAATATTAGTAGTATACTATCTCTTTATCAACCAGTCTATATTAGCAGCAGACACAGTACAGTGCGGTAGTTCACGGCTGTGGCTACCTCTGTGTCGGCACTCGGCAGCCCGTCCATAATTGTATATACCACCTAACCGTGGTTTTTTTTTCTTTCTTTATAGTCATACTAGTTACGAGTATACTATCTCTTTATCAACCAGTCTATATTAGCAGCAGACACAGTACAGTGCGGTAGTTCACGGCTGTGGCTACCTCTGTGTCGGCACTCGGCAGCCCGTCCATAATTGTATATACCACCTAACCGTGGTTTTTTTTTCTTTCTTTATAGTCATACTAGTTACGAGTATACTATCTCTTTATCAACCAGTCTATATTAGCAGCAGACACAGTACAGTGCGGTAGTTCACGGCTGTGGCTACCTCTGTGTCGGCACTCGGCAGCCCGTCCATAATTGTATATACCACCTAACCGTGTTTTTTTTTTCTTTCTTTATACATACATACTAGTTACGAGTATACTATCTCTTTATCAACCAGTCTATATTAGCAGCAGACACAGTACAGTGCGGTAGTTCACGGCTGTGGCTACCTCTGTGTCGGCACTCGGCAGCCCGTCCATAATTGTATATACCACCTAACCGTGGTTTTTCTTTCTTTCTTTATACATACATACTAGTTACGAGTATACTATCTCTTTATCAACCAGTCTATATATTAGCAGCAGACACAGTACAGTGCGGTAGTTCACGGCTGTGGCTACCTCTGTGTCGGCACTCGGCAGCCCGTCCATAATTGTATATACCACCTAACCGTGGTTTTTTTTTCTTTCTTTATACATACATACTAGTTACGAGTATACTATCTCTTTATCAACCAGTCTATATATTAGCAGCAGACACAGTACAGTGCGGTAGTTCACGGCTGTGGCTACCTCTGTGTCGGCACTCGGCAGCCCGTCCATAATTGTATATACCACCTAACCGTGGTTTTTTTTTCTTTCTTTATACATACATACTAGTTACGAGTATACTATCTCTTTATCAACCAGTCTATATTAGCAGCAGACACAGTACAGTGCGGTAGTTCACGGCTGTGGCTACCTCTGTGTCGGCACTCGGCAGCCCGTCCATAATTGTATATACCACCTAACCGTGGTTTTTTTTTCTTTCTTTATACATACATACTAGTTACGAGTATACTATCTCTTTATCAACCAGTCTATATATTAGCAGCAGACACAGTACAGTGCGGTAGTTCACGGCTGTGGCTACCTCTGTGTCGGCACTCGGCAGCCCGTCCATAATTGTATATACCACCTAACCGTGGTTTTTTTTTCTTTCTTTATAGTCATACTAGTTACGAGTATACTATCTCTTTATCAACCAGTCTATATTAGCAGCAGACACAGTACAGTGCGGTAGTTCACGGCTGTGGCTACCTCTGTGTCGGCACTCGGCAGCCCGTCCATAATTGTATATACCACCTAACCGTGGTTTTTTTTTCTTTCTTTATACATACATACTAGTTACGAGTATACTATCTCTTTATCAACCAGTCTATATTAGCAGCAGACACAGTACAGTGCGGTAGTTCACGGCTGTGGCTACCTCTGTGTCGGCACTCGGCAGCCCGTCCATAATTGTATATACCACCTAACCGTGGTTTTTTTTTCTTTCTTTATACATACATACTAGTTACGAGTATACTATCTCTTTATCAACCAGTCTATATATTAGCAGCAGACACAGTACAGTGCGGTAGTTCACGGCTGTGGCTACCTCTGTGTCGGCACTTGGCAGCCCGTCCATAATTGTATATACCACCTAACCGTGGTTTTTCTTTCTTTCTTTATACATACATACTAGTTACGAGTATACTATCTCTTTATCAACCAGTCTATATTAGCAGCAGACACAGTACAGTACGGTAGTTCACGGCTGTGGCTACCTCTGTGTCTGCACTCGGCAGGCAGTCCATAATTGTATACTAGTATCCATCTCCATTGTTTACCTGAGGTGCCTTTTAGTTGTGCCTATTAAAATATGGAGAACAAAAATGTTGAGGTTCCAAAATTAGGGAAAGATCAAGATCCACTTCCACCTCGTGCTGAAGCTGCTGCCACTAGTCATGGCCGAGACGATGAAATGCCAGCAACGTCGTCTGCCAAGGCCGATGCCCAATGTCATAGTACAGAGCATGTCAAATCCAAAACACCAAATATCAGAAAAAAAAGGACTCCAAAACCTAAAATAAAATTGTCGGAGGAGAAGCGTAAACTTGCCAATATGCCATTTACGACACGGAGTGGCAAGGAACGGCTGAGGCCCTGGCCTATGTTCATGGCTAGTGGTTCAGCTTCACATGAGGATGGAAGCACTCAGCCTCTCGCTAGAAAAATGAAAAGACTCAAGCTGGCAAAAGCAGCACAGCAAAGAACTGTGCATTCTTCGAAATCCCAAATCCACAAGGAGAGTCCAATTGTGTCGGTTGCGATGCCTGACCTTCCCAACACTGGACGTGAAGAGCATGCGCCTTCCACCATTTGCACGCCCCCTGCAAGTGCTGGAAGGAGCACCCGCAGTCCAGTTCCTGATAGTCAGATTGAAGATGTCAGTGTTGAAGTACACCAGGATGAGGAGGATATGGGTGTTGCTGGCGCTGGGGAGGAAATTGACCAGGAGGATTCTGATGGTGAGGTGGTTTGTTTAAGTCAGGCACCCGGGGAGACACCTGTTGTCCGTGGGAGGAATATGGCCGTTGACATGCCAGGTGAAAATACCAAAAAAATCAGCTCTTCGGTGTGGAGGTATTTCACCAGAAATGCGGACAACAGGTGTCAAGCCGTGTGTTCCCTTTGTCAAGCTGTAATAAGTAGGGGTAAGGACGTTAACCACCTCTGAACATCCTCCCTTATACGTCACCTGCAGCGCATTCATAATAAGTCAGTGACAAGTTCAAAAACTTTGGGTGACAGCGGAAGCAGTCCACTGACCAGTAAATCCATTCCTCTTGTAACCAAGCTCACGCAAACCACCCCACCAACTCCCTCAGTGTCAATTTCCTCCTTCCCCAGGAATGCCAATAGTCCTGCAGGCCATGTCACTGGCAATTCTGACGAGTCCTCTCCTGCCTGGGATTCCTCCGATGCATCCTTGCGTGTAACGCCTACTGCTGCTGTTGTTGCCGCTGGGAGTCGATGGTCATCCCAGAGGGGAAGTCGTAAGCCCACTTGTACTACTTCCAGTAAGCAATTGACTGTTCAACAGTCCTTTGCGAGGAAGATGAAATATCACAGCAGTCATCCTACTGCAAAGCGGATAACTGAGGCCTTGACAACTATGTTGGTGTTAGACGTGCGTCCGGTATCCGCCGTTAGTTCACAGGGAACTAGACAATTTATTGAGGCAGTGTGCCCCCGTTACCAAATACCATCTAGGTTCCACTTCTCTAGGCAGGCGATACCGAGAATGTACACGGACGTCAGAAAAAGACTCACCAGTGTCCTAAAAAATGCAGTTGTACCCAATGTCCACTTAACCACGGACATGTGGACAAGTGGAGCAGGGCAGGGTCAGGACTATATGACTGTGACAGCCCACTGGGTAGATGTATGGACTCCCGCCGCAAGAACAGCAGCGGCGGCACCAGTTGCAGCATCTCGCAAACGCCAACTCTTTCCTAGGCAGGCTACGCTTTGTATCACCGCTTTCCAGAATACGCACACAGCTGAAAACCTCTTACGGCAACTGAGGAAGATCATCGCGGAATGGCTTACCCCAATTGGACTCTCCTGTGGATTTGTGGCATCGGACAACGCCAGCAATATTGTGTGTGCATTAAATATGGGCAAATTCCAGCACGTCCCATGTTTTGCACATACCTTAAATTTGGTGGTGCAGAATTTTTTAAAAAACGACAGGGGCGTGCAAGAGATGCTGTCGGTGGCCAGAAGAATTGCGGGACACTTTCGGCGTACAGGCACCACGTACAGAAGACTGGAGCACCACCAAAAACTACTGAACCTGCCCTGCCATCATCTGAAGCAAGAAGTGGTAACGAGGTGGAATTCAACCCTCTATATGCTTCAGAGGTTGGAGGAGCAGCAAAAGGCCATTCAAGCCTATACAATTGAGCACGATATAGTAGGTGGAATGCACCTGTCTCAAGCGCAGTGGAGAATGATTTCAACGTTGTGCAAGGTTCTGATGCCCTTTGAACTTGCCACACGTGAAGTCAGTTCAGACACTGCCAGCCTGAGTCAGGTCATTCCCCTCATCAGGCTTTTGCAGAAGAAGCTGGAGACATTGAAGGAGGAGCTAACACGGAGCGATTCCGCTAGGCATGTGGGACTTGTGGATGGAGCCCTTAATTCGCTTAACAAGGATTCACGGGTGGTCAATCTGTTGAAATCAGAGCACTACATTTTGGCCACCGTGCTCGATCCTAGATTTAAAGCCTACCTTGGATCTCTCTTTCCGGCAGACACAAGTCTGCTGGGGTTGAAAGACCTGCTGGTGACAAAATTGTCAAGTCAAGCGGAACGCGACCTGTCAACATCTCCTCCTTCACATTCTCCCGCAACTGGGGGTGCGAGGAAAAGGCTCAGAATTCCGAGCCCACCCGCTGGCGGTGATGCAGGGCAGTCTGGAGCGACTGCTGATGCTGACATCTGGTCCGGACTGAAGGACCTGACAACGATTACGGACATGTCGTCTACTGTCACTGCATATGATTCTCTCAACATTGATAGAATGGTGGAGGATTATATGAGTGACCGCATCCAAGTAGGCACGTCACACAGTCCGTACTTATACTGGCAGGAAAAAGAGGCAATTTGGAGGCCCTTGCACAAACTGGCTTTATTCTACCTAAGTTGCCCTCCCACAAGTGTGTACTCCGAAAGAGTGTTTAGTGCCGCCGCTCACCTTGTCAGCAATCGGCGTACGAGGTTACATCCAGAAAATGTGGAGAAGATGATGTTCATTAAAATGAATTATAATCAATTCCTCCGCGGAGACATTGACCAGCAGCAATTGCCTCCACAAAGTACACAGGGAGCTGAGATGGTGGATTCCAGTGGGGACGAATTGATAATCTGTGAGGAGGGGGATGTACACGGTGATATATCGGAGGGTGATGATGAGGTGGACATCTTGCCTCTGTAGAGCCAGTTTGTGCAAGGAGAGATTAATTGCTTCTTTTTTGGGGGGGTCCAAACCAACCCGTCATATCAGTCACAGTCGTGTGGCAGACCCTGTCACTGAAATGATGGGTTGGTTAAAGTGTGCATGTCCTGTTTTGTTTATACAACATAAGGGTGGGTGGGAGGGCCCAAGGACAATTCCATCTTGCACCTCTTTTTTCTTTTCTTTTTCTTTGCATCATGTGCTGATTGGGGAGGGTTTTTTGGAAGGGACATCCTGCGTGACACTGCAGTGCCACTCCTAAATGGGCCCGGTGTTTGTGTCGGCCACTAGGGTCGCTAATCTTACTCACACAGTCAGCTACCTCATTGCGCCTCTTTTTTTCTTTGCGTCATGTGCTGTTTGGGGAGGGTTTTTTGGAAGGGACATCCTGCGTGACACTGCAGTGCCACTCCTAGATGGGCCCGGTGTTTGTGTCGGCCACTAGGGTCGCTAATCTTACTCACACAGCTACCTCATTGCGCCTCTTTTTTTCTTTGCGTCATGTGCTGTTTGGGGAGGGTTTTTTGGAAGGGACATCCTGCGTGACACTGCAGTGCCACTCCTAGATGGGCCCGGTGTTTGTGTCGGCCACTAGGGTCGCTAATCTTACTCACACAGCTACCTCATTGCGCCTCTTTTTTTCTTTGCGTCATGTGCTGTTTGGGGAGGGTTTTTTGGAAGGGACATCCTGCGTGACACTGCAGTGCCACTCCTAGATGGGCCCGGTGTTTGTGTCGGCCACTAGGGTCGCTTATCTTACTCACACAGCGACCTCGGTGCAAATTTTAGGACTAAAAATAATATTGTGAGGTGTGAGGTATTCAGAATAGACTGAAAATGAGTGTAAATTATGGTTTTTGAGGTTAATAATACTTTGGGATCAAAATGACCCCCAAATTCTATGATTTAAGCTGTTTTTTAGTGTTTTTTGAAAAAAACACCCGAATCCAAAACACACCCGAATCCGACAAAAAAAATTCGGTGAGGTTTTGCCAAAACGCGTTCGAACCCAAAACACGGCCGCGGAACCGAACCCAAAACCAAAACACAAAACCCGAAAAATTTCAGGCGCTCATCTCTAGTAGCTGTGTGAGTAAGCTAAGCGACCCTAGTGGCCGACACAAACACCTGGCCCATCTAGGAGTGGCACTGCAGTGTCACGCAGGATGGCCCTTCCAAAAAACACTCCCCAAACAGCACATGACGCAAAGAAAAAAAGAGGCGCAATGAGGTAGCTGTGTGAGTAAGCTAAGCGACCCTAGTGGCCGACACAAACACCTGGCCCATCTAGGAGTGGCACTGCAGTGTCACGCAGGATGGCCCTTCCAAAAAACACTCCCCAAACAGCACATGACGCAAAGAAAAAAAGAGGCGCAATGAGGTAGCTGTGTGAGTAAGCTAAGCGACCCTAGTGGCCGACACAAACACCTGGCCCATCTAGGAGTGGCACTGCAGTGTCACGCAGGATGGCCCTTCCAAAAAACACTCCCCAAACAGCACATGACGCAAAGAAGAAAAAAAGAGGCGCAATGAGGTAGCTGTGTGAGTAAGCTAAGCGACCCTAGTGGCCGACACAAACACCTGGCCCATCTAGGAGTGGCACTGCAGTGTCACGCAGGATGGCCCTTCCAAAAAACACTCCCCAAACAGCACATGACGCAAAGAAGAAAAAAAGAGGCGCAATGAGGTAGCTGTGTGAGTAAGCTAAGCGACCCTAGTGGCCGACACAAACACCTGGCCCATCTAGGAGTGGCACTGCAGTGTCACGCAGGATGGCCCTTCCAAAAAACACTCCCCAAACAGCACATGACGCAAAGAAGAAAAAAAGAGGCGCAATGAGGTAGCTGTGTGAGTAAGCTAAGCGACCCTAGTGGCCGACACAAACACCTGGCCCATCTAGGAGTGGCACTGCAGTGTCACGCAGGATGGCCCTTCCAAAAAACACTCCCCAAACAGCACATGACGCAAAGAAGAAAAAAAGAGGCGCAATGAGGTAGCTGTGTGAGTAAGCTAAGCGACCCTAGTGGCCGACACAAACACCTGGCCCATCTAGGAGTGGCACTGCAGTGTCACGCAGGATGGCCCTTCCAAAAAACACTCCCCAAACAGCACATGACGCAAAGAAAAAAAGAGGCGCAATGAGGTAGCTGTGTGAGTAAGATAAGCGACCCTAGTGGCCGACACAAACACCTGGCCCATCTTGGAGTGGCACTGCAGTGTCACGCAGGATGGCCCTTCCAAAAAACACTCCCCAAACAGCACATGACGCAAAGAAGAAAAAAAGAGGCGCAATGAGGTAGCTGTGTGAGTAAGCTAAGCGACCCTAGTGGCCGACACAAACACCTGGCCCATCTAGGAGTGGCACTGCAGTGTCACGCAGGATGGCCCTTCCAAAAAACACTCCCCAAACAGCACATGACGCAAAGAAGAAAAAAAGAGGCGCAATGAGGTAGCTGTGTGAGTAAGCTAAGCGACCCTAGTGGCCGACACAAACACCTGGCCCATCGAGGAGTGGCACTGCAGTGTCACGCAGGATGGCCCTTCCAAAAAACACTCCCCAAACAGCACATGACGCAAAGAAGAAAAAAAGAGGCGCAATGAGGTAGCTGTGTGAGTAAGATAAGCGACCCTAGTGGCCGACACAAACACCTGGCCCATCTAGGAGTGGCACTGCAGTGTCACGCAGGATGGCCCTTCCAAAAAACACTCCCCAAACAGCACATGACGCAAATAAAAATGAAAGAAAAAAGAGGTGCAAGATGGAATTGTCCTTGGGCCCTCCCACCCACCCTTATGTTGTATAAACAGGACATGCACACTTTAACCAACCCATCATTTCAGTGACAGGGTCTGCCACACGACTGTGACTGAAATGACGGGTTGGTTTGGACCCCCACCGAAAAAGAAGCAATTAATCTCTCCTTGCACAAACTGGCTCTACAGAGGCAAGATGTCCACCTCATCATCATCCTCCGATATATCACCGTGTACATCCCGCTCCTCACAGATTATCAATTCGTCCCCACTGGAATCCACCATCTCAGCTCCCTGTGTACTTTGTGGAGGCAATTGCTGCTGGTCAATGTCTCCACGGAGGAATTGATTATAATTCATTTTAATGAACATCATCTTCTCCACATTTTCTGGAAGTAACCTCGTACGCCGATTGCTGACAAGGTGAGCGGCGGCACTAAACACTCTTTCGGAGTACACACTTGTGGGAGGGCAACTTAGGTAGAATAAAGCCAGTTTGTGCAAGGGCCTCCAAATTGCCTCTTTTTCCTGCCAGTATAAGTACGGACTGTCTGACGTGCCTACTTGGATGCGGTCACTCATATAATCCTCCACCATTCTTTCAATGGTGAGAGAATCATATGCAGTGACAGTAGACGACATGTCCGTAATCGTTGTCAGGTCCTTCAGTCCGGACCAGATGTCAGCATCAGCAGTCGCTCCAGACTGCCCTGCATCACCGCCAGCGGGTGGGCTCGGAATTCTGAGCCTTTTCCTCGCACCCCCAGTTGCGGGAGAATGTGAAGGAGGAGATGTTGACAGGTCGCGTTCCGCTTGACTTGACAATTTTCTCACCAGCAGGTCTTTGAACCCCAGCAGACTTGTGTCTGCCGGAAAGAGAGATCCAAGGTAGGTTTTAAATCTAGGATCGAGCACGGTGGCCAAAATGTAGTGCTCTGATTTCAACAGATTGACCACCCGTGAATCCTTGTTAAGCGAATTAAGGGCTCCATCCACAAGTCCCACATGCCTAGCGGAATCGCTCCCTTTTAGCTCCTCCTTCAATGCCTCCAGCTTCTTCTGCAAAAGCCTGATGAGGGGAATGACCTGACTCAGGCTGGCAGTGTCTGAACTGACTTCACGTGTGGCAAGTTCAAAAGGTTGCAGAACCTTGCACAACGTTGAAATCATTCTCCACTGCGCTTGAGACAGGTACATTCCACCTCCTATATCGTGCTCAATTGTATAGGCTTGAATGGCCTTTTGCTGCTCCTCCAACCTCTGAAGCATATAGAGGGTTGAATTCCACCTCGTTACCACTTCTTGCTTCAGATGATGGCAGGGCAGGTTCAGGCGTTTTTGGTGGTGCTCCAGTCTTCTGTACGTGGTGCCTGTACGCCGAAAGTGTCCCGCAATTCTTCTGGCCACCGACAGCATCTCTTGCACGCCCCTGTCGTTTTTAAAAAAATTCTGCACCACCAAATTCAAGGTATGTGCAAAACATGGGACGTGCTGGAATTTGCCCAGATTTAATGCACACACAATATTGCTGGCGTTGTCCGATGCCACAAATCCACAGGAGAGTCCAATTGGGGTAAGCCATTCCGCGATGATCTTCCTCAGTTGCCGTAAGAGGTTTTCAGCTGTGTGCGTATTCTGGAAACCGGTGATACAAAGCGTAGCCTGCCTAGGAAAGAGTTGGCGTTTGCGAGATGCTGCTACTGGTGCCGCCGCTGCTGTTCTTGCGGCGGGAGTCCATACATCTACCCAGTGGGCTGTCACAGTCATATAGTCCTGACCCTGCCCTGCTCCACTTGTCCACATGTCCGTGGTTAAGTGGACATTGGGTACAACTGCATTTTTTAGGACACTGGTGAGTCTTTTTATGACGTCCGTGTACATTCTCGGTATCGCCTGCCTAGAGAAGTGGAACCTAGATGGTATTTGGTAACGGGGGCACACTACCTCAAGAAATTGTCTAGTTCCCTGTGAACTAACGGCGGATACCGGACGCACGTCTAACACCAACATAGTTGTCAAGGCCTCAGTTATCCGCTTTGCAACAGGATGACTGCTGTGATATTTCATCTTCCTCGCAAAGGACTGTTGGACAGTCAATTGCTTGGTGGAAGTAGTAAAAGTGGGCTTACGACTTCCCCTCTGGGATGACCATCGACTCCCAGCAGCAACAACAGCAGCGCCAGCAGCAGTAGGCGTTACACGCAAGGATGCATCGGAGGAATCCCAGGCAGGAGAGGAATCGTCAGAATTGCCAGTGACATGGCCTGCAGGACTATTGGCATTCCTGGGGAAGGAGGAAATTGACACTGAGGGAGTTGGTGGGGTGGTTTGCGTGAGCTTGGTTACAAGAGGAAGGGATTTACTGGTCAGTGGACTGCTTCCGCTGTCGCCCAAAGTTTTTGAACTTGTCACTGACTTATTATGAATGCGCTGCAGGTGACGTATAAGGGAGGATGTTCCGAGGTGGTTAACGTCCTTACCCCTACTTATTACAGCTTGACAAAGGCAACACACGGCTTGACAAATGTTGTCCGCATTTCTGTTGAAATACTTCCACACCGAAGAGCTGATTTTTTTGGTATTTTCACCAGGCATGTCAACGGCCCTATTCCTCCCACGGACAACAGGTGTCTCCCCGGGTGCCTGACTTAAACAAACCACCTCACCATCAGAATCCTCCTTGTCAATTTCCTCCCCAGCGCCAGCAACACCCATATCCTCCTCATCCTGGTGTACTTCAACACTGACATCTTCAATCTGACTATCAGGAACTGGACTGCGGGTGCTCCTTCCAGCACTTGCAGGGGGCGTGCAAATGGTGGAAGGCGCATGCTCTTCACGTCCAGTGTTGGGAAGGTCAGGCATCGCAACCGACACAATTGGACTCTCCTTGTGGATTTGGGATTTCGAAGAACGCACAGTTCTTTGCGGTGCTTTTGCCAGCTTGAGTCTTTTCATTTTTCTAGCGAGAGGCTGAGTGCTTCCATCCTCATGTGAAGCTGAACCACTAGCCATGAACATAGGCCAGGGCCTCAGCCGTTCCTTGCCACTCCGTGTGGTAAATGGCATATTGGCAAGTTTACGCTTCTCCTCCGACAATTTTATTTTAGATTTTGGAGTCCTTTTTTTACTGATATTTGGTGTTTTGGATTTTACATGCTCTGTACTATGACATTGGGCATCGGCCTTGGCAGACGACGTTGCTGGCATTTCATCGTCTCGGCCATGACTAGTGGCAGCAGCTTCAGCACGAGGTGGAAGTGGATCTTGATCTTTCCCTAATTTTGGAACCTCAACATTTTTGTTCTCCATATTTTAATAGGCACAACTAAAAGGCACCTCAGGTAAACAATGGAGATGGATGGATACTAGTATACTTATGGATGGACGAGCGACTGCCGACACAGAGGTAGCTACAGCCGTGGACTACCGTACTGTGTCTGCTGCTAATATAGACTGGATGATAATGAGATGAAATTAATATATATATATATATATATATATATATATATATATAATATCACTAGTACTGCAGCCGGACAGGTATATATATTTATTATGTAATGACTGATGACGGACCTGCTGGACACTGTCAGCTCAGCAGCACCGCAGACTGCTACAGTAAGCTACTATAGTAGTATGTATCAAGAAGAAAGAGAGAAAAAAAAAAACCACGGGTAGGTGGTATACAATTATGGATGGACCAGCGACTGCCGACACAGAGGTAGCTACAGCCGTGGACTACCGTACTGTGTCTGCTGCTAATATAGACTGGATGATAATGAGATGAAATTAATATATATATATATATATATATAATATCACTAGTACTGCAGCCGGACAGGTATATATATTTATTATGTAATGACTGATGACGGACCTGCTGGACACTGTCAGCTCAGCAGCACCGCAGACTGCTACAGTAAGCTACTATAGTAGTATGTATCAAGAAGAAAGAGAAAAAAAAAAACACGGGTAGGTGGTATACAATTATGGATGGACCAGCGACTGCCGACACAGAGGTAGCTACAGCCGTGGACTACCGTACTGTGTCTGCTGCTAATATAGACTGGATGATAATGAGATGAAATTAATATATATATATATATATATATATATATATATCACTAGTACTGCAGCCGGACAGGTATATATATTTATTATGTAATGACTGATGACGGACCTGCTGGACACTGTCAGCTCAGCAGCCCCGCAGACTGCTACAGTAAGCTACTATAGTAGTATGTATCAAGAAGAAAGAAAAAAAAAAAACACGGGTAGGTGGTATACAATTATATATATATTATATACAATTATATATATATATATATATATATTAAACTGGTGGTGATTAATTAAACTGGTGGTCAGGTCACTGGTCACACTATCAGCAACTTGCAAGTTGTACTCCTAAGCAGACAATCACAATATATACTGGTGGTCAGTGTGGTCACAATGGCAGTGTGGCACTCTGGCAGCAGAGTGCCAGCAAAAGTGTGCACTGTACGTTAAAATATGTACTCCTGCTCTCAGACTCTAACTGCTCCCCACTGTTTCCCCCACAAGTCAGATATACAGTCACACTATATCACTTCAGCAAGTAGTAGTACTCCTCCTAATGCTCCCCAAAATTACTAAAGTAAATAATACTGTGTCTCTCTCTACTCTAGTCTCACTCTTTATAAACGGAGAGGACGCCAGCCACGTCCTCTCCCTATCAATCTCAATGCACGTGTGAAAATGGCGGCGACGCGCGGCTCCTTATATAGAATCCGAGTCTCGCGATAGAATCCGAGCCTCGCGAGAATCCGACAGCGGGATGATGACGTTCGGGCGCGCTCGGGTTAACCGAGCAAGGCGGGAAGATCCGAGTCGCTCGGACCCGTGTAAAAAAACCTGAAGTTCGGGCGGGTTCGGTTTCCGAGGAACCGAACCCGCTCATCTCTACTAGATGGGCCAAGTGGTTCTTATCTGCCGACAAATTCTGTTTCTACAGCACACAGAATGAGCCGAAATTCACATTATAGCACACTGAATGAGCCGACATTCACATTATAGCACACTGTATGAGCTGAAATTCACATCATAGCACACTGAATGAGCCGAAATTCACATTGTAGCACACTGTATGAGCCGAAATTCACATTATAGCACACAGGATGAGCTAAAATTCACATTATAGCACACAGTATGATCCGAAATTCACATTATAGCACACTGAATGAGCCGAAATTCATATTGTTGCACACTGAATGAGCCGAAATTTACATTGTAGCACACTGAATGAGCCGAAATTCCCATTATAGCACACTGAATGTGCCGAAATTTACATTGTAGCACACTGAATGAGCCAAAATTCACATTATAGCACACTGAATGAGCCGAAATTCACATTGTAGCACACTGAATGAGCCGAAATTCACATGATAGCACTAGAGATGTGCACTTGAAATTTTTCGGGTTTTGTGTTTTGGTTTTGGGTTCGGTTCCGCGGCCGTGTTTTGGGTTCGACCGCGTTTTGGCAAAACCTCACCGAATTTTTTTTGTCGGATTCGGGTGTGTTTTGGATTCGGGTGTTTTTTTCAAAAAACACTAAAAAACAGCTTAAATCATAGAATTTGGGGGTCATTTTGATCCCAAAGTATTATTAACCTCAAAAACCATAATTTCCACTCATTTTCAGTCTATTCTGAATACCTCACACCTCACAATATTATTTTTAGTCCTAAAATTTGCACCGAGGTCGCTGGATGACTAAGCTAAGCGACCCTAGCGGCCGACACAAACACCGGGCCCATCTAGGAGTGGCACTGCAGTGTCACGCAGGATGGCCCTTCCAAAAAACACTCCCCAAACAGCACATGACGCAAAGAAGAAAAAAAGAGGCGCAATGAGGTAGCTGTGTGAGTAAGATAAGCGACCCTAGTGGCCGACACAAACACCGGGCCCATCTAGGAGTGGCACTGCAGTGTCACGCAGGATGGCCCTTCCAAAAAACACTCCCCAAACAGCACATGACGCAAAGAAAAAAAGAGGCGCAATGAGGTAGCTGTGTGAGTAAGATAAGCGACCCTAGTGGCCGACACAAACACCGGGCCCATCTAGGAGTGGCACTGCAGTGTCACGCAGGATGGCCCTTCCAAAAAACACTCCCCAAACAGCACATGACGCAAAGAAAAAAATAGGCGCAATGAGGTAGCTGTGTGAGTAAGATAAGCGACCCTAGTGGCCGACACAAACACCGGGCCCATCTAGGAGTGGCACTGCAGTGTCACGCAGGATGGCCCTTCCAAAAAACACTCCTCAAACAGCACATGACGCAAAGAAAAAAAGAGGCGCAATGAGGTAGCTGTGTGAGTAAGCTAAGCGACCCTAGTGGCCGACACAAACACCTGGCCCATCTAGGAGTGGCACTGCAGTGTCACGCAGGATGGCCCTTCCAAAAAACACTCCCCAAACAGCACGACGCAAAGAAAAAAAGAGGCGCAATGAGGTAGCTGTGTGAGTAAGATAAGCGACCCTAGTGGCCGACACAAACACCTGGCCCATCTAGGAGTGGCACTGCAGTGTCACGCAGGATGGCCCTTCCAAAAAACACTCCCCAAACAGCACATGACGCAAAGAAAAATTAAAGAAAAAAGAGGTGCAAGATGGAATTGTCCTTGGACCCTCCCACCCACCCTTATGTTGTATAAACAGGACATGCACACTTTAACCAACCCATAATTTCAGTGACAGGGTCTGCCACACGACTGTGACTGAAATGACGGGTTGGTTTGGACCCCCACCAAAAAAGAAGCAATTAATCTCTCCTTGCACAAACTGGCTCTACAGAGGCAAGATGTCCACCTCATCATCATCCTCCGATATATCACCGTGTACATCCCCCTCCTCACAGATTATCAATTCGTCCCCACTGGAATCCACCATCTCAGCTCCCTGTGTACTTTGTGGAGGCAATTGCTGCTGGTCAATGTCTCCACGGAGGAATTGATTATAATTCATTTTAATGAACATCATCTTCTCCACATTTTCTGGAAGTAACCTCGTACGCCGATTGCTGACAAGGTGAGCGGCGGCACTAAACACTCTTTCGGAGTACACACTTGTGGGAGGGCAACTTAGGTAGAATAAAGCCAGTTTGTGCAAGGGCCTCCAAATTGCCTCTTTTTCCTGCCAGTATAAGTACGGACTGTGTGACGTGCCTACTTGGATGCGGTCACTCATATAATCCTCCACCATTCTTTCAATGGGGAGAGAATCATATGCAGTGACAGTAGACGACATGTCCGTAATCGTTGACAGGTCCTTCAGTCCGGACCAGATGTCAGCATCAGCAGTCGCTCCAGACTGCCCTGCATCACCGCCAGCGGGTGGGCTCGGAATTCTGAGCCTTTTCCTCGCACCCCCAGTTGCGGGAGAATGTGAAGGAGGAGATGTTGACAGGTCGCGTTCCGCTTGACTTGACAATTTTCTCACCAGCAGGTCTTTGAACCCCAGCAGACTTGTGTCTGCCGGAAAGAGAGATCCAAGGTAGGTTTTAAATCTAGGATCGAGCACGGTGGCCAAAATGTAGTGCTCTGATTTCAACAGATTGACCACCCGTGAATCCTTGTTAAGCGAATTAAGGGCTCCATCCACAAGTCCCACATGCCTAGCGGAATCGCTCCGTGTTAGCTCCTCCTTCAATGTCTCCAGCTTCTTCTGCAAAAGCCTGATGAGGGGAATGACCTGACTCAGGCTGGCAGTGTCTGAACTGACTTCACGTGTGGCAAGTTCAAAGGGCAGCAGAACCTTGCACAACGTTGAAATCATTCTCCACTGCGCTTGAGACAGGTGCATTCCACCTCCTATATCGTGCTGAATTGTATAGGCTTGAATGGCTTTTGCTGCTCCTCCAACCTCTGAAGCATATATAGGGTTGAATTCCACCTCGTTACCACTTCTTGCTTCAGATGATGGCAGGGCAGGTTCAGGCGTTTTTGGTGTTGCTCCAGTCTTCTGTACGTGGTGCCTGTACGCCGAAAGTGTCCCGCAATTCTTCTGGCCACCGACAGCATCTCTTGCACGCCCCTGTCGTTTTTTAAAAAATTCTGCACCACCAAATTCAAGGTATGTGCAAAACATGGGACGTGCTGGAATTTGCCCAGATTTAATGCACACACAATATTGCTGGCGTTGTCCGATGCCACAAATCAACAGGAGAGTCCAATTGGGGTAAGCCATTCCGCGATGATCTTCCTCAGTTGCCGTAAGAGGTTTTCAGCTGTGTGCGTATTCTGGAAACCGGTGATACAAAGCGTAGCCTGCCTAGGAAAGAGTTGGCGTTTGCGAGATGCTGCTACTGGTGCCGCCGCTGCTGTTCTTGCGGCGGGAGTCCATACATCTACCCAGTGGGCTGTCACAGTCATATAGTCCTGACCCTGCCCTGCTCCACTTGTCCACATGTCCGTGGTTAAGTGGACATTGGGTACAGCTGCATTTTTTAGGACACTGGTGACTCTTTTTCTGAGGTCTGTGTACATTTTCGGTATCGCCTGCCTAGAGAAATGGAACCTAGATGGTATTTGGTACCGGGGACACAGTACCTCCAACAAGTCTCTAGTTGGCTCTGCAGTAATGATGGATACCGGAACCACGTTTCTCACCACCCAGGATGCCAAGGCCTCAGTTATCCGCTTTGCAGCAGGATGACTGCTGTGATATTTCATCTTCCTCGCAAAGGACTGTTGGACAGTCAATTGCTTGGTGGAAGTAGTAAAAGTGGTCTTACGATTTCCCCTCTGGGATGACCATCGACTCCCAGCAGCAACAACAGCAGCGCCAGCAGCAGTAGGCGTTACACGCAAGGATGCATCGGAGGAATCCCAGGCAGGAGAGGAATCGTCAGAATTGCCAGTGACATGGCCTGCAGGACTATTGGCATTCCTGGGGAAGGAGGAAATTGACACTGAGGGAGTTGGTGGGGTGGTTTGCGTGAGCTTGGTTACAAGAGGAAGGGATTTACTGGTCAGTGGACTGCTTCCGCTGTCGCCCAAAGTTTTTGAACTTGTCACTGACTTATTATGAATGCGCTGCAGGTGACGTATAAGGGAGGATGTTCCGAGGTGGTTAACGTCCTTACCCCTACTTATTACAGCTTGACAAAGGCAACACACGGCTTGACAAATGTTGTCCGCATTTCTGTTGAAATACTTCCACACCGAAGAGCTGATTTTTTTGGTATTTTCACCAGGCATGTCAACGGCCATATTCCTCCCACAGACAACAGGTGTCTCCCCGGGTGCCTGACTTAAACAAACCACCTCACCATCAGAATCCTCCTTGTCAATTTCCTCCCCAGCGCCAGCAACACCCATATCCTCCTCATCCTGGTGTACTTCAACACTGACATCTTCAATCTGACTATCAGGAACTGGACTGCGGGTGCTCCTTCCAGCACTTGCAGGGGGCGTGCAAATGGTGGAAGGCGCATGCTCTTCACGTCCAGTGTTGGGAAGGTCAGGCATCGCAACCGACACAATTGGACTCTCCTTGTGGATTTGGGATTTCGAAGAACGCACAGTTCTTTGCGGTGCTTTTGCCAGCTTGAGTCTTTTCATTTTTCTAGCGAGAGGCTGAGTGCTTCCATCCTCATGTGAAGCTGAACCACTAGCCATGAACATAGGCCAGGGCCTCAGCCGTTCCTTGCCACTCCGTGTGGTAAATGGCATATTGGCAAGTTTACGCTTCTCCTCCGACAATTTTATTTTAGATTTTGGAGTCCTTTTTTTACTGATATTTGGTGTTTTGGATTTTACATGCTCTGTACTATGACATTGGGCATCGGCCTTGGCAGACGACGTTGCTGGCATTTCATCGTCTCGGCCATGACTAGTGGCAGCAGCTTCAGCACGAGGTGGAAGTGGATCTTTCCCTAATTTTGGAACCTCAACATTTTTGTTCTCCATATTTTAATAGGCACAACTAAAAGGCACCTCAGGTAAACAATGGAGATGGATGGATACTAGTATACTTATGGATGGACCAGCGACTGCCGACACAGAGGTAGCTACAGCCGTGGACTACCGTACTGTGTCTGCTGCTAATATAGACTGGATGATAATGAGATGAAATCAATATATATATATAATATCACTAGTACTGCAGCCGGACAGGTAGATATATTTATTATGTAATGACTGATGACGGACCTGCTGGACACTGTCAGCTCAGCAGCACCGCAGACTGCTACAGTAAGCTACTATAGTAGTATGTATAAAGAAGAAAGAAAAAAAAAAAACCACGGGTAGGTGGTATACAATTATGGATGGACGAGCGACTGCCGACACAGAGGTAGCTACAGCCGTGGACTACCGTACTGTGTCTGCTGCTAATATAGACTGGATGATAATGAGATGAAATCAATATATATATATATATATATAATATCACACTAGTACTGCAGCCGGACAGGTAGATATATTTATTATGTAATGACTGATGACGGACCTGCTGGACACTGTCAGCTCAGCAGCACCGCAGACTGCTACAGTAAGCTACTATAGTAGTATGTATAAAGAAGAAAGAAAAAAAAAAACCACGGGTAGGTGGTATACAATTATGGATGGACGAGCGACTGCCGACACAGAGGTAGCTACAGCCGTGGACTACCGTACTGTGTCTGCTGCTAATATAGACTGGATGATAATGAGATGAAATCAATATATATATATATAATATCACACTAGTACTGCAGCCGGACAGGTAGATATATTTATTATGTAATGACTGATGACGGACCTGCTGGACACTGTCAGCTCAGCAGCACTGCAGACTGCTACAGTAAGCTACTATAGTAGTATGTATAAAGAAGAAAGAAAAAAACCACGGGTAGGTGGTATACAATTATGGATGGACGAGCGACTGCCGACACAGAGGTAGCTACAGCCGTGGACTACAGTACTGTGTCTGCTGCTAATATAGACTGGATGATAATGAGATGAAATCAATATATATATATATATAATATCACACTAGTACTGCAGCCGGACAGGTATATATATTTATTATGTAATGACTGATGACGGACCTGCTGGACACTGTCAGCTCAGCAGCACCGCAGACTGCTACAGTAAGCTGCTATAGTAGTATGTATAAAGAAGAAGAAAGAAAAAAAAAACAGGTAGGTGGTATTCAATATTATATATATATTATATACAATTATATTTCTCTATCGTCCTAGTGGATGCTGGGGTTCCTGAAAGGACCATGGGGAATAGCGGCTCCGCAGGAGACAGGGCACAAAAAGTAAAGCTTTAGGATCAGGTGGTGTGCACTGGCTCCTCCCCCTATGACCCTCATCCAAGCCAGTTAGATTTTTGTGCCCGGCCGAGAAGGGTGCAATCTAGGTGGCTCTCCTAAAGAGCTGCTTAGAAAAGTTTAGCTTAGGTTTTTTATTTTACAGTGAGTCCTGCTGGCAACAGGATCACTGCAACGAGGGACTTAGGGGAGAAGAAGTGAACTCACCTGCGTGCAGGATGGATTGGCTTCTTGGCTACTGGACATCAGCTCCAGAGGGACGATCACAGGTACAGCCTGGATGGTCACCGGAGCCTTGCCGCCGGCCCCCTTGCAGATGCTGAAGTAAGAAGAGGTCCAGAATCGGCGGCAGAAGACTCCTCAGTCTTCTAAAGGTAGCGCACAGCACTGCAGCTGTGCGCCATTTTCCTCTCAGCACACTTCACACGGCAGTCACTGAGGGTGCAGGGCGCTGGGAGGGGGGCGCCCTGGGAGGCAAATGAATACCTATTTTGGCTAAAAATACCTCACATATAGCCTCCGGAGGCTATATGGAGATATTTAACCCCTGCCAGAATCCGTTAAGAGCGGGAGACGAGGCCACCGAAAAAGGGGCGGGGCCTATCTCCTCAGCACACAGCGCCATTTTCCCTCACAGAAAGGCTGGAGGGAAGGCTCCCAGGCTCTCCCCTGCACTACAGAAACAGGGTTAAAACAGAGAGGGGGGGCACTAATTTGGCGTTAGAAATATATAAAAAAGATGCTATAAGGGAAAACACTTATATAAGGTTGTCCCTATATAATTATAGCGTTTTTGGTGTGTGCTGGCAAACTCTCCCTCTGTCTCTCCAAAGGGCTAGTGGGTCCTGTCCTCTATCAGAGCATTCCCTGTGTGTGTGCTGTGTGTCGGTACGTGTGTGTCGACATGTATGAGGACGATGTTGGTGAGGAGGCGGAGCAATTGCCTGTAATGGTGATGTCACTCTCTAGGGAGTCGACACCGGAATGGATGGCTTATGTAGGGAATTACGTGATAATGTCAACACGCTGCAAGGTCGGTTGACGACATGAGACGGCCGACAAACAATTAGTACCGGTCCAGACGTCTCAAAAACACCGTCAGGGGTTTTAAAACGCCCGTTTACTTTAGTCGGTCGACACAGACACAGACAGGGACACTGAATCCAGTGTCGACGGTGAATAAACAAACGTATTCCTTATTAGGGCCACACGTTAAAGGCAATGAAGGAGGTGTTACATATTTCTGATACTACAAGTACCACAAAAGAGGGTATTATGTGGGATGTGAAAAAACTACCGTAGTTTTTCCTGAATCAGATAAATTAAATAAAGTGTGTGATGATGCGTGGGTTCCCCCCGATAGAAAATTATGGGCGGTATACCCTTTCCCGCCAGAAGTTAGGGCGCGTTGGGAAACACCCCTTAGGGTGGATAAGGCGCTCACACGCTTATCAAAACAAGTGGCGGTACCGTCTATAGATAGGGCCGTCCTCAAGGACCAGCTGACAGGAGGCTGGAAAATATCATAAAAAGTATATACACACATACTGGTGTTATACTGCGACCAGCGATCGCCTCAGCCTGGATGTGCAGAGCTGGGGTGGCTTGGTCGGATTCCCTGACTAAAAATATTGATACCCTTGACAGGGACAGTATTTTATTGACTATAGAGCATTTAAAGGATGCATTTCTATATATGCGAGATGCACAGAGGGATATTTGCACTCTGGCATCAAGAGTAAATGCGATGTCCATATCTGCCAGAAGATGTTATGGACACGACAGTGGTCAGGTGATGCAGATTCCAAACGGCACAAAGGTGTATTGCCGTATAAAGGAAGAGGAGTTATTTGGGGTCGGTCCATCGGACCTGGTGGCCACGGCAACTGCTGGAAAATCCGCCGTTTTTACCCTAAGTCACATCTCTGCAGAAAAAGACACCGTCTTTTCAGCCTCAGTCCTTTCGTCCCTATAAGATCATATCTGCCCAGGGATAGAGGAAAGGGAAGAAGACTGCAGCAGGCAGCCCATTCCCAGGAACAGAAGCGTTCCACCGCTTCTGACAAGTTCTCAGCATGGCGCTGAGACCGTACAGGACCCCTGGATCCTACAAGTAGTATCCCAGGGGTACAGATTGGAAGGTCGAGACGTTTCCCCTTCGCAGGCTCCTGAAGTCTGCTTTACCAAGGTCTCCCTCCGACAAGGAGGCAGTATGGGAAAAAATTCACAAGCTGTATTCCCAGCAGGTGATAATTAAATTACCCCTCCTACTACAAGAAAAGGGGTATTATTCCACACTATATTGTGGTACTGAAGCCAGAAGGCTAGGTGAGACTTATTCTAAAAAATTTTTTGAACACTTACAAAGGTTCAAATCAAGATGGAGTCACTCAGAGCAGTGATAACGAACCAGGAAGAAGGGGACTATATAGTGTCCCGGGACATCAGGGATGCTTACCTCTATGTCCCAAATTTGCCCTTCTCACTAAGGGTACCTCAGGTTCGTGGTGCAGAACTGTCACTATCAGTTTCAGACGCTGCCGTTTGGATTGTCCACGGCACCCCGGGTCTTTACCAAGGTAATGGCCGAAATGATGATTCTTCTTCGAAGAAAAGGCGTCTTAATTATCCCTTACTTGGACGATCTCCTGATAAGGGCATAGTCCAGGGAACAGTTGGAGGTCGGAGTAGCACTACAGTATCTCGGATACTGCTACAACAGCACGGGTGGATTCTAAATATTCCAAAATCGCAGCTGATCCCGACGACACGTCTGCTGTGCCTAGGGATGATTCTGGACACAGTCCAGAAAAAGGTGTTTCTCCCGGAAGAGAAAGCCAGGGAGTTATCCGAGCTAGTCAGGAACCTCCTAAAAACAGTGCATCATTGCACAAGGGTCCTGGTAAAAATGGTGGCTTCCTACGAAGCAATTCCATTCGGCAGATTTCACGCAAGAACTTTTCAGTGGGATCTGCTGGACAAATGGTCCGGATCGCATCTTCAGATGCATCAGCGGATAACCCTATATCCAAGGACAAGGGTGTCTCTCCTGTGGTGGTTATAGAGTGCTCATCTTCTAGAGGGCCGCAGATTCGGCATTCAGGATTGGATGCTGGTGACCACGGAGCCCAGCCCGAGAGGCTGGGGAGCAGTCACACAAGGAAAAAATTTCCAGGGAGTGTGATCAAGTCTGGAGACTTTTCTCCACATAAATATACTGGAGCTAAGGGTAAATTTATAATGCTCTAAGCTTAGCAAGACCTCTGCTTCAAGGTCAGCCGGTATTGATCCAGTGGGAAAAACATCACGGCAGTCGCCCACGTAAACAGACAGGGCGACACAAGAAGCAGGAGGGCAATGGCAAAAACTGCAAGGACTTTTCGCTGGGCGGAAAATCATGTGATAGCACTGTCAGCAGTGTTTCATCCCGGGAATGGAAACTGGGAAGCAGACTTCCTCAGCAGGCACGACCTCCACCCGGGAGAGTGGAAACTTCATCGGGAAGTTTTTTCCACATGATTGTAAACCGTTGGGAAATACCAAAGGTGGACATGATGGCGTCCCGTCTGAACAAAAAACGGGACAGGTATTGCGCCAGGTCAAGAGACCCTCAGGCAATAGCTGTGGACGTTCTGGTAACACCGTGGGTGTACCAGTCGGTGTATGTGTTCCCTCCTCTGCTTCTCATACCTAAGGTGCTGAGAATTATAAGACGTAGAGGAGTAAGAACTATACTCATGGCTCCGGATTGGCCAAGAAGGACTTGGTACCCGGAACTTCAAGAGATGCTTACAGAGGTCTTATGGCCTCTGCCGCTAAGAAGGGACTTGCTTCAGCAAGTACCATGTCTGTTCCAAGACTTACCGCAGCTGCATTTGTCGGCATGGCGGTGGAACGCCGGATCCAAAGGGAAAAAGGCATTCCGGAAGAGGTTATTCCTACCCTGGTCAAAGCCAGAAAGGAGGTGACCGCACAACATTATCACCACATGTGGCGAAAATATGTTGCGTGGTGTGAGGCCAGGAAGGCCCCACAAAGAAATTTCAACTCGGTCGTTTCCTGCATTTCCTGCAAACAGGAGTGTCTATGGGCCTCAAATTGGGGTCCATTAAGGTTCAAATTTCGGCCCTGTCGATTTTCTTCCAGAAAGAATTGGCTTCAGTTCCTGAAGTCCAGAAGTTTGTCAAGGGAGTATTGCATATACAACCCCCTTTTGTGCCTCCAGTGGCACTGTGGGATCTCAACGTAGTTCTGGGATTCCTCAAATCACATTGGTTTAAAACCAGTCAAATCTGTGGATTTGAAGCATCTCACATGAAAAGTGACCATGCTCTTGGCCCTGGCCTGGACCAGGCGAGTGTCAAATTGGTGGTTTTTTCTCAAAAAAGCCCATATCTGTTTGTCCATTCGGACAGGGCAGAGCTGCGGACTCGTCCCCAGTTCTCTCCCTAAGGTGGTGTCAGTGTTTCACCTGAACCAGCTTATTGTGGTGCCTTGCACCTACTAGGGACTTGGAGGACTCCAAGTTGCTAGATGTTGTCAGGGCCCTGAAAATATGTTCCAGGACGGCTGGAGTCAGGAAAACTGACTTGCTGTTATCCTGTATGCACCCAACAAACTGGGTGCTCTTGCTTCTAAGCAGACTATTGCTAGTTGGATGTGTAATACAATTCAGCTTGCACATTCTGTGGCAGGCCTGCCACAGCCAAAATATGTAAATGCCCATTCCACAAGGAAGGTGGGCTCATCTTGGGCGGCTGCCCGAGGGGTCTCGGCTTTTACAACTTTGCCGAGCGGTTATTTAGTCAGGGGCAAACACGTTTGTAAAATCCTACAAATTTGATACCCTGACTAAGGAGGACCTGGAGTTCTCTCATTCGGTGCTGCAGAGTCATCCGCACTCTCCCGCCCGTTTGGGAGCTTTGGTATTATCCCCATGGTCCTTTCAGGAACCCCAGCATCCACTAGGACGATAGAGAAAATAAGAATTTACTTACCGATAATTCTATTTCTCGGAGTCCGTAGTGGATGCTGGGCGCCCATCCCAAGTGCGGATTATCTGCAATACTTGTACATAGTTACAAAAATCGGGTTATTATTGTTGTGAGCCATCTTTTCAGAGGCTCCGCTGTTATCATACTGTTAACTGGGTTCAGATCACAGGTTGTACAGTGTGATTGGTGTGGCTGGTATGAGTCTTACCCGGGATTCAAAATCCTTCCTTATTATGTACGCTCGTCCGGGCACAGTATCTAACTGGCTTGGATGAGGGTCATAGGGGGAGGAGCCAGTGCACACCACCTGATCCTAAAGCTTTACTTTTTGTGCCCTGTCTCCTGCGGAGCCGCTATTCCCCATGGTCCTTTCAGGAACCCCAGCATCCACTACGGACTCCGAGAAATAGAATTATCGGTAAGTAAATTCTTATTATATATATATATATATATATATATATATATATATATATATTAAACTGGTGGTGATTATTAAACTGGTGGTCAGGTCACTGGTCACACTATCAGCAACTTGCAAGTAGTACTCCTAAGCAGACAATCACAATATATATTATACTGGTGGTTAGTGTGGTCACAATGGCAGTGTGGCACTCTGGCAGCAAAAGTGTGCACTGTACGTTATATGTACTCCTGAGTCCTGCTCTCAGACTCTAACTGCTCCCCACTGTCAGTGTCTCCCCCACAAGTCAGATATACATTATACAGTCACACTATCTATCTATCACTTCAGCAAGTAGTAGTACTCCTCCTAATGCTCCCCAAAATTACTACTGTGTCTCTCTCTACTCTAGTCTCACTCTCTTCTCTATAAACGGAGAGGACGCCAGCCACGTCCTCTCCCTATGAATCTCAATGCACGTGTGAAAATGGCGGTGACGCGCGGCTCCTTATATAGAATCCGAGTCTCGCGATAGAATCCGAGCCTCGCGAGAATCCGACAGCGGGATGATGACGTTCGGGCGCGCTCGGGTTAACCGAGCAAGGCGGGAAGATCCGAGTCGCTCGGCCCCGTGTAAAAAAAAAATGAAGTTCGGGCGGGTTCGGATTCCGAGGAACCGAACCCGCTCATCTCTAGATAGCACGCAGAATGAGGGAAAATTCACATGATAGCACGCAGAATGAGGGAAAAACCACATTATAGCATACTGTGTGAGGCAAAAATGACGTTATAGCACGCAGAATGAGCCGAAATTGACATTATAGCACGCAGAATGAGGCAAAATTCACATGATAGCACGCAGAATGAGGGAAAAATCACATTATAGCACACTGTATGAGGCAAAAATTACATGATGGCACGCAGAATGAGGCAAAATTCACATGATAGCACGCAGAATGAGCCGAAATTGACATTATAGCACGCAGAATGAGGCAAAATTCACATGATAGCACGCAGAATGAGGGAAAAATCACATTATAGCACACTATATGAGGCAAAAATGACATGATAGCACGCAGAATGAGGCAAAATTCACATGATAGCACGCAGAATGAGGCAAAATTCACATTATAGCACGCAGAATGAGGCAAAATTCACATGATAGCACGCAGAATGAGGGAAAAATCACATGATAGCACACTGTATGAGGCAAAAATTACATGATAGCACGCAGAATGAGGGAAAAATCACATTATAGCACACTGTATGAGGCAAAAATGACATGATAGCAGTAGCACGCACAATGAGGCAAAATTCACATGATAGCACGCAGAATGAGCCGAAATTTACATTATAGCACGCAGAATGAGGCAAAATTCACATGATAGCACGCAGAATGAGGGAAAAATCACATTATAGCACACTGTATGAGGCAAAAATGACATGATAGCACGCAGAATGAGGCAAAATTTACATGATAGCACGCAGAATGAGGCAAAATTCACATGATAGCACGCAGAATGAGGCAAAATTCACATTATAGCACGCAGAATGAGGCAAAATTCACATGATAGCACGCAGAATGAGGGAAAAATCACATTATAGCACACTGTATGAGGCAAAAATGACATGATAGCACACAGAATGAGGGAAAAATCACATGATAGCACGCAGAATGAGCCGAAATTGACATTATAGCACGCAGAATGAGGCAAAATTCACATGATAGCACGCAGAATGAGCTGAAATTGACATTATAGCACGCAGAATGAGGCAAAATTCACATGATAGCACGCAGAATGAGGGAAAAATCACATTATAGCACACTGTATGAGGCAAAAATGACATGATAGCACGCAGAATGAGGCAAAATTCACATGATAGCACGCAGAATGAGCCGAAATTGACATTATAGCACGCAGAATGAGGCAAAATTCACATGATAGCACGCAGAATGAGGGAAAAATCACATTATAGCACACTATATGAGGCAAAAATGACATGATAGCACGCAGAATGAGGCAAAAATGACATGATAGCACGCAGAATGAGGGAAAAAATCACATGATAGCACGCAGAATGAGCCGAAATTGACATTATAGCACGCAGAATGAGGCAAAATTCACATGATAGCACGCAGAATGAGCCGAAATTGACATTATAGCACGCAGAATGAGGCAAAAATGACATGATAGCACGCAGAATGAGGGAAAAATCACATTATAGCACACTGTATGAGGCAAAAATGACATGATAGCACGCAGAATGAGGCAAAATTCACATTATAGCACGCAGAATGAGGCAAAATTCACATGATAGCACGCAGAATGAGGGAAAAATCACATTATAGCACACTGTATGAGGCAAAATTCACATGATAGCACGCAGAATGAGGGAAAAATCACATTATAGCACACTGTATGAGGCAAAAATGACATGATAGCACGCAGAATGAGGGAAAAAATCACATTATAGCACACTGTATGAGGCAAAAATGACATGATAGCACGCAGAATGAGGCAAAATTCACATGATAGCACGCAGAATGAGGCAAAATTCACATGATAGCACGCAGAATGAGGCAAAATTCACATTATAGCACGCAGAATGAGGCAAAATTCACATGATAGCACGCAGAATGAGGGAAAAATCACATGATAGCACACTGTATGAGGCAAAAATGACATGATAGCACGCAGAATGAGGCAAAATTCACATGATAGCACGCAGAATGAGCCGAAATTTACATTATAGCACGCAGAATGAGGCAAAATTCACATGATAGCTGGCAGAATGAGGGAAAAATCACATTATAGCACACTGTATGAGGCAAAAATGACATGATAGCACGCAGAATGAGGCAAAATTTACATGATAGCACGCAGAATGAGGCAAAATTCACATGATAGCACGCAGAATGAGGCAAAATTCACATTATAGCACGCAGAATGAGGCAAAATTCACATGATAGCACGCAGAATGAGGGAAAAATCACATTATAGCACACTGTATGAGGCAAAAATGACATGATAGCACGCAGAATGAGGGAAAAATCACATGATAGCACGCAGAATGAGCCGAAATTGACATTATAGCACGCAGAATGAGGCAAAATTCACATGATAGCACGCAGAATGAGCTGAAATTGACATTATAGCACGCAGAATGAGGCAAAATTCACATGATAGCACGCAGAATGAGGCAAAATTCACATGATAGCACGCAGAATGAGCCGAAATTTACATTATAGCACGCAGAATGAGGCAAAATTCACATGATAGCACGCAGAATGAGGGAAAAATCACATTATAGCACACTGTATGAGGCAAAAATGACATGATAGCACGCAGAATGAGGCAAAATTTACATGATAGCACGCAGAATGAGGCAAAATTCACATGATAGCACGCAGAATGAGGGAAAAATCACATTATAGCACACTGTATGAGGCAAAAATGACATGATAGCACGCAGAATGAGGGAAAAATCACATTATAGCACACTGTATGAGGCAAAAATGACATGATAGCACGCAGAATGAGGGAAAAATCACATGATAGCACGCAGAATGAGCCGAAATTGACATTATAGCACGCAGAATGAGGCAAAATTCACATGATAGCACGCAGAATGAGGCAAAATTCACATGATAGCACGCAGAATGAGGGAAAAATCACATTATAGCACACTGTATGAGGCAAAAATGACATGATAGCACGCAGAATGAGGGAAAAATCACATTATAGCACACTGTATGAGGCAAAAATGACATGATAGCACGCAGAATGAGGCAAAATTCACATGATAGCACGCAGAATGAGGCAAAATTCACATGATAGCACGCAGAATGAGGCAAAATTCACATTATAGCACGCAGAATGAGGCAAAATTCACATGATAGCACGCAGAATGAGGGAAAAATCACATGATAGCACACTGTATGAGGCAAAAATGACATGATAGCACGCAGAATGAGGCAAAATTCACATGATAGCACGCAGAATGAGCCGAAATTTACATTATAGCACGCAGAATGAGGCAAAATTCACATGATAGCTGGCAGAATGAGGGAAAAATCACATTATAGCACACTGTATGAGGCAAAAATGACATGATAGCACGCAGAATGAGGCAAAATTTAAATGATAGCACGCAGAATGAGGCAAAATTCACATGATAGCACGCAGAATGAGGCAAAATTCACATTATAGCACGCAGAATGAGGCAAAATTCACATGATAGCACGCAGAATGAGGGAAAAATCACATTATAGCACACTGTATGAGGCAAACATGACATGATAGCACGCAGAATGAGGGAAAAATCACATGATAGCACGCAGAATGAGCCGAAATTGACATTATAGCACGCAGAATGAGGCAAAATTCACATGATAGCACGCAGAATGAGCTGAAATTGACATTATAGCACGCAGAATGAGGCAAAATTCACATGATAGCACGCAGAATGAGGCAAAATTCACATGATAGCACGCAGAATGAGGCAAAATTTACATGATAGCACGCAGAATGAGGGAAAAATCACATTATAGCACACTGTATGAGGCAAAAATGACATGATAGCACGCAGAATGAGGGAAAAATCACATTATAGCACACTGTATGAGGCAAAAATGACATGATAGCACGCAGAATGAGGCAAAATTCACATGATAGCACGCAGAATGAGGCAAAATTCACATGATAGCACGCAGAATGAGGCAAAATTCACATTATAGCACGCAGAATGAGGCAAAATTCACATGATAGCACGCAGAATGAGGGAAAAATCACATGATAGCACACTGTATGAGGCAAAAATTACATGATAGCACGCAGAATGAGGGAAAAATCACATTATAGCACACTGTATGAGGCAAAAATGACATGATAGCACGCAGAATGAGGCAAAATTCACATGATAGCACGCAGAATGAGCCGAAATTTACATTATAGCACGCAGAATGAGGCAAAATTCACATGATAGCACGCAGAATGAGGGAAAAATCACATTATAGCACACTGTATGAGGCAAAATTGACATGATAGCACGCAGAATGAGGCAAAATTTACATGATAGCACGCAGAATGAGGCAAAATTCACATGATAGCACGCAGAATGAGGCAAAATTCACATTATAGCACGCAGAATGAGGCAAAATTCACATGATAGCACGCAGAATGAGGGAAAAATCACATTATAGCACACTGTATGAGGCAAAAATGACATGATAGCACGCAGAATGAGGGAAAAATCACATGATAGCACGCAGAATGAGCCGAAATTGACATTATAGCACGCAGAATGAGGCAAAATTCACATGATAGCACGCAGAATGAGCTGAAATTGACATTATAGCACGCAGAATGAGGCAAAATTCACATGATGGCACGCAGAATGAGGGAAAAATCACATTATAGCACACTGTATGAGGCAAAAATTACATGATAGCACGCAGAATGAAGCAAAAATAAGAATTTACTTACCGATAATTCTATTTCTCATAGTCCGTAGTGGATGCTGGGGACTACGTCAGGACCATGGGGAATAGCGGTCTCCGCAGGAGACAGGGCACATCTAAAAAAGCTTTTAGGTCACATGGTGCGTACTGGCTCCTCACCCTATGACCCTCCTCCAAGCCTCAGTTAGGTACTGTGCCCGGACGAGCGTACACAATAAGGAAGGATCTTGAATCCCGGGTAAGACTCATACCAGCCACACCAATCACACCGTAACAACTTGTGATCTGAACCCAGTTAACAGTATGATAACAAAACGAAGTAGCCTCTGAAAAGATGGCTCACAACAACAGTAATAACCCGATTTTGTAACAATAACTATGTACAAGCATTGCAGACAATCCGCACTTGGGATGGGCGCCCAGCATCCACTACGGACTATGAGAAATAGAATTATCGGTAAGTAAATTCTTATTTTCTCTAACGTCCTAGTGGATGCTGGGGACTCCGTCAGGACCATGGGGATTATACCAAAGCTCCCAAACGGGCGGGAGAGTGCGGATGACTCTGCAGCACCGAATGAGAAAACTCCAGGTCCTCTGTAGCCAGAGTATCAAATTTGTAAAATTTTACAAACGTGTTCTCCCCTGACCACGTAGCTGCTCGGCAAAGTTGTAATGCCGAGACCCCTCGGGCAGCCGCCCAAGATGAGCCCACCTTCCTTGTGGAGTGGGCCTTTACAGATTTAGGCTGTGGCACGCCTGCCACAGAATGTGCAAGTTGGATTGTGCTACAGATCCAACGTGCAATCGTCTGTTTAGACGCAGGAGCACCCATCTTGTTGGGTGCATACAATGTAAACAACGAGTCAGTTTTTCTGACTCCAGCTGTCCTTGAAATATATATTTTTAATGCTCTGACAACGTCCAGTAACTTGGAGTCCTCCAAGTCGCTAGTAGCCGCAGGCACCACAATAGGCTGGTTTAAGTGAAATGCCGAAACCACCTTAGGGAGAAATTGAGGACGTGTCCTCAATTCTGCCCTGTCCGAATGGAATATCAGATATGGGCTCTTGTATGACAAAGCTGCCAACTCTGAAACTCTCCTGGCAGAAGCCAGGGCCAACAGCATGGTTACCTTCCATGTAAGGTATTTTAATTCTACCGATTTTAACGGCTCAAACCAATGAGATTTGAGAAAATTTAGAACCACGTTCAAATCCCACGGTGCCACTGGAGGCACTATTGGGGGTTGTATATGTAGTACACCTTTGACAAAAGTTTGTACTTCAGGCACTGACGCCAATTCCTTCTGGAAGAAAATTGATAAGGCCGAAATTTGAACTTTAATGGACCCCAATTTTAGGCCCATAGACAATCCTGCTTGCAGGAAATGTAAGAATCGACCCAATTGAAATTCTTCCGTTGGAGCCTTCTTGGCCTCACACCACGCAACATATTTTCGCCAAATGCGGTGATAATGTTGTACAGTCACTTCCTTTCTAGCCTTAATCAAGGTAGGAATAACTTCCTCTGGAATGCCCTTTTCTTTTAGAATCCGGCGTTCAACCGCCATGCCGTCAAACGCAGACGCGGTAAGTCTTGGAACATACAAGGTCCCTGCTGAAGCAGATCCCTTCTTAGAGGTAGAGGCCACGGATCCTCCGTGAGCATCTCTTGAAGTTCCGGATACCAAGTTCTTCTTGGCCAGTCCGGAGCCACCAGTATCGTTCTTACTCCTCTTTTCCGTATAATTCTCAGTACCTTTGGTATGAGAGGCAGAGGAGGGAACACATACACTGACTGGTACACCCACGGTGTTACCAGAGCGTCCACAGCTATTGCCTGAGGGTCTCTTGACCTGGCGCAATACCTGTCCAATTTTTTGTTGAGGCGAGACGCCATCATGTCCACCTTTGGTTTTTCCCAACGGTTCACAATCATGTGGAAAACTTCTGGATGAAGTCCCCACTCTCCCGGGTGAAGGTCGTGTCTGCTGAGGAAATCTGCTTCCCAGTTGTCCACTCCCGGGATGAACACTGCTGTCAGTGCTAAGACATGATTCTCCGCCCAGCGCAGAATCCTTGCAGCTTCTGCCATTGCACTCCTGCTTCTCGTGCCGCCTTGTCGGTTTACGTGGGCGACTGCCGTGATGTTGTCGGACTGGATCAACACCGGCTGACCCTGAAGCAGCGGTTTTGCCAGACTTAGAGCATTGTAGATCGCTCTTAGCTCCAGTATATTTATGTGAAGAGACGTCTCCAGGTTTGACCACACGCCCTGGAAGTTTCTTCCCTTTGTGACTGCTCCCCAACCTCGTAGGCTGGCATCCGTAGTCACCAGGACCCAGTCCTGTATGCCGAATCTGCGGCCCACTAACAGATGGGCAGTCTGCAACCACCACAGGAGAGACAACCTTGTTCTTGGTGACAGTGTTATCCGCTGATGCATGTGCAGATGCGATCCGGACCATTTGTCCAGCAGATCCCACTGAAATGTCCGTGCATGGAATCTGCCGAATGGAATCGCTTCGTACGAAGCCACCATCTTTCCCAGGACTCTTGTGCATTGATGTACTGACACAGTTCCTGGTTTTAGGAGGTTCCTGACAAGTTCGGATAACTCCCTTGCTTTCTCTACCGGGAGAAATACCTTTTTCTGAACCGTGTCCAGAATCATACCCAGGAACAGCAGATGCGTTGTCGGGGTCAATTGAGATTTTGGAAGATTTAGAATCCACCCGTGTTGCTGAAGCACTACTTGTGTTAGCGCCACACCGACTTCCAGCTGTTCTCTGGACTTTGCCCTTATCAGGAGATCGTCCAAGTAAGGGATAATTAATACGCCTTTTCTTCGTAGAAGAACCATCATTTCGGTCATTACCTTGGTAAAGACCCGAGGGGCCGTGGACAAACCAAACGGCAGCGTTTGAAACTGATAATGACAGTCTTGTATCACGAACCTGAGATACCCTTGGTGTGAGGGGTAAATCGGGACATGTAGATAAGCATCTTTTATGTCCAAGGACACCATGAAGTCTCCTTCTTCCAGATTCGCTATCACTGCCCTGAGTGACTCCATCTTGAACTTGAATTTCTGTATGTACAGGTTCAAGGATTTCAGATTTAGAATAGGCCTTACCGAACCGTCCGGTTTCGGTACCACAAATAGAGTGGAATAATACCCCTTTCCCTGTTGTAGGAGGGGTACCTTGACTATCACCTGCTGAGAATACAGCTTGTGAATGGCTTCCAAAACCGACGTCCTTTCTGAGGGAGACGTTGGTAAAGCAGACTTTAGGAACCGGCGAGGGGGAAACCTTTCGAACTCCAGCATGTAACCCTGAGATATTATCTGCAGGACCCACGGGTCCACTTGTGAGTGAGCCCATTGATTGCTGAAAATCTTGAGTCGACCCCCCACCGTTCCTGGGTCCGCTTGTAAAGCCCCAGCGTCATGCTGATGGCTTTGTAGAAGCCGGGGCGGGCTTCTGTTCCTGGGCAGGGGCTGCGTGCTGCCCTTTCTTACCCTTTCCTCTGCCTCTCGGCAGATAAGACTGTCCTTTTGGTCGCTTTTTATAGGAGCGAAAGGACTGCGGCTGAAAAGACGGTGTCTTTTTCTGTTGTGAAGGGGTCTGAGGTAAAAAGGTGGATTTGCCGGCAGTTGCCGTGGTCACCAGGTCCGAAAGACCGACCCCAAACAATTCCTCTCCTTTATATGGCAATACTTCCATATGCCTCTTGGAATCCGCATCACCTGACCACTGTCGCGTCCATAAACTTCTTCTGGCAGATATGGACATCGCGCTTACTCTTGATGCTAGAGTACAAACATCTCTCTGAGCATCTCGCATATAAAGAAAAGCATCCTTTAATTGCTCTAGAGTCAATAAAATACTGTCCCTATCCAGGGTCTCAATATTTTCAGTCAGAGAATCCAACCACACTACCCCAGCACTGCACATCCAGGCTGAGGCTATTGCCGGTCGCAGTATAACACCAGTATGTGTGTATATACTCTTCAGTGTAGTTTCCAGCCTCCTATCTGCTGGATCCTTGAGGGCGGCCGTATCAGGAGACGGCAACGCCACTTGCTTTGATAAACGTGTGAGCGCCTTATCCACCTTAGGGGGTGTTTCCCAGCGCGCCCTAACCTCTGGTGGGAAAGGGTATAATGCCAACAACTTCTTTGAAATTAGCAATTTTCTATCGGGGGTAACCCACGCTTCATCACACACATCATTCAATTCCTCTGATTCTGGGAAAAATACAGGTAGTTTTTTCACCCCCCACATAATACCCCTTTTTGAGGTACCAGCAGTATCAGAGATCTGTAACGCCTCCTTCATTGCCGTGATCATATAACGTGTGGCCCTATTGGAAAATACGTTTGTTTCTTCACCGTCGACACTAGATTCATCTGTGTCGGTACCCGTGTCGACTGACTGAGGTAAAGGACGTTTTACAGCCCCTGACGGTGTCTGAGACGCCTGAACCGGTACTAACTGGTTTGCCGGGCGTCTTATTTCGTCAACTGACTTTTGTAGTGTGCTGACATTATCACGTAATTCCATAACTAAAGCCATCCATTCCGGTGTCGACTCCCTAGGGGGTGACATTACCATCATCGGCAATTGCTCTGCCTCCACACCAACATCGTCCTCATACATGTCGACACACACGTACCGACACACAGCAGCCACACAGGGAATGCTCTAATCGAAGACAGGACCCCTTAGCCCTTTGGGGAGACAGAGGGAGAGTTTGCCAGCACACACCAAAAGCGCTATAAATGTATATAAACAACCCTAGAAGGTGTTGTTTACTATATATGCGCTCTTAATATATAAATATCGCCAATTTATGCCCCCCTTCTCTTTGTTACCCTGTTTCTGTAGTGCAGTGCAGGGGAGAGTCCTGGGAGCCTTCCTCACCAGCGGAGCTGAGCAGGAAAATGGCGCTGAGTGCTGAGGAGAATAAGCTCCGCCCCTTTTTCGGCGGGATTTTTCTCCCGGTTTTTAAGAAACTGGCCTGGGTCAAAATACATACATATAGCCTTAATGGGTATATGTGATGTATTTATTTTGCCACTAAAGGTAATTATATTGCTGCCCAGGGCGCCCCCAGCAGCGCCCTGCACCCTCCGTGACTGAGTCAGTGAGCCGTGTGACAACAATGGCGCACAGCTGCAGTGCTGTGCGCTACCTTCATGAAGACTGTGGAGTCTTCTGCCGCCTGTTTTCCGGACCTCCGTTCTGCCGTCTCTTCAGCGTCTGTAAGGGGGATCGGCGGCGCGGCTCCGGGACGAACCCCAGGCTGACCTGTGTTCCGACTCCCTCTGGAGCTAAGTGTCCAGTAGCCTAAGACTCCAATCCATCCTGCACGCAGGTGAGTTGGAAATCTCTCCCCTAAGTCCCTCGATGCAGTGATCCTGTTGCCAGCAGGAATCACTGAGATTGAAATCTAAAAAAAAACTTTTCTAAACAGCTCTTTAAGAGAGCCACCTAGATTGCACCCTCTCGGACGGGCACAAAAACCTAACTGAGGCTTGGAGGAGGGTCATAGGGGGAGGAGCCAGTACGCACCATGTGACCTAAAAGCTTTTTTAGATGTGCCCTGTCTCCTGCGGAGCCCGCTATTCCCCATGGTCCTGACGGAGTCCCCAGCATCCACTAGGACGTTAGAGAAATTGACATGATAGCACGCAGAATGAGGCAAAATTCACATGATAGCACGCAGAATGAGGCAAAATTCACATTATAGCACGCAGAATGAGGCAAAATTCACATGATAGCACGCAGAATGAGGAAAAAATCACATTATAGCACACTGTATGAGGCAAAAATGACATGATAGCACGCAGAATGAGGCAAAATTCACATGATAGCACGCAGAATGAGGCAAAATTCACATGATAGCACGCAGAATGAGGCAAAATTCACATGATAGCACGCAGAATGAGGCAAAATTCACATGATAGCACGCAGAATGAGGGAAAAATCACATGATAGCACACTGTATGAGGCAAACATGACATGATAGCACGCAGAATGAGGGAAAAATCACATTATAGCACACTGTATGAGGCAAAAATGACATGATAGCACGCAGAATGAGGCAAAATTCACATGATAGCACGCAGAATGAGGCAAAATTCACATGATAGCACGCAGAATGAGCCGAAATTGACATTATAGCACGCAGAATGAGGCAAAATTCACATGATAGCACGCAGAATGAGCCGAAATTGACATTATAGCACGCAGAATGAGGCAAAATTCAGATGATAGCACGCAGAATGAGGGAAAAATCACATTATAGCACACTATATGAGGCAAAAATGACATGATAGCACGCAGAATGAGGCAAAATTCACATGATAGCACGCAGAATGAGGCAAAATTCACATGATAGCACGCAGAATGAGGCAAAATTCACATGATAGCACGCAGAATGAGGCAAAATTCACATGATAGCACGCAGAATGAGGGAAAAATCACATGATAGCACACTGTATGAGGCAAAAATGACATGATAGCACGCAGAATGAGGGAAAAATCACATTATAGCACACTGTATGAGGCAAAAATGACATGATAGCACGCAGAATGAGGCAAAATTCACATGATAGCACGCAGAATGAGGCAAAATTCACATGATAGCACGCAGAATGAGGCAAAATTCACATGATAGCACGCAGAATGAGGCAAAATTCACATGATAGCACGCAGAATGAGGGAAAAATCACATTATAGCACACTGTATGAGGCAAAAATGACATGATAGCACGCAGAATGAGGCAAAATTCACATGATAGCATGCAGAATGAGCCGAAATTGACATTATAGCACGCAGAATGAGGCAAAATTCACATGATAGCACGCAGAATGAGGGAAAAATCACATTATAGCACACTGTATGAGGCAAAAATGACACGATAGCACGCAGAATGAGGCAAAATTCACATGATAGCACGCTGAATGAGGCAAAATTCACATGATAGCACGCAGAATGAGGCAAAATTCACATTATAGCACGCAGAATGAGGCAAAATTCACATGATAGCACGCAGAATGAGGGAAAAATCACATTATAGCACACTGTATGAGGCAAAAATGACATGATAGCACGCAGAATGAGGGAAAAATCACATGATAGCACGCAGAATGAGCCGAAATTGACATTATAGCACGCAGAATGAGGCAAAATTCACATGATAGCACGCAGAATGAGCTGAAATTGACATTATAGCACGCAGAATGAGGCAAAATTCACATGATAGCACGCAGAATGAGGCAAAATTCACATGATAGCACGCAGAATGAGGCAAAATTCACATGATAGCACGCAGAATGAGGCAAAATTCACATGATAGCACGCAGAATGAGGGAAAAATCACATTATAGCACACTGTATGAGGCAAAAATGACATGATAGCACGCAGAATGAGGGAAAAATCACATTATAGCACACTGTATGAGGCAAAAATGACATGATAGCACGCAGAATGAGGCAAAATTCACATGATAGCACGCAGAATGAGGCAAAATTCACATGATAGCACGCAGAATGAGGCAAAATTCACATTATAGCACGCAGAATGAGGCAAAATTCACATGATAGCACGCAGAATGAGGGAAAAATCACATGATAGCACACTGTATGAGGCAAAAATTACATGATAGCACGCAGAATGAGGGAAAAATCACATTATAGCACACTGTATGAGGCAAAAATGACATGATAGCACGCAGAATGAGGCAAAATTCACATGATAGCACGCAGAATGAGCCGAAATTTACATTATAGCACGCAGAATGAGGCAAAATTCACATGATAGCACGCAGAATGAGGGAAAAATCACATTATAGCACACTGTATGAGGCAAAATTGACATGATAGCACGCAGAATGAGGCAAAATTTACATGATAGCACGCAGAATGAGGCAAAATTCACATGATAGCACGCAGAATGAGGCAAAATTAACATTATAGCACGCAGAATGAGGCAAAATTCACATGATAGCACGCAGAATGAGGGAAAAATCACATTATAGCACACTGTATGAGGCAAAAATGACATGATAGCACGCAGAATGAGGGAAAAATCACATGATAGCACGCAGAATGAGCCGAAATTGACATTATAGCACGCAGAATGAGGCAAAATTCACATGATAGCACGCAGAATGAGCTGAAATTGACATTATAGCACGCAGAATGAGGCAAAATTCACATGATGGCACGCAGAATGAGGGAAAAATCACATTATAGCACACTGTATGAGGCAAAAATTACATGATAGCACGCAGAATGAGGCAAAATTGACATGATAGCACGCAGAATGAGGCAAAATTCACATGATAGCACGCAGAATGAGGCAAAATTCACATTATAGCACGCAGAATGAGGCAAAATTCACATGATAGCATGCAGAATGAGGGAAAAATCACATTATAGCACACTGTATGAGGCAAAAATGACATGATAGCACGCAGAATGAGGCAAAATTCACATGATAGCACGCAGAATGAGCCGAAATTGACATTATAGCACGCAGAATGAGGCAAAATTCACATGATAGCACGCAGAATGAGCCGAAATTGACATTATAGCACGCAGAATGAGGCAAAATTCAGATGATAGCACGCAGAATGAGGGAAAAATCACATTATAGCACACTATATGAGGCAAAAATGACATGATAGCACGCAGAATGAGGCAAAATTCACATGATAGCACGCAGAATGAGGCAAAATTCACATGATAGCACGCAGAATGAGGCAAAATTCACATGATAGCACGCAGAATGAGGCAAAATTCACATGATAGCACGCAGAATGAGGGAAAAATCACATGATAGCACACTGTATGAGGCAAAAATGACATGATAGCACGCAGAATGAGGGAAAAATCACATTATAGCACACTGTATGAGGCAAAAATGACATGATAGCACGCAGAATGAGGCAAAATTCACATGATAGCACGCAGAATGAGGCAAAATTCACATGATAGCACGCAGAATGAGGCAAAATTCACATGATAGCACGCAGAATGAGGCAAAATTCACATGATAGCACGCAGAATGAGGGAAAAATCACATTATAGCACACTGTATGAGGCAAAAATGACATGATAGCACGCAGAATGAGGGAAAAATCACATTATAGCACACTGTATGAGGCAAAAATGACATGATAGCACGCAGAATGAGGCAAAATTCACATGATAGCACGCAGAATGAGGCAAAATTCATATGATAGCACGCTGAATGAGGCAAAATTCACATGATAGCACGCAGAATGAGGCAAAATTCACATGATAGAACGCAGAATGAGGCAAAATTCACATGATAGCACGCAGAATGAGGGAAAAATCACATTATAGCACACTGTATGAGGCAAAAATGACATAGCACACAGAATGAGGCAAAATTCAGCCAAATAATGCAGGGAGAAGAGGGGGGGGGGGGGGGAGAAATGGGAGACACACTCACACACACTCCCACCTTATAGATGGAGGCCGGGTCCCGCCGCGGTATTGGGAACGGGGTGCAGAGCGGTGCAGTGCGGCGGGGGACGAAGACAGAGAGAGAGCGTCCTGACGCGCGTACAGGAAGGAGGGGGCGTGGTCAGAACAGAGGTCACTGTACGCGCGTCAGGACGCTCCTCTCTCTCCTCGTACCCCGCCGCGCTGCACCGCTCTCCACCCCGTTCCCAATACCGCGCCGGGACCCGGCCTCCATCCCGGTGCCGGTATATGTAGGGGGGGCGTTCGCCCTAATCGCCCCCCGCTAAATCCGCCACTGCCTCGTGCTGCCAGATATGCCCCACAGTGCCAGATGTGCCAGATATGCCCCACAGTGCCAGATGTGCCAGATATGCCCCACAGTGCCAGATGTGCCAGATATACCCCACAGTGCCACATGTGCCAGATATGCCCCACAGTGCTAGATATGCCCTCATGCTGCCAGATATGCCCCACAGTGCCAGATATACCCCACAGTGCCAGATGTGCCAGATATACCCCACAGTGCCAGATGTGCCAGATATGCCCCACAGTGCTAGATATGCCCTCATGCTGCCAGATATGCCCCACAGTGCCAGATGTGCCAGATATACCCCACAGTGCCAGATGTGCCAGATATGCCCCACAGTGCTAGATATGCCCTCATGCTGCCAGATATGCCCCACAGTGCCAGATATACCCCACAGTGCCAGATGTGCCAGATATACCCCACAGTGCCAGATCTGCCAGATATGCCCCACAGTGCCAGATATGCCCTCATGCTGACAGATATGCCTCACAGTGCCAGATGTGCCAGATATGCCCCACAGTGCCAGATATGCCCTCATGCTGCCAGATATGCCCCACAGTGCCAGATGTGCCAGATAGGCCCCACAGTGCCAGATATGCACTCATGCTGCCTGATATGCCCCACAGTGCCAGATGTGCAAGATATGCCCCACAGTGCCAGATGTGCCAGATATGCCCCACAGTGCCAGATATGCCCTCATGCTGCCAGATATGCCCCACAGTGCCAGATGTGCAAGATATGCCCCACAGTGCCAGATATGCCCTCATGCTGCCAGATATGCCCCAGTGCCAGATGTGTCAGATATGCCCCACAGTGCCAGATATGCCCTCATGCTGCCAGATATGCCCCACAGTGCCAGTTTGTTACTTACCCTCCGTCGCTCCCGCACTGTCCCGTCGCTCCCGCGCTTCTTCTGAAGAAGGGACACGGAGGGCACAGCGCGCGGCTCTCCTGTGTCCCTCCTATAATAATAATAATAATACTTTATTGTCATCAATAGTTCAATGAACAATCAACGAAACTAAAAAGCAAGCATATACAGAGACCATAAGAACAGAACGAAGAGAGCACTCCTAAACCCAAGACATTCCCAATTGTCAATTTATCTCGGTCCTATCTGGTTTAACATGTTTATTGCTTTTGGGAAAAAACTACCCCTTAACCGGTTTGTCCGACAAAGAATAGAACGGTAACGCCTATTAGATGGCAACACAGAAAACATCCCCCCATTTGGATGAGATAGATCTCCCAGAATACTTTTCACCTTAGTGAGGAGCCTTTTTTCATATATATCCTGAATACAGGGCAGGCTGACTCCAATTACTCTACTTGCAGTTTTAACCACTCTCTGAAGGGACTTACGTTCTATAGCAGTACAGTTTCCAAACCATACTATAATTCCGTATGTGAGGACACTCTCTAAAATTGCTGAATAAAAGTTTACTAAAATCTCCTTACGTATCCCTGCCATGCGCATTTTCCTCAATAAAAACAGGCGTTGTTGAGATTTTTTAACAACACATCGTGTATGGATACCCCAAGACAGGTCATTGGAGATGTTAATACCCAGGAATTTAAAGGACTCAACTGTCTCCACAACCTGGTTATTTACGACTAGGGGACAAGAAGGCTGCATGTGAATTTTCCTAAAATCTACAATCATTTCTTTTGTTTTTTTTACATTTAAAATTAAGTGATTAGTTTGACTCCAAGCTTCTAACCTAGCGACCTCAGATCTATATTCTGACTCATCGTCCTTACTTATTAAACCTACGACTGCGATATCATCGGCAAATTTAATAATGTGAACTGACTCCGAATTTGAATGGCAATCATAGGTAAACAGAGAGTACAGCAGGGGACTCAGTACACAACCCTGAGGCACCCCTGTACTGATTACAAGTTCGCTTGACAGGGAATTGTACAATCTAACAGATTGGGGCCTGTTAGTCAAGAAATCCAAGATCCATCTACATACAAAGTTATTCAATCCCAACTCAGATAATTTAAACACTAATGATGTTGGGATTACTGTATTAAATGCCGAACTGTAATCCACGAACAAAATTCTCGCAGAGGAACATGTGGATTCTAGATGGGTAGCCACACGATGAATCAAGGTGATAGCAGCGTCATCTGTCGACCTATTTGCTTTATATGCAAATTGAAAAGGATCCAGATTGGCTGGGATACTTTTTTTTATGTGTCCCATAACCAATCTTTCAAAGGCCTTCATTATAAGAGATGTCAGAGCAATTGGTCGGTAATCGTTTGGCTCACTGGCCTTACCATTTTTGGGGACCGGGACAATAATAGATGACTTAAAACACTTAGGCACATGACAAGTGGCAAGAGAAAGGTTAAAAATTATAGTAAAAATCCCAGCCAACTGCTCAGCACATGTCTTGATAACATTTCCCGGAATCCCATCTGGGCCGGGGGCCTTACCTGATTTAGAACTGGCAAAGCACCGTCTGACAGACAATTCATCCAGTACCAGGGGCTCCGCGTTCTCCAGATTCCCATCCCAGTCTACAGGGGAAACAGCCATGCTATCAAAACGAGAGTAAAATATGTTTAATGTCTCCCCTAGGGAACTGTCAGCCTCTTTATGAGAGGGGTTCTTATTAACTTTGTAGTCAGAGATATCTTGAATACCTTTCCACAGACTTTTTGCATCTTTATCATTTTTAAACTTGCTTTCGAGTTTAACAGAAAAGGCCCTTTTTGCCTCTATTATACCCTTTTTTAATTTTTGACGGGCAGCCCTAAAAACATTTTGGTCACCAGATCTAAAAGCTTTGTCTCTCTCACTTAATAAGGTTCATGCACTTCCTTTAACACATACACGCCGCTGCCGCCGGAGACGTAGGAGGGACACAGGAAAGCCGTGCGCTGTGCCCTCTGTGTCCCTCCTACAACTGACTCGAGTATAAGCCGAAGTGGCTTTTTCAGCACAAAAAAAGGTGCTGAAAAAGTCGGCTTATACTCGAGTATATACGGTACTTCCTTTGTTTTAAAGTAAACAATAGTTCCTCAGATTTATAGAATATATAAATGAAAGTTATAATTCTGGATGCCTTAATTAAGACGAGCGGCGGACGGAGCCGCTGTGAACGCGCTCTCTGTTACCACTCATCACAGCCTCAAAGAAGACCGCATATTACGGATGCCCCAGTTACCAGTCAGACATCCCGGCACCCAGTAAAGGTGTAAGTGCTCTGGTTTTACTATTGTTAGAAGGGCAAGTATCCTCATCAATACTTACAAATTACCACAGTAATTAGTTGTGTATGGAGTTTGGAGCTTTACTCACCGGAGAATTAAAACTTTCATTTATATATTCTATAAATCTGAGGAACTATTGTTTACTTTAAAATAAAGGAAGTACTTTAACTTAATTGTGCTTTCCAATTTGTTCTTAATATCAGTTCTACTGATAAATTTAATCCTTATCAGCTGAAGTAACAACTCTGAAGACTTTTATTTGTCTAAAGGCCAGTTAAACGTTCTTATTTTCCCAGAGATGTGTGCTGAGCGATCTATCAGTGACCGATGAACACACATCTCTTCCCCCCGCTCAGCACAGCGCGATGTGTGCTGAGTGAGGGGGGGCACTCATTTCATGGGCAATGTGCTAGATTGTGGCCAATCTAGCACTGGCGATAGCAATGCGCGGCCCTATTGCTGTGGGGCATATACACGAGAGATCCGTGCTTAAAATCTAAGCAATCTAGTCAGATTGCTTAGATTTTAAGAACGGATCTCTCTGTGTGTACCCCCTTCAGTATACAACTGAATTTTTTTTAACTGTGTATTCTGTGATTTATTGCTAACTGGTTATGAACTTGAGAAACAAAAGTGATTAATATTGTCTGTGTAATTCATCAGGGTTTTAATACCATCATATATTTTTAAATAAATACAAGGAAGAATTTTAGTCTGTTTGCGCTCTCCATTCTCTTTTCTTGATAGATAAAAGGGTCCTACCTTTCTCCAGAGTTTTGCCACTAAGTCCTCCTGTGTAATACCTCCTGAGCCAACAAGTTTTGACTGAGAACTCTTTATCAAGGCTTAAGGGTAACATGCTGCTAGGCCTGGTATTTATAGTGAACAAAAACAAGAGTTTGTCGATCACTTCCGGTTCTGGTCACCTGACTGTAACCGGACTTGCTTTGTAAAACTTTTTTATATGTGTTTATCGCATATGATGGGTGAATCCCAAGTGGGTATGAGGGTTGGGATGGGTGAGATAATGTCTCAGATGGTATTTGTTGGGACCTTTTTTCACATATCCCGCTAACAGGGAGTCCGCGTTTGTTCTGACAGGTAGTCATCAGGGCGCCACCTGGTGTTATGGGAAATGTAGTTCTTTTTGTAGTTATGGGATCCAGAAGTTTGGTAATTGCTGTGATTGATGGATAGTGTAGTTCTTCATAATGCTTTGTCAACAGGGGTTCTTCTAAAGCAAATAAATGGTGACAAGATGTATACTTCTTTCCCTTCCGTGAGTGATGTGTATTTTCGGAGACCATATCTTTTAATTTGCATATAAAAACTAAGAGTAAAATGAATAAACAATAAATTAAATATATAATATACAGGTGCATAGTGATATGGGGCCTGTATAGATATCCAGGTGTGTTGTAATTAATTGAAAAGTACATTGTTGATAAAGGGGTGTATAGAGAGGATGGAGGATTATTACAGGAACCATCTGAGTTTGAAGTCCTGATTGAGTCCGTTGGAACTCTGGGTTTTGAGAGCAAATATGGTTTTCATTTCTGATCTTGCCAAGTTCTTATATATATTCTTGTCTCTCCATGTTGCTTTGATGTGTTTAATGCCCAAGAATCTTTTAATGTGCTGGATGGAGCATTTCTGATAGAGTTTGAAATGGTCTTTCCAACCATTTTTCCCAAATTACATTTTTGTATCCAGGTTTAAGTCAGCCCTGCTTAGCAATTGTTTACCAATACAATGTTGGCCCTTGACCTGACACAAAGAAACATGAGTACTTTGTATATCCTCCATGCTGTCCAAGGAGTACTTTAAGATCACCACAAATCTTCCTTCCATGATCCTTGTAGATGAGCTTTGTGAGAACTAAGCCTAAAAATAATTTCAGGAGCAAAGAATGACCAACTGGGACTGTAGCATAGTTGCTGCCATTGTGTAACAACAGTATATTTCCCAGAGCCTTCATTCCTTGAGTGGAATGTTCCATTTTCTCAGTAACATCTGTAGCAACATGTTACTGCTTTATCTTACCTAACACTATAGCATGCAGACTCTAATTGGTTGATGACTACAAATGTATAAATATTTTTTCCATCGCAGACTTGTGTAATCTGTACAAAACAGTTAATGTTGTCTGTAGGGGTCGGGTATGGGTGACCGGCGTTCAGGATCCCGGCAGTCAGCATACCGACTCTGGGATCCCAGCTGCCTGAATGCCGACAGGGGGTAGAGTGCAATGAAGCCCTTTGCGGGCTCGCTGCGGGCTTGGTGGCTCACTGAGCTCACCACAGGTTCTTTTCTTTTATTGGCTTTTATTGTCTTGGACACTCATGAGTGGGAATGTCCTGGGCCCTCTGCCGGCATTCTGGCGACTGAGATCCCGGTGTCGGTATGTTGACCGCTGGGATCCCAACCACCAGGATTATAACTACATCCAGTCTGTAGCCCAGGTTGTCTGATTCAGGCTGCATAAGTGAATACAGATGGACATACTGTATGTTATTGCAGGCGTAGTCAACCCTCGGCACTAGTTCCACAAGATGGCATGCACTAATGTGTGCATACTTGCCTACATTTATTTTCTCTCCTGTAGTAGAGTGCCTGGAGAAGAGAAGCGGCGGACTACAGATAGAGGTGTAGCCAGTCACTTCTGATTATTACGTCTCACCCACTGCAACATAATGCTATGAATCACGGGTCTATGAAGAGGGTGTGGGACCATAATGATGCAATATTCACATAATTTTGATCCTGTCTCCTTCTTGTGGACCCTCAATTTCAGCATTATGCTCCCTATTTTGCCAATTTTAATAAGTGGGATGGATGTGGATGAGTCTTCAGGAGTCTCCCAGACATTTAGTGAGAATACTGTAGATAAGAAAATGTATCAGGCGACACCTATAGGATCATTCCCCATCCCACTATGTGTGCTGCGTTACTCCTCTCTTCCTGGTTTACCTGCTTCCCTCACAAGGCAACCTGTCCTTCTGATGAATGAACCGGCACTCTTAAGCTGGGTACGCACTACGCAATATATCGGCCATTCAAGCTAACGGCTGATCTATCGCCAGCTCGTTGGTGGGTGTGTAACAGTGTAACCCCGATATACGTTGTTCACTGACATATCACGTTGGCTGTGCAGCACAGCTGATGGCTGTTATATCTAAAGATACATTGGTGCATCTGGCTGTGTGTAAGGGCGGTCTTCCGACCACCCGTACAATCCCTGTGGCGGCCGACATCATAAATGGTCAAGCAAATTGAAATGCCCAGCAAGCTGGCAGTGAGGACCAACTTATCAAGCAGCCGATCGGTTAGAGTATATACTTACCTGGATTGGCCGCTTGGTCGTTGGGTCCACCACCACCATCATATCTGTGTGGTATGTACCCAGCCTTAGTCCTGCTCACATGTGAGTAACATTACACAATTCTGAGCATGACTTTGTCTCTAGACTACAAATTTTCACTTAACCTGAGCAAACTAGCTTCAAAAAAGGACAAGTAAGTCCCTAACATTTTAATACCCATCCATTACTTTTTAAAATGCTTTTATGTTTTGTAATGGTGGTGCTATTTCAGATTTATTTGTTTTAGCTTGTAATGGTGAACGTCTGGCACACATAAAGGAAAATGCTGCCTAGAGCTCTGTTAGTGTAAGACTTAAGTGGTCTTTTAGCAACATAGGGGATCTGCAAACACAGTGATTCTAATATAAAATTACATCAACACTAATAATTCACAGAGAGAAAAGGTATTAACATTAAATGTAATTGTTTTGCTATTGATAAATTAAAAAAAAAATCATGTTGATGTCGTTTTAAACTGCCAATTTATAATTTATGGTCTAGAAAGTGTAAATGCAGCCCCTCCCATGTGTTACTTATGCACTAAAGCAGTACACCACTGTCATCTGTATCAAAAAGTAATGTTATAAAAGTGTTTATCAGAATCTCTTCATGGTTCACTTGTATCTCATTTAATACCCTGTGTTATCAAGCATTAACACGCTACAATAAGATATCTAAGATACTGTGTCACTCTGCTAAGTGAGTGGAAAGACAGCAATTTAAGTTTTACTAATTAGTTAGGCCAGTATCTCTAAAGAGCTGTCAGAGCTGTATTGCAGCAATCTAAGCAATTACTCAAGACAAATCAAATGTACATTTTCATTTATTACTGTATGTCCTTCATTCACTAGTTTATTTTTTTTACCACCCCTGCACAGAAATACATAGTATGGGTGGGATGTAATGGCGTCCGAGATTGCCGGAGGTGATGGATGCTGGCTGATCTCTGACTTTTTTTTAAAGGGGCAGTCACTTACAAGACAAAACCATGCCTTGTAAGTGATTGCCACTTTAAAAAACTGTCCGAGACCGGACGTCATCCTGCATCTCCGGCAATCTCGGACGCCATTACATCCCGCCCTATAACAGTTTTATTTGAATAAAATTAACAATACTTTAACATCAAGAAAGATACTAAATCAGTACAGTCGTGTATAGAACATTTCTTACTGCCTATCAAAGTGGAAGCGTACCACATAGTGGAAAATCATGGGAACCAAATTAATAACAATAAAAAAAATAAGATTTTAAACCTTCCGGTAAATCTTTTTCTCGTAGTCCGTAGAGGATGCTGGGACTCCGTAAGGACCATGGGGAATAGACGGGCTCCGCAGGAGACATGGGCACTTTAAGAAACACTTTGACTCTGGGTGTGCACTGGCTCCTCCCTCTATGCCCCTCCTCCAGTTAGAGAAACTGTGCCCAGAGGAGACGGATAGTACAAGGAAAGGATTTTTGTAATCCAAGGGCAAGATTCATACCAGCCACACCAATCACACCGTATAACTTGTGATATACTATCTAGTTAACACTATGAAGAACAACATATCATCGGCCCAAAACCGAGGAAACTATAACATAACCTTATGTAAGCAATAACTATATACAAGTCTTGCAGAAGTAGTCCGCACTTGGGACGGGCGCCCAGCATCCTCTACGGACTACAAGAAAAAGATTTACCGGTAGGTTTAAAATCTTATTTTCTCTAACGTCCTAGAGGATGCTGGGACTCCGTAAGGACCATGGAGATTAGACCAAAGCTCCCAAATGGGCGGGAGAGTGCGGATGACTCTGCAGCACCGATTGAGCAAACAGGAGGTCCTCCTCAGCCAGGGTATCAAACTTATAGAACTTTGCAAATGTGTTTGACCCCGACCAAGTAGCAGCTCGGCACAGTTGTAGTGCCGAGACCCCTCGGGCAGCCACCCTAGACGATCCCACCCTCCTAGTGGGATGGGCCTTAACCGATTTCGGTAACGGCAATCCTGCCGTAGAATGCGCCTGTTGAATCGTGTTACAGATCCAGCGAGCAATAGTCTGCTTTGAAGCAGGGCCGCCAACCTTGTTGGCTGCATACAGGACAAACAGTGCTTCTGTTTTTCTGATCCTAGCCGTTCTGGCCACGTAAATTTTCAAAGCCCTGACCACATCAAGGGACTCGGAATCCTCCAAGTCACGTGTAGCCACAGGCACCACAATAGGTTGGTTCATATGAAAGGATGAGACCACCTTAGGTAGGAATTGAGGACGGGTCCGCAACTCCGCTCTATTCATATGGAAAACCAGATAGGGGCTTTTATGTGATAAAGATGCCAATTCGAAACTCGCCTAGCCGAAGCCAAGGCTAAAAACATGACCACCTTCCAAGTGAGATATTTCAACTCCACTGTTTGAAGTGGTTCAAACCAATGTGACTTAAGGAAACTTAACACCACGTTTAGGTCCCAAGGCGCCTCCGGAGGTACAAAAGGAGGCTGAATATGCAGTACTCCTTTCACAAAAGTCTGTACTTCAGGTAAAGAGGCCAATTCCTTTTGAAAGAAAATGGATAAGGCCGAAATCTGAACTTTAATGGAGCCTAATTTTAGGCCCAAATTCACTCCAGTTTGTAGGAAGTGAAGAAAACGGCCTAGATGGAATTCTTCCATAGGAGCATTCCTGGCCTCACACCAAGAAACATATTTTCGCCATATTCGGTGATAATGTTTAGACGTCACGTCCTTCCTAGCCTTTATTAGCGTAGGAATGACCTCATCCGGAATACCTTTTTCCGCTAGGATCCGGCGTTCAACCGCCATGCCGTCAAACGCAGCCGCGGTAAGTCTTGGAACAGACAGGAACCTTGTTGTAACAGGTCCTGCCTTAGAGGAAGAGGCCACGGATCTTCTGTGAGCATTTCTTGCAGATCCGGATACCAGGTCCTTCGTGGCCAATCTGGAACAATGAGAATTGTTCTCACTCCTCTTTTTCTTATTATCCTCAACACCTTGGGTATGAGAGGAAGAAGAGGAAACACATATACCGACTGAACACCCACGGTGTCACTAGGGCATCCACAGCTACCGCCTGAGGGTCTCTTGACCTGGCGCAATACCTTTGTAGCTTTTTGTTGAGACGGGATGCCATCATGTCTATTTGGGGTAGTCCCCACCGACTTGCAATCTGCGCGAAGACTTCCTGATGAAGTCCCCACTCTCCCGGATGCAGATCGTGTCTGCTGAGGAAGTCTGCTTCCCAGTTGTCCACTCCCGGAATGAACACTGCTGACAGAGCGCTTACATGATTCTCCGCCAAGCGAAGAATTCTGGTGGCTTCCGCCATTGCCACTCTCCTCCTTGTGCCGCCTTGGCGGTTTACATGAGTTACTGCGGTGATGTTGTCTGACTGGATCAGAACTGGTCGATTGCGAAGTAAGATCTCCGCTTGACGTAGGGCGTTGTATATGGACCTTAGTTCCAGGATGGTGATGTGAAGACAAGTCTCTTGACTTGACCAAAGACCTTGGAAATTTCTTCCCTGTGTGACTGCTCCCCAACCTCGGAGGCTCGCGTCCGTGGTCACCAGGATCCAGTCCTGAATGCCGAACCTGCGGCCCTCTAGAAGGTGAGCACTGTTTAGCCACCACAGGAGAGATACTCTGGCCCTGGGGGACAGGCTGATCCGCTGATGCAATTGCAGATGCGACCCGGACCATTTGTCCAATAGGTCCCATTGGAAGGTCCTTGCATGGAATCTGCCGTATGGAATGGCTTCGTATGTTGCCACCATCTTTTCCAGAACTTGAGTGCAATGATGTACTGACACTTGTTTGGGTTTCAACAGGTTCATGACTAGAGTCATGAGTTCCTGCGCTTTTTCTGTCGGAAGAAAAACCCTTTTCTGGTCTGTGTCCAGAATCATGCCCAAGAAGGGCAGACGAGTTGAAGGATTCAACTGCGACTTTGGAATATTGAGAATCCAGCCGTGTCGCTGTAACACATTCAGTGAAAGTGATACGCTGTTCAGCAACTTCTCCCGTGATCTGGCTTTTATGAGGAGATCATCCAAGTACGGGATAATTGTGACACCCTGCTTGCGCAGGAGCACCATCATTTCCGCCATTACCTTGGTGAAAATTCTCGGGGCCGTGGAAAGCCCAAACGACAACGTCTGAAATTGGTAATGACAATCCTGTACCGCAAATCTCAGGTACGCCTGTGTCTTGGTAGGGCCGATTTGAAAAACCGGCGAGGAGGCACTTCTTCGAATTCCAGCTTGTAACCCTGGGAAACTATTTCTATTGCCCATGGATCCACCTGTGAGTGGACCCAGACGTGGCTGAACAGTCGAAGACGTGCCCCCACAGGAGCTGACTCCCTCCGGGGAGCCCCAGCGTCATGCGGTGGATTTTGCAGAGGCCGGGGAGGACTTCTGTTCCTGGGAACTAGCTGTGTTATGCAGCTTTTTCCCTCTGCCCTTACCTCTGGCAAGAAAGGACGATCCACGTGCTATCTTGCTTTTATTGGAACGAAAGGACTGCATTTGATAATGAGGCGCTTTCTTAGATTGTGAGGGAATATATGGCAAAAAATTTGATTTACCTGCCGTAGCCGTGGAGACAGGGTCAGAGAGTCCCTCCCCAAACAATTCCTCACCCTTGTAAGGCAACAACTCCATATGTCTCTTGGAGTCGGCATCACCAGTCCACTGTCGGGTCCATAAGACACGCCTAGCAGAAATAGACATAGCGTTTATCCTGGAACCCAGTAAACTAATGTCTCTTTCAGCATCCCTCATATACAAGACCGCATCTTTTATATGCCCTAGGGTCAATAAAATGGTATCCTTATCAAGAGTCTCAATATCCGTTGATAAGGAATCTGTCCATGCTGCTACAGCACTACAAACCCAGGCTGACGCAATAGCCGGTCTGAGTAACGTACCAGAATGTGTGTAAATGGACTTCAGGGTAACCTCCTGCTTGCGGTCAGCAGGATACTTGAGGGTAGCCGTATCTTGGGATGGAAGCGCTATCTTTTTTGATAAGCGCGTCAAGGCCTTATCCACCCACCGTATCCTGTCCTGCGACAAGAAAGGATACGCTGTTAGGATCCTTTTGGGAATCTGCAGTTTTTTGTCTGGAGTTTCCCATGTTTTTTCACATACTTCGTTCAGCTCATGTGAGGAGGGAAAGGAGACCTCAGGTTTATTTCCTTTATACATGTGTACCCTCGTGTCAGGGACAGGGGGTTCCTCAGTGATATGCAACACATCTTTTATTGCGATAATCATATATCGAATACCTTTAGCCACCTTTGGCTGTAATTTTGTATCATCGTAATCGACACTGGAGTCTGAATCCGTGTCGGTATCTGTGTCAACTATTTGGGATAGTGGGCGCTTCTGAGACCCCGAAGGTCACGGCGACATAGGGACAGGCATGGGTTGACTCCCTGACTGTGCCCTAGCTTCGGCTTTGTCTAGCCTTTTGTGCAATAAATTAACATTTGCACTTAAAACATTCCACATATCCATCCAGTCCGGCGTCGGCACCGCCGACGGAGACCTAACATTCATAAACTACCCCTCCTCCTTAGGTGAGCCCTCAACCTCAGACATGTCGACACACACGTACCGACACACCACACATACACAGGGAAGCTCTTTTCTGAAGACAGGTTCCCCACCAGGCCCTTTGGAGAGACAAAGAGAGAGTATGCCAGCACACACCCCAGCGCTATATGACCCAGGAATAACACAGTAAATTAATGTTTATCCAGCAGCGCTGTTTTATGTATCTGCGCCAATTATGTGCCCCCCCCCCCCCCCCTCTACTTTAAAACGCTCTGTCACCGTGTGTCAAGCAGGGGAGAGTCCGGGGAGCTTCCTCTCAACGGTGCTGTGGAGAAAAATGGCGCTGGTGAGTGCTGAGAAAGAAGCCCCGCCCCCTTTGGCGGTGGGCTTCTGTCCCGCTTAATTTTTTCAATACATGGCGGGGGCTCTTTTTATACATGTACAGTGCCCAGCTGTACATGTATATACATCTGTGCCATAAGAGAGGTTTATATTGCTGCCCAGGGCGCCCCCCCCTCCCCCCCTCCGCCCTGCACCCTTACAGTGACCGGAGTGTGAGGTGAAGGGGAGCAATGGCGCACAGCTGCAGTGCTGTGCATTACCTCAGTGAAGATCCAAGTGTCTTCTGCTGCCTCAGATGGGTCTTTTCCTCACATACTCACCCGGCTTCTTTCTTCCGGCTCTGCGAGGAGGACGGCGGCGCGGCTCTGGGACGGACGGCGAGGGTGAGACCTGCATACCGATCCCTCTGGAGCTAATGGTGTCCAGTAGCCTAAGAAACAGAGCCCTGAACTCAGAGAAGTGGGTCTGTTTCTTTCTCCTCTGTCCCTCGATGCAGGGAGTCTGTTGCCAGCAGGCTCCCTGAAAATAAAAAACCTAACAAAAATGCTTTCTTACAGGAAACTCAGGAGAGCTCCTGAAATGCACCCAGTCTCCACTGGGCACAGTATCAAACTGAGGTCTGGAGGAGGGGCATAGAGGGAGGAGCCAGTGCACACCCAGAGTCAAAGTCTTTCTTAAAGTGCCCATGTCTTCTGCGGAGCCCGTCTATTCCCCATGGTCCTTACGGAGTCCCAGCATCCTCTAGGACGTTAGAGGAAAAAAAGCATCATCCCCTTTCTATATATTTCACTCTGTCATTCTGTAGCCCTTTCCAATTTTCACTTACCTAAACTTGGCAGATTTATAGATGAGAATCTGTTTAGTTTTATTCCTCATAATAACACACCAAATACAAACTGTATATCTTTGAAGAAAGGATTTCTGCCACATTAAATTTTTGAAGAGGTTCGAAACGAAAATTGTTTATGGGGGATGTAGTTGGAATCCCGACGGTCAAAATACCTATGCCGGAATCCCGACCGCCAGAATGCCGGCAGCGCCGCCACAGCTATTCCTACTCCTGGGTTTTCCCACGACACCCACTGAGTGGGAATAGAACCTGTGGCGAGCGAAGCGAGCCGTGGAGCCTGCAGCGTGGAGATCATAGCGAGTCCGCAAGGGGGTTCGTTCCGCTCGCCCCCCTGCCGGCATTTTGACGGTCAGGATTCCGGTGCTGGTATTTTGACTGCTGGCATTCTGACCGCCGGGATCCCGTACCCAACCCGTTTATGGTCCTTTATTAAATTTGCAGTTAAAAATGTTCAACTTATGCTCACAGTAGGTGTTTCAGGTTTATCAATCACATCTGTGGTATGTGCTCATCGATCACAGTGCACACTCATTGTTCGTGTGAAAGTTTACATTTTTTTAATATTAATTATAAACACAGTCTACATAATATTTTTAATTAACTTAAAAATATTTACATTTTTTAAGTCAAACTGTGAAAAAAATATGTTTAGAATTTTCTCCAGTTATAAAAATTGCTGAAATTCTGGAGAATTCTAAAATATTACAATCAATTTGCAAAACTGGTTTAAGAATCAAACTATAGATGTCACTGACTTGTTAAGTGTCTTCAAGATGTGCCACAAGGTGCAATACATTATTATATGTTATACTGTACATATATAGTATATTCATCAAAGTAGGTCACCCAATGAGCAGATTTGAGGAACGGTCTCATATCCCTGTTTAAAATAGCTTTCTGCTCATATTGCAATTTATTGTTTTGTTTCTCATGTGTCCATTAAAAATGTATTATCTACAGTACATGTTATAGTCATGTCTCCATGACTTAAAAAAGGCATGAGTTATTTATGTGTGTTCAGCATTATTTTATGTTTTATTCAGTGAGAGTTGGTATACAGCTGTGGAGTATGGAATACAGTAATGCACAGTAAGCATTAACTAGGATTCACAAATGGTGAATCTGAGCCTGCCAATTAACCACCTGTAGAAATCAAATCATCTGACTGTTGCAACATAGAATATTCAATGGATGGTATTTTTAGTAGCAATTGTCCATGATAAACTTATCATGGGTTATGCAAGGGGTTGTAGTAAAAATTTTGACAGTCAACATGGCAAAATTCGCAGAATGTCGACAGGTGAAATGTGAACATTGTGAGAACGTGGACATTAGGGTTAAATTCCGAGCGGGAGGGTTAGGGTTGGGCAGGGCTGCCATCAGAAATTATGGGGCCCGGAACTGACAAAATAGACAGGGTCCCTCCCCCCGAAAAAAAAGATTCTGCTGCACCTTTCAAACACTATGTGATGTCATACATTGTGATGTTACATATAGGTGAAGCATTGCGGACCTACAGGAATGGTTCACAGAGGGCTGATGCACAGGGAAGGCTTGCTTTAAGAAGTCATCCCTGTGCATCAGCTAACTGTTGTTTTACAGTCTGGTGCAGCTCTCCAGGTATTGGCTGTAAGAGCCAGGGGTGGGCAACCCTCTTTGTAAGGGCCCGGGACACCAGTCCCCACAGTCCCCCCCCTGATGGCTGCCCTGGGTTTGGGCTGCAGGGGCAAGGTTAGGTTTAGACACTAGAGGGAGGGTTAGGGAATAAGGTTAGGGCCAGCGGAGACATACTTACCGGAACGCTGTAGGATCGGAGGCCTGAGCTGAAAGTGACTTGATATGATCGCTGCAAGCTGGATGACGCTGCTGCAGCTGCCAGAAGAAAGTAAGTCTGCCTCCACTAGAAGGTATGTCACCGCTGGGCAATGAGGAAATTTTGACATTCCAACATCTTGACATTTCTTTACTGTCTACGTGAGAAATGACGACATTATGACTAGATTATGACATTTTGTACCTAACCCCTTTGCAAGTCATGTTTATCATTATAAACTCAAATGGCCTTTCCTATTGTACCTGATAGGAAAGTAGTAATATCTAAGCTTAGAACCATAGTAGGAATATATAAACTTTGCCCTACTCTCAGTGTATTGGGATAGATGTCACCACAAGGCAGTAGTATGGTTATTAATATAGTATACACGTTGTATGATGCCCCCTACCAGACTTAGCTATAGGGGGAAAAATGATGCAATAAACTAGATCTAGGGGGCAACATCTGCAGACTCCAAGATTACCAGTAAGATATACTGTATAAAACAAATGCCTATTTAGGTCTTACTGAGTCATACTTCGGTAATATGCTCTGTATCCCAGTGGCTTTCTCAGAAGAGTGTAAAAGCTATTATAACTGTAGTATTCTCAGGCAGTATTTAAAACTCATTACTCATGTTCTTTAAACTGCCAGAAAGTGAAGTCACATACAGTCCTTGCCATCCTCTCTCTGATGAGGTGGTGATACAACCGTGATGCAAACTTTATAGCTGTTACCTGTTGTAATGTAGGACACCACTGTGAGCTGGCGTCTGCAGCATAATGTCTTTACAATGCTGTAATGTATTTCTTCCTACTGGAAATGATTAATTTTTTGTTTGAGTCATAAAGAGAAGGAAGCAGAGAACAGAAACATCTAGGCATTGCTCAGCATGTTACAGTGAATGTGTGATGAGACGTTTATACGGGAAAAAGACTATTACATTTCAGCAGACGGCAATGGCTAGATAATGAAACAGGACAAATATCACTATCCTATATAGGAAAAGAAAAAAAGAGAAACTAAACTAGGTACAGATGTCTACTGTTGCTTGTACATATACTAAATATTACACATTATTTAGCATATATTTACCGCAAATGCACTTACAATTTAAACAAACATTTAATGAATACTTGCCTACCCTCCCGGAATGGCCAGGAGGCTCCCTAAAGTCAAGTACAGTAGATAGGCAGCAACCGCCTGCAGCTGCCCACTTACTGAGTAATAATATGCGGTCTGGGCAGCCGCTGATGTGATTCGCACTGAATCGCATCATCGTGGCCCTACCACGCACTTCACAATGCTGGTAATCAACCCCACTGGTCTGCCCACTTTAGTACAATACGCCCCTCAGCTGGGCCAACCTGGCTGCCCCCTCCCGGTTATGGCAGCAGGAAGTCGACAAGTATGATTTCATTATTATTTCATTAATTAAGCAATAATGACTGAACTATTATTCCTTTCCTTTATTTTTGGCATTTGACCTCATGAAACACTTATTCTGATCACAATAACTTTTAAAACAAGGAGACCCATTACTGTATATAATCTCTCAAAAGAGGTATACAATAAAATGATACACCATCCAATCACATTTAGGGGCAGATTCAACTAGTCACAAACTTAATTGCATAACGTTTTACCATATATAAGCAAGATACAGCTGCCATAAGTTTGGGGGGTTAAATAGAAAAATGGTAAATGAGCACTAATAATTAGTGGCACCTGAAATTGAAAAATTTGAGTAATAATATTTATAACCCTTTTTTAGAAAAATTGTTGATCGCCGGGTGCGGCTAATAAAGTCTGATATGTGCCGCTGACTGCGGCGGGCACAAACTTCTAGCTGTCCCTGTACAGCCCTACTTTAAATGTTGAGCGGTAGTAGTAAAGTCCTATCTTCTGCCTTCTTCTCTTCTTGGGCAAGTGTGGGTGCATTTAGTAGTCTGTACTTCTTCCCCAGCTGGGACTGGTGCAGATGAGAGTGGCCACTATAGGCCAGTTTCGATAACGTCACTTCTTTGACGGACAAATCCTGCGTGGTCATGGCAAAGTCCCTCTGTCTGCGACGTATTTCATACCTGTGTGGTACTTACCATAGACATGGCTGTTAACAAAGGTAAAACCATGGCTGCAACTTTTTGCTATTTTATTAGGAATCCTCATCAGCTTCAATGGGAGAAATTGAGGATTTCTGAGTAGGTTATAACAATGAAAAATGCTTATTTTAATGTAAAAATGTCAGGACACAGTGGACTACTTCTGCTGGAGGGCACCCTCCCAAGTCAGCAGCACTGCAGACAACAACATGCAGGCAACAGGCAAACAATAATAGTTTCCTCAGCGCACTGCACCCCATGACACTGACTGGTGCCCCTTTTCCCCCCTTTTGCACACTGTGCTGCTGCACTTGAATAAAATAAAATAATATCAACCCCCTTTTCATCCCCTTAGGGGAAGTTTATTAACATTCTAATTACGGAGTTTTCCTATTTCCCTTCTGCAGAATACCTATGTTTCATTTCATCTTCCTAACATAGTGGGAAGTAAGATAATTAGTGACGAGTCAGTGAGTGAGTGAGTGAGTGAGTGAGTGAGTGAGTGAGTGAGGGCTTTCGCATTTATATATATATATATATATATATATATAGATATAATGGCATGGTATAATGACAAAAACTCAGTAACATGATTGGAGTCACTAGCTCACATGACCATGCATTATTTCCCAAGGCGTGCGTCTATCCACACTTCATTTTTATTGAGCTGATATGTATGTTAATATGTCAACATGTAACAATGTTATATTACAGACTACTGGAGAAATGTTCTAAGTGAGGCAAAAAGAAAAGCAACTGTTGGCCCAACCCCATCAGACCTTCAGGCATTAAGATGTTGTAAATCTTGCATTATAATCATAACTTTATCAATGGCATTGACTGTTGTTTATCTCCCTTTTATTGTGCTCCAGGTGTGAGTCCCTAGAAGGTTTAGTCTACTAAAAGATCCAACTAATAATAACATTTATTTCACATTCCTTTTACTCTAACATCCTTTTTTGGAAATGTCTCATAAGAAAATTCTTTACCTCTACTGGTTAGAAAAATATCCTGTCAAAGAGTGATTTGTAAGTGAAATTCCTTTTCTCCATGCTTAATTGTTGAGTTCTGCAAACAATGTCCTTTTTGGGCAATAGGAATAATTTACAATACAGAGAACCATTAGCTAAAATTTGAGAAAGTTGGTTGTGACTGAGAAGGTTTTATTCATTCCACCTGATTGTTAAATTCAGCAGAGTTTATTAACAATACAATGTCACAGTGTATAATAAAATGATCACCTGCCATCGCTCAGCTTATCCAGAACAGCTAGCCTTTCTCAAGTATTATAAGCAAGCTGTCTGGTTGCATATGTTTTGAAGTAAGTGGTATTCCAGAAACATGAACTTGCCTTCCCCAGTCAGTGCTTGTAATTTCTTCCATAGATTGTATGTCCATTCTAAAACAATATTTCATTGGAATATTTCATTACAAATATGTTAATAAATGTTTCATATTATTCATGTTTTGGATAGCCCTATGAATTGAACAATAGGGGTCATTCCGAGTGGGCTAGTCCGCCCCGCATGTCAGTCCGGCCCTCCCCCACACAAATACAAAAGCATCGCACAGCAGCGATGCTTTTGTATTTGTGGAGTAACTCCCGGCCAGCACAGCTCCTGCGGCTGGCCGGGAGTTGATCGTCGCTGCCACTGGCCGCAGTGGCTGTGTGAGACATTACGCAGTCACCGCTGCCCGCCCTCCCAACGGTCCGGCCATGCCTGCATTGGCCGGACCGCGCCCCCTAAACGGCGGCTTAATGCCACCGTCCAGCCCCCTCCCGCCCTGCGACCGCCTCTGCCTGTCAATCAGGCAGAGGCGATCGCTACTGAACGACGGCCTTTGGCCGCCCGGCATGCGTCGACGCACTGCGGTGCCGGCGCATGCGTAATTCCGACCCGATCGCTGCGCTGCGATAAACTGCAGCGAGCGATCGGGTCGGAATGACCACCTATGTACAAAACTGTTACCGCTTTCTGCAAATGTAAAAGATATTTCCACCTATCCGTCACACATGCTGGGCGGCCATGCCCCAAAATCTGAATAACCCTCTCTGTTAGGCCTGGGAATGCAGGGAGGGTGTAAACATGTACACAACAAGGGGGCCTTAACACCTGAGGTCTCAGTGGCCCTGTATACTACTAAGGGGGACATGTACTAAGCAGTGATAAAAGTGGAGAAGTGAGCAAGTGGAGAAGTGGCACATGGCAACCAATATTCTTTCATACTTATTTTTCTGGAGATCAACATCAGCTGCAGTAGCAGCGTTGCACAAATTACCAGAGTAATGGTGTGGCGGACACAGAGGCAGAACTTGTGAGTGGTGGGCACAGGTGCCAAAATATGGGCCCCCTTCTCCACTCCAACCCAAGTTCCCAATATGCCACATGGCAGTGGGTGACAGGAAAAGGCAGAGGTGACAGCGTAAGGTAGGGGGAGGCAGAGGGTGGCAGGGAAAGGCTGACAGAGAGAAACAGTGGGTGACAGGGGTACAAGCACAATGTCCTGCATGGTGCATAGAGAACATGTACTTTGGTGGGGGCAGGAACACAGAGGCCTCTGATCGGTCAGGCAGACTCTGACAGTGGAAGTTACACAAGTTGTGAGCTGCCTTTAGATAATAGACAGCAGTGAAACAGAAATAATTTACAGCTGTCTGTTGATTAGAGGCAGTATGTGCTGTGATCATCAGCGCTGATAGGTGCAGGACTCCTCTATCAGTCCATCACACACAAGGTCAGCCCTGCCTCCTTAAGGTAAGAGGCATGTCTCCCAGACAGTAGGGCCCACCCTGCTCTCTGCACTGGGCCAATCATCCGACATGGTCTGTGGGGGGACTACTGGATAACTCATTGCTGGTCTAGACAACAGTGGACCCTTCAGTCCTCAAGAGCCGTGGTGCAATGCACCTGCTGCACCAATTGTAGATCCCCTCTGGGCAGACATTTCCCTGGTGAATGCACATGTGCACTAGAAAAATTGGCGGGAAAATGTCTGCCACACACTTTTCCATGAGACTTGCGCATGTGCTGTAGACTCTGACAGAATTTACTCCCTTGAGCTGCCGGCAAGAGAGGAGGCAGCCTTTACAAAGACTGTTTACAGCCCCCTCCTCTCATAATATTGCCCCTGCCTTATAGATTCCTTTGTTAGTGCATGTAAACACTGCCTCAGGTTCTAATGTGCAGATCCCAGTTTCTCATTGAAGATGTATACATACGGGATCAGTACTAAATCCCGCTGGACGGGATCCCGGCGATCGAAATACCGACGCCGGAATCCCGACCACACAATCCCAACAGGGGTGGCAAGCGGAACGCAGCCCCTTGCGGGCTCGCTGCGCTTGCTACGCTGTGGGCACGGTGCCTCACTACGCTCGGCACACTAATTTATTCTCCCTCTATGGGTGCCGTGGACACCCACGGAGGGAGAATATGTCGGGATTGTGCCGGTCGGGATTCCGGCGTCGGTATTTCGACCGCCGGGACTCTGGCCTGCGGGATCTTAACCGCATCCCATACATACATACATACATACATACATACATACATACAATAAACAGTATTTGAGTAGCAATGTTTTCACTATTTAAGCTTTATACACAATAAGAAATTGTTATAAGTATTTTACATGTAATACGATACATACACTGGTACGCAACCGACTTGCAAAAGAGGAGGGCCTCACTAATGTGATCCCGCTCATCTCCTTAGGTATTATACCAAGAAATCATTCTTTCCTGGGACTGTGACTAGTAGCCCTCAGTGTGAACAGCATCACCTTTATTTCTTTTCCATCCATGGAATACTAAGGAGTGATTCAATTGATGCCGATAGCTGACATTATAGGGGATTCTATTGTTTCACCTGTCAGGAGGCAGGAGAAATAAAATCAGCTATAAGTGCCTTTTTTGTGGCAGAGATCGTGAAAACACTTGGATTCAGGAAATTATCCTGGATTCTGTGTTTTTTTACACAGAAATGTGTAAACATTGGATAAAACATATCGCAAAAAATAAGATTTTAAACCTACCGGTAAATCTTTTTCTCCTAGTCCGTAGAGGATGCTGGGGACTCCGTAAGGACCATGGGGTATAGACGGGCTCCGCAGGAGATATGGGCACTCTAAAGAACTTTTAGTATGGGTGTGCACTGTCTCCTCCCTCTATGCCCCTCCTCCAGACCTCAGTTAGAGAAACTGTGCCCAGAGGAGATGGACAATACGAGGAAAGGATTTTGTAAATCTAAGGGCAAGATTCATACCAGCCCACACCAATCACACCGTATAACCTGGAATATACGCAACCAGTTAACAGTATGAACAAAAAACAGTATCAGTCAAAGACCAATTTCAACTGTAACATAACCCTTATGTAAGCAACAACTATATACAAGTCTTGCAGATTCAGTCCGCACTGGGACGGGCGCCCAACATCCTCTACGGACTAGGAGAAAAAGATTTACCGGTAGGTTTAAAATCTTATTTTCTCTTACGTCCTAGAGGATGCTGGGGACTCCGTAAAAACCATGGGGTTTATACCAAAGCTCCAAACCGGGCGGGAGAGTGCGGATGACTCTGCAGCACCGATTGAGCAAACGCGAGGTCCTCATCAGCCAGGGTATCAAACTTGTAGAATTTAGCAAAAGTGTTTGAACCCGACCAAGTAGCAACTCGGCACAACTGCAATGCCGAGACGCCTCGGGCAGCCGCCCAAGAAGAGCCCACCTTCCTAGTGGAATGGGCCTTTACCAAATTAGGTACCGGCAATCCAGCCGTAGAATGAGCCTGCTGAATCGTGTTACAGATCCAGCGAGCAATAGTCTGTTTAGGAGCAGGCGCGCCAATCTTGTTGGCTGCATACAGGACAAACAGAGCCTCTGTTTTCCTAACCCTAGCTGTCCTGGCTACGTAAATTTTCAAAGCCCTGACCACATCCAGGGACTTGGAGTCCTCCAAGTCACCCGTAGCCACAGGCACCACAATAGGTTGGTTCAAATGAAAAGAAGAGACCACCTTAGGCAGAAATTGAGGACGAGTCCTCAACTCTGCTCTATCCACATGAAAAATCAAGTAGGGGCTCTTGTGAGACAAGGCCGCCAACTCCGACACCCGCTGTGTAGATGCCAAGGCTAATAACATAACCACCTTCCAGGTGAGAAATTTTAATTCCACCGTTTGAAGAGGTTCAAACTAGTGATGAGCGGGTTCGGTTCCTCGGAATCCGAACCCGCCCGAACTTCAGGTTTTTTTACACGGGGCCGCGCGAATCGGATCTTCCCGCCTTGCTCGGTTAACCCGAGCGCGCCCGAACGTCATCATCCCGCTGTCGGATTCTCGCGAGGCTCGGATTCTATCGCGAGACTCGGATTCTATATAAGGAGCCGCGCGTCGCCGCCATTTTCACACGTGCATTGAGATTGATAGGGAGAGGACGTGGCTGGCGTCCTCTCCGTTTAGACTAGAGTACTAGAGAGAGACACAAATTTTGGGGAGCATATTATTAGGAGGAGTACTACTTGCTGCTGATAGTGTGACCAGTAACCACCAGTTTAATTAATCCGTTCTCTGCCTGAAAAAAAAACGATACACAGTGTGACACAGTCACATACCATATCTGTGCTCAGCCCAGTGTGCTGCATCATATGTAATACTGTATATCATTATCTGACTGTGCTGAGTGCTCACTGCTCACACAGCTTAATTGTGGGGGAGACTGGGGAGCAGTTATAGCAGGAGTACATATTTTAAGTACAGTGCACACTTTTGCTGCCAGAGTGCCACTGCCAGTGTGACTGACCAGTGACCACTGACCACCAGTATTGTGATTGTCTGCTGACCACCAGTATATTGTGATTGTCTGCCTGAAAAAGTTAAACACTCGTCGTGTGGTGTTTTTATAAACGCATTCTGCAGACAGTGTCCAGCAGGTCCGTCATTACATAATATATACCTGTCCGGCTGCAGTACTAGTGTGATATATATATATTTTAATTTTATCTCATTATCATCCAGTCTATATTAGCAGCAGACACAGTACGGTAGTCCACGGCTGTAGCTACCTCTGTGTCGGCAGTCGCTCGTCCATCCATAATTGTATACCACCTACCCGTGTTTTTTTTTTTTTTCTATCTTCTTGATACTAGTAGCTTACTTTAGGAGTCTGCAGTGCTGAGTCTGACAGACAGTGTCCAGCAGGTCCGTCATTACATAATATATACCTGTCCGGCTGCAGTACTAGTGTGATATATATATATTTTAATTTTATCTCATTATCATCCAGTCTATATTAACAGCAGACACAGTACGGTAGTCCACGGCTGTAGCTACCTCTGTGTCGGCAGTTGCTCGTCCATCCATAATTGTATACCACCTACCCGTGGTTTTTTTTTTTTCTATCTTCTTGATACTAGTAGCTTACTTTAGGCGTCTGCAGTGCTGAGTCTGACAGACAGTGTCCAGCAGGTCCGTCATTACATAATATATACCTGTCCGGCTGCAGTACTAGTGTGATATATATATATATATATATATTTTAATTTTATCTCATTATCATCCAGTCTATATTAGCAGCAGACACAGTACGGTAGTCCACGGCTGTAGCTACCTCTGTGTCGGCAGTCGCTCGTCATCCATAAGTATACTAGTATCCATCCATCTCCATTGTTTACCTGAGGTGCCTTTTAGTTGTGCCTATTAAAATATGGAGAACAAAAATGTTGAGGTTCCAAAAATAGGGAAAGATCAAGATCGACTTCCACCTCGTGCTGAAGCTGCTGCCACTAGTCATGGCCGAGACGATGAAATGCCAGCAACGTCGTCTGCCAAGGCCGATGCCCAATGTCATAGTACAGAGCATGTAAAATCCAAAACACCAAATATCAGTAAAAAAAGGACTCAAAAATCTAAAATAAAATTGTCGGAGGAGAAGCGTAAACTTGCCAATATGCCATTTACCACACGGAGTGGCAAGGAACGGCTGAGGCCCTGGCCTATGTTCATGGCTAGTGGTTCAGCTTCACATGAGGATGGAAGCACTCAGCCTCTCGCTAGAAAAATGAAAAGACTCAAGCTGGCAAAAGCACAGCAAAGAACTGTGCGTTCTTCGAAATCCCAAATCCACAAGGAGAGTCCAATTGTGTCGGTTGCGATGCCTGACCTTCCCAACACTGGACGTGAAGAGCATGCGCCTTCCACCATTTGCACGCCCCCTGCAAGTGCTGGAAGGAGCACCCGCAGTCCAGTTCCTGATAGTCAGATTGAAGATGTCAGTGTTGAAGTACACCAGGATGAGGAGGATATGGGTGTTGCTGGCGCTGGGGAGGAAATTGACAAGGAGGATTCTGATGGTGAGGTGGTTTGTTTAAGTCAGGCACCCGGGGAGACACCTGTTGTCCGTGGGAGGAATATGGCCATTGACATGCCTGGTGAAAATACCAAAAAAATCAGCTCTTCGGTGTGGAAGTATTTCAACAGAAATGCGGACAACATTTGTCAAGCCGTGTGTTGCCTTTGTCAAGCTGTAATAAGTAGGGGTAAGGACGTTAACCACCTCGGAACATCCTCCCTTATACGTCACCTGCAGCGCATTCATAATAAGTCAGTGACAAGTTCAAAAACTTTGGGCGACAGCGGAAGCAGTCCACTGACCAGTAAATCCCTTCCTCTTGTAACCAAGCTCACGCAAACCACCCCACCAACTCCCTCAGTGTCAATTTCCTCCTTCCCCAGGAATGCCAATAGTCCTGCAGGCCATGTCACTGGCAATTCTGATGAGTCCTCTCCTGCCTGGGATTCCTCCGATGCATCCTTGCGTGTAACGCCTACTGCTGCTGGCGCTGCTGTTGTTGCTGCTGGGAGTCGATGGTCATCCCAGAGGGGAAGTCGTAAGACCACTTTTACTACTTCCACCAAGCAATTGACTGTCCAACAGTCCTTTGCGAGGAAGATGAAATATCACAGCAGTCATCCTGCTGCAAAGCGGATAACTGAGGCCTTGGCATCCTGGGTGGTGAGAAACGTGGTTCCGGTATCCATCATTACTGCAGAGGCAACTAGAGACTTGTTGGAGGTACTGTGTCCCCGGTACCAAATACCATCTAGGTTCCATTTCTCTAGGCAGGCGATACCGAAAATGTACACAGACCTCAGAAAAAGAGTCACCAGTGTCCTAAAAAATGCAGCTGTACCCAATGTCCACTTAACCACGGACATGTGGACAAGTGGAGCAGGGCAGGGTCAGGACTATATGACTGTGACAGCCCACTGGGTAGATGTATGGACTCCCGCCGCAAGAACAGCAGCGGCGGCACCAGTAGCAGCATCTCGCAACCGCCAACTCTTTCCTAGGCAGGCTACGCTTTGTATCACCGCTTTCCAGAATACGCACACAGCTGAAAACCTCTTACGGCAACTGAGGAAGATCATCGCGGAATGGCTTACCCCAATTGGACTCTCCTGTGGATTTGTGGCATCGGACAACGCCAGCAATATTGTGTGTGCATTAAATATGGGCAAATTCCAGCACGTCCCATGTTTTGCACATATCTTGAATTTGGTGGTGCAGAATTATTTAAAAAACGAGAGGGGCGTGCAAGAGATGCTGTCGGTGGCCAGAAGAATTGCGGGACACTTTCGGCGTACAGGCACCACGTACAGAAGACTGGAGCCCCACCAAAAACGCCTGAACCTGCCCTGCCATCATCTGAAGCAAGAAGTGGTAACGAGGTGGAATTCAACCCTATATATGCTTCAGAGGTTGGAGGAGCAGCAAAAGGCCATTCAAGCCTATACAATTGAGCACGATATAGGAGGTGGAATGCACCTGTCTCAAGCGCAGTGGAGAATGATTTCAACGTTGTGCAAGGTTCTGCTGCCCTTTGAACTTGCCACACGTGAAGTCAGTTCAGACACTGCCAGCCTGAGTCAGGTCATTCCCCTCATCAGGCTTTTGCAGAAGAAGCTGGAGACATTGAAGGAGAAGCTAACAGAGCGATTCCGCTAGGCATGTGGGACTTGTGGATGGAGCCCTTAATTCGCTTAACAAGGATTCACGGGTGGTCAATCTGTTGAAATCAGAGCACTACATTTTGGCCACCGTGCTCGATCCTAGATTTAAAACCTACCTTGGATCTCTCTTTCCGGCAGACACAAGTCTGCTGGGGTTCAAAGACCTGCTGGTGAGAAAATTGTCAAGTCAAGCGGAACGCGACCTGTCAACATCTCCTCCTTCACATTCTCCCGCAACTGGGGGTGCGAGGAAAAGGCTCAGAATTCCGAGCCCACCCACTGGCGGTGATGCAGGGCAGTCTGGAGCGACTGCTGATGCTGACATCTGGTCCGGACTGAAGGACCTGCCAACGATTACGGACATGTCGTCTACTGGCACTGCTTATGATTCTCTCCCCATTGAAAGAATGGTGGAGGATTATATGAGTGACCGCATCCAAGTAGGCACGTCAGACAGTCCGTACTTATACTGGCAGGAAAAAGAGGCAATTTGGAGGCCCTTGCACAAACTGGCTTTATTCTACCTAAGTTGCCCTCCCACAAGTGTGTACTCCGAAAGAGTGTTTAGTGCCGCCGCTCACCTTGTCAGCAATCGGCGTACGAGGTTACTTCCAGAAAATGTGGAGAAGATGATGTTCATTAAAATGAATTATAATCAATTCCTCCGTGGAGACATTGACCAGCAGCAATTGCCTCCACAAAGTACACAGGGAGCTGAGATGGTGGATTCCAGTGGGGACGAATTGATAATCTGTGAGGAGGGGGATGTACACGGTGATATATCGGAGGTGTCACAACTGAGGGCCTGAGCTGACGGGAGGCAGCCTCAGTTGTAGGGGCTGAGATGTACCGGAACCTGGGAGGTTGTATCAGACCCCTGGACATGTAAGTAACATGAATAATAACTGCCCGAAGGCGTGACCACGACAACTTAGATAAAAGTCAATGATGTTTATTATGACAACTCCGCATCACAGCAGCAATAAAAGAAAACGTAAAAGTCAGCAAAGAATAAATACAGTTCCTGAGTACTACAGCATGGCAGGAGCCACAGGGCACTGGTAGTGTGAGATAGTTCTTATGATCTTCTAGATGGAAAATCCTTACCAGGCCCGGCTGTAGCAATGGAGATAACCCAGGATTATACCAGCTGGTGTTCCAGGAAGAGCTGGGTTGCTGAAGGTAAAACAGCTGCTGTGGATACTGGCTGGAACCAGACTGTTGTTAGCACGGAGTGGATACTGGCTGGAACCAGTTAAATAATAAATGAACTTTGGGAGCGATGAAATGTGAACTGAAATGTAGAACTTGAGAGCGGAGAAATAATAATTCCGGTGGAGAGTGGTAAAGTGTAGAAAGGACACCGGCCCTTTAAGGGAAGCTGTACTCTGCTGGAAGCTGAGGCTGGAAGCAGGTAGTGTTGTAGCTGGAAACAGATGAATCCACAATGGATTGGAGAGTCAGGCTACACCGCAGGTGGAATGCTGGTGCGGGTCTCTATGGTGGAAGTCTTGAGACAGGAGCTGGAACCTGGAAGACAATCATAGAAGAGAGACAAACAGGAACTAGGTTTGACAACCAAAGCACTGACGTCTTCCTTGCTCAGGTACAGCTTACTTATACCTGCAGCAAGGAAGGGGTTGGCTAGGCAATTATGCAAATCAACAACACAGACAGCAGATTGGTGGAAATGATCAGATGACAGAATCCAAGATGGCTGCGCCCATGCAGACACTTGGAGGGAAGTTTGGTTTGTAATCCATGTGGTCTGGGAAACAGTAATGGCGGCGCCGGCCACCGGAGACAGGAGACGCCAGGCTGATAGATGCACATTTAACCACGCGGGCACAGCGGAGGCCGCGGCTGATGAAAAGACCACTCTGTATGTGGAAACTCAGGAACAGCGGAATCCGGTCCTGGAACGCTGAGCCCGCCTTAGGAGGCATCTGAAGGGTAAGTAATGGCGTCCAGATACCCGGATCGTGACAGCACCCCCCCCTTTAGGAGTGGCCCCAGGACACTTCTTAGGCTTTAAAGGAAACTTTGCGTGGAAATTTCGGACCAAGGCAGGAGCATGGACGTCAGAGGCATTGGTCCAAGAGCGTTCTTCAGGACCATAGCCCTTCCAGTCAATGAGATACTGAAGTTGACCGTAACGGTGACGTGAGTCCAGGATCTTGGCCACTTCATACTCAACGCCTCGTTGAGTTTGGACTTTCGGAGTTGGTGGAAGTGAGGAATGAAACCGATTCAAGATTAGCGGTTTCAACAGGGAAACATGGAATGTCCTGGGTATTTTTAAGAAGGGAGGTAACTGGAGTCTGTAAGCAACAGGATTGATGACTTGATCAATTTTGAAAGGACCGATGTAGCGAGGTGCAAACTTCATACTGGGAACTCTTAACCTCAAATTCTTCGTGGATAACCATACCCGATCACCCACCTTGAGAGCAGGAACTGCTCGACGCTTCTTATCCGCAAACTTCTTGTACCTGAACGATGCCTTGAGCAGAGCTGATCGTACGCTCTTCCAGATATTGGCAAACTGATGCAAGGTGATATCCACTGCGGGAACAGAAGTTGCTGGAAGCGGTTGGAACTCAGGGACTTTAGGGTGGAATCCAAAGTTGGTGAAGAATGGTGTTGAAGAAGATGAAGAATGATACTGGTTGTTATGACAGAACTCGGCCCAGGGAAGTAATTGAACCCAGTCATCTTGAGAGGAGGACACATAGATGCGGAGGAAGGCCTCCAAGTCCTGATTCACCCTCTCAGTTTGACCATTGGTCTGAGGATGGTAAGCCGTGGAAAACTTTAACTTGACTTGGAGGACTTGACATAAACTTCGCCAGAATTTGGCTGTGAATTGAACTCCTCGATCTGAGATAATTTCTTCTGGAAGACCGTGGAGTCGGAAGATCTCTTGTATGAATACTTGAGCCAACTTGGAAGCTGACGGAAGACCGGTGAGAGGAATGAAGTGTGCCATCTTGGTGAACCGGTCAACTACCACCCAGATGGTATTGAACTTGTTGCACATGGGCAAATCTGTAATAAAATCCATCGACAAATGGGTCCATGGTCGACGGGGAACAGATAGTGGAACCAGTTGCCCCGCAGGCGACTGGCGGGATACTTTATGTTGAGCACACTTTGGGCAAGATGCAATAAACTCCAAAACGTCCTTTTTCAGAGTTGGCCACCAATAGGACCTAGAGATAAACTCCAGGGTTTTTTGGATACCTGTATGTCCGGCAAAACGGGAAGCATGGGCCCAATGCATGAGCTTCTTCCTTAGTGTCGGCTTCACAAAACTTTTCCCTGATGGGGGCGTAGAGTCCATCCCTACCGTGGAGAATGCCAACGGATTTATAATAGGATGCTTGTCTGAAGACTCTGACTCATTTTCTTGCTCCCATGAGCGGGAAAGGGCATCGGCCTTGCGATTCTGAGAGCCCGGACAGAACTGGAGTTTAAAGTCGAACCTGGAAAAGAAAAGTGCCCATCTGGCCTGACGAGGGTTGAGACATTGTGCGCCTTTTAGATATAGAAGGTTCTTGTGGTCTGTAAGGATGGTGATTGAATGAGAAGCTCCCTCCAACAGATATCTCCACTCCTCTAGAGCGAGCTTGATGGCTAGCAACTCCTGGTCGCCAATGGCATAGTTGCGCTCCGCTGGGGAGAACTTCCGTGAGAAGAAACTGCAAGGATGTAAATGACCATCTTTAGCCCTCTGAGATAACACCGCTCCTACTCCAACGGAGGAGGCATCCACCTCTAAGATGAAAGGAGAGTCGATGTCAGGCTGTTTCAGGACAGGTGCAGAGATGAACCTCTGTTTTAAAAGATGAAAAGCTTGCATGGCTTCTTCAGACCACTTGGACGGGTTAGCACCCTTCTTGGTGAAAGCAGTAATAGGCGCCACAATGGTGGAAAAGTCTCGTATAAACTTTCGGTAATAATTGGCGAACCCTAAGAACCTCTGGACCCCTTTGAGGGTTAAGGGTACCGGCCAATTCTGGATTGCTTGTAGTTTCTCAGGATCCATCTCTAGTCCGGAACCGGACACAATGTACCCTAGAAACGGAATGGACTTGACTTCAAAGACGCATTTCTCTAATTTGCAGTAGAGATGATTGACACGGAGACGGGACAGAACCTCCTTTACCCAGAAACGATGTTCCTCTAAATCGTTGGCAAAAATGAGGATATCATCTAGATAGACCACGACATGACGGTATAGAATGTCTCTGAAGATCTCATTGACGAAATGCTGGAAGACAGCTGGAGCATTGCTCAATCCGAAGGGCATGACGAGGTACTCATAATGTCCGTCACGGGTGTTAAATGCGGTCTTCCACTCGTCACCCTCACGGATCCGGATGAGATTGTATGCACCTCTCAGGTCCAGCTTTGTAAAGATGGTAGCTCCGCTAACTCTGTCAAAGAGCTCAGTAATCAGGGGTAAAGGATAGCGGTTCTTGATGGTAATGTCGTTCAAACCTCTGTAGTCGATGCACGGCCGCAGACCACCATCTTTCTTCTTTACAAAAAAGAAGCCTGCGCCGGCTGGAGAAGAAGAATGTCGAATGAACCCCTTTGCTAGGTTCTCTTTAATGTATTCCTCCATAGAATGTGTCTCGGGGAGAGACAACGGATAAGTTCGGCCTCGAGGTGGAACCTTCCCTGGAACGAGATCAATCGGGCAGTCCCATTCTCTATGAGGAGGAAGGATATCAGCAGAAGCTTTACTGAACACATCCGTGAAATCTTGATATGGAGGAGGTGGAACATCAGACGACCTGGGGGAGGAAGAACAGACAGGCAACACTTTAAACAAACATGTCTTAGTACAGGAGGAACCCCATGCCAGGATTTGCGTAGTCGTCCAATCAATTGTAGGATTGTGAAGACGGAGCCATGGAAGGCCCAGGACCACAGGATGTGTGGCTCTTGGAATCACTAAAAATGAAATAAGTTCGGAATGAAGAACTCCCACTCTCAGACGAACTGGTAGAGTCCTTAGAGAAATAACTGTATCAAAAATTTTACTGCCATCCACAGCAGTTAAGGAAAAGGACGAAGGAAGTCTCTCGGTGGGTAGGGACCACCGTTTAACATAGGCTTCAGTAATAAAGTTCCCAGCTGCTCCGGAATCCAGGAGGGCAATGACGTTCTGATAACGTTGAGCAACTTGAAGCGAGACTGGGAGGTTACAATCTTGAGGAGATGGAGAGGAGATCATTACTCCTAGCCGGCCCTCTCCTTGGCGAGCTAGGATTTGGAGTTTCCCGGACGTTTGGGACAGGCATTAATGGTGTGAGACGGAGCTGCACAATACAGACAGAGAAACTCGGAGAGACGTCTTCGGCGCTCAGCAGGAGTTAAACGGGAACGGCCAATTTGCATGGGTTCATCTGTAGTTGGTGACAGTTGGCGAGGAGGAGGAGTAGAAGATTTTGGAGCAGATGATCTTCCACGCTCAGTTGCTCTCTCTCTGAAACGCAAGTCAACTTTCGTACAAAGTGAGATTAGCTCATCTAACTTGGAGGGTAAGTCTCTGGTAGCTAACTCATCTTTAATACGCTCGGATAAACCATGCCAGAATGCAGCATACAGGGCCTCGTCGTTCCATGCCAGTTCGGATGCCAGGATCTGGAACTGTATAAGATATTGTCCTACAGTACGTGATTCCTGGCGTAAACGGAGAATCTCAGACGAAGCTGAAGTTACCCGGCCTGGCTCGTCGAAGATGCGCCTGAATGTTGACACAAATGCAGTGTAAGAAGATAGCAGGGTGTCGGACCTCTCCCATAACGGTGATGCCCAATCAAGGGCTGAGCCACTGAGAAGAGAAATAATGTAGGCAATTTTTGTACGGTCACTGGGAAAATTGCCAGGTTGTAGCTCAAACTGAATCTCACACTGGTTGAGAAATCCCCTGCAGAATCTTGGAGATCCGTCAAATTTTGCTGGCGTTGGAAGATGAAGACGTGGAGCAGAAATGGGTAAGGTGGGTGGGGTTATAGCTGGAGTCACTGTGGTTGACGCACCAGACGCGCCTGATCCACGGAGAGTTGTCTGAATCCCATCCAGCCGAGTAGAGAGATCCTGGAGACAGCGGATGATGTGGCCCTGTGCAGCCTCCTAATGTTCTAGTCGGGCTGCCAGTTCTTGCATCGGCCTGGCCGCTTGATCCTGGTCTCCGGCTGGATTCATTAGGTCAGTGCTTACTGTCACAACTGAGGGCCTGAGCTGACGGGAGGCAGCCTCAGTTGTAGGGGCTGAGATGTACCGGAACCTGGGAGGTTGTATCAGACCCCTGGACATGTAAGTAACATGAATAATAACTGCCCGAAGGCGTGACCACGACAACTTAGATAAAAGTCAATGATGTTTATTATGACAACTCCGCATCACAGCAGCAATAAAAGAAAACGTAAAAGTCAGCAAAGAATAAATACAGTTCCTGAGTACTACAGCATGGCAGGAGCCACAGGGCACTGGTAGTGTGAGATAGTTCTTATGATCTTCTAGATGGAAAATCCTTACCAGGCCCGGCTGTAGCAATGGAGATAACCCAGGATTATACCAGCTGGTGTTCCAGGAAGAGCTGGGTTGCTGAAGGTAAAACAGCTGCTGTGGATACTGGCTGGAACCAGACTGTTGTTAGCACGGAGTGGATACTGGCTGGAACCAGTTAAATAATAAATGAACTTTGGGAGCGATGAAATGTGAACTGAAATGTAGAACTTGAGAGCGGAGAAATAATAATTCCGGTGGAGAGTGGTAAAGTGTAGAAAGGACACCGGCCCTTTAAGGGAAGCTGTACTCTGCTGGAAGCTGAGGCTGGAAGCAGGTAGTGTTGTAGCTGGAAACAGATGAATCCACAATGGATTGGAGAGTCAGGCTACACCGCAGGTGGAATGCTGGTGCGGGTCTCTATGGTGGAAGTCTTGAGACAGGAGCTGGAACCTGGAAGACAATCATAGAAGAGAGACAAACAGGAACTAGGTTTGACAACCAAAGCACTGACGTCTTCCTTGCTCAGGTACAGCTTACTTATACCTGCAGCAAGGAAGGGGTTGGCTAGGCAATTATGCAAATCAACAACACAGACAGCAGATTGGTGGAAATGATCAGATGACAGAATCCAAGATGGCTGCGCCCATGCAGACACTTGGAGGGAAGTTTGGTTTGTAATCCATGTGGTCTGGGAAACAGTAATGGCGGCGCCGGCCACCGGAGACAGGAGACGCCAGGCTGATAGATGCACATTTAACCACGCGGGCACAGCGGAGGCCGCGGCTGATGAAAAGACCACTCTGTATGTGGAAACTCAGGAACAGCGGAATCCGGTCCTGGAACGCTGAGCCCGCCTTAGGAGGCATCTGAAGGGTAAGTAATGGCGTCCAGATACCCGGATCGTGACAGGAGGATGATGATGAGGTGGACATCTTGCCTCTGTAGAGCCAGTTTGTGCAAGGAGAGATTAATTGCTTCTTTTTTGGTGGGGGTCCAAACCAACCCGTCATTTCAGTCACAGTCGTGTGGCAGACCCTGTCACTGAAATGATGGGTTGGTTAAAGTGTGCATGTCCTGTTTATACAACATAAGGGTGGGTGGGAGGGCCCAAGGACAATTCCATCTTGCACCTCTTTTTTCTTTAATTTTTCTTTGCGTCATGTGCTGTTTGGGGAGTATTTTTTTGAAGGGCCATCCTGCGTGACACTGCAGTGCCACTCCTAGATGGGCCAGGTGTTTGTGTCGGTCACTAGGGTCGCTTATCTTACTCACACAGCTACCTCATTGCGCCTCTTTTTTTCTTTGCGTCATGTGCTGTTTGGGGAGTGTTTTTTGGAAGGGCCATCCTGCGTGACACTGCAGTGCCACTCCTAGATGGGCCAGGTGTTTGTGTCGGCCACTAGGGTCGCTTAGCTTACTCACACAGCTACCTCATTGCGCCTCTTTTTTTCTTTGCGTCATGTGCTGTTTGGGGAGTGTTTTTTGGAAGGGCCATCCTGCGTGACACTGCAGTGCCACTCCTAGATGGGCCAGGTGTTTGTGTCGGCCACTAGGGTCGCTTAGCTTAGTCATCCAGCGACCTCGGTGCAAATTTTAGGACTAAAAATAATATTGTGAGGTGTGAGGTGTTCAGAATAGACTGAAAATGAGTGGAAATTATGGTTTTTGAGGTTGATAATACTTTGGGATCAAAATGACCCCCAAATTCTATGATTTAAGCTGTTTTTTAGGGTTTTTTGAAAAAAACACCCGAATCTAAAACACACCCGAATCCGACAAAAAAAATTCGGTGAGGTTTTGCCAAAACGCGGTCGAACCCAAAACACGGCCGCGGAACCGAACCCAAAACCAAAACACAAAACCCGAAAAATTTCAAGTGCACATCTCTAGTTCAAACCAGTGTGACTTAAGTAACTGTAACACCACGTTAAGGTCCCATGGCGCCACTGGTGGCACAAAAGGAGGCTGGATGTGCAGCACTCCCTTCACAAAAGTTTGGACTTCTGGGAGAGAAGCCAATTCTTTTTGAAAAAATATAGATAGGGCCGAAATCTGTACCTTAATGGAGCCTAATATAAGGCCCATATCCACTCCCGTCTATAGGAAGTGGAGAAAACGGCCCAGATGGAAATCTTCCGTAGGAGCATTCTTAGTTTCACACCAAGATACATACTTCCTCCAGATACGGTGATAATGCTTTGCCGTTACCTCCTTCCTAGCCTTTATAACTTCCTCCAGAATTCCTCTCTTTGCTAGTATTCGGTGTTCAACCACCATGCCATCAAACGCAACCGCGGTAAGTCTTGGAGCAAGCAAGGCCCCTGCTGTAACAGGTCTTCCCTGAGAGGAAGAGGCCACGGATCTTCTGTGAGCATTTCCTGAAGATCCGAATACCAGGCCCTTCGAGGCCAATCTGGAACCATGAGTATCGCTTGTACTCTGTTTTGTCTTATGATTCTCAACACTTTTGAGAGGAAGAGGAGGGAACACATAGACCGACTGAAACACCCATGGTGTCACTAGGGCGTCTACCGCTACTGCCTGAGGGTCCCTTGACCTGGCACAATACCTCCGAAGCTTTTTGTTGAGGCGTGACGCCATCATGTCTATTTGAGGAAGTCCCCAAAGACCTCTTGATGAAGTCCCCACTCTCCTGGATGGAGATCGTGTCTGCTGAGGAAGTCTGCTTCCCAGTTGTCCACTCCCGGTATGAAGACTGCTGACAGAACACTTACGTGATTTTCTGCCCAGCGCAGAATTCTTGTGGCTTCCGCCATTGCCACTCTGCTCCTTGTCCCGCCTTGGCGGTTTACATGAGCCACTGCTGTGATGTCTGATTGAATCAGAACCGGTAGGTCGCGAAGAAGATACTCCGCTTGTCGTAGGCCGTTGTATATGGCCCTCAATTCCAGTATGTTGATGTGTAGACAAGCCTCCTGGCTTGACCATATCCCCTGAAAATTTCTTCCTTTTGTGACTGCTCCCCATCCTCGGAGGCTCGCGTCCGTGGTCACCAGAACCCAGTCTTGAACGCCGAACCTTCGACCCTCTAGAAGGTGAGCACTCCGCAGCCACCACAGGAGAGACACCCTGGCCCCGGGGGACAGGCTTATCTTTTGATGAAGGTGTAGATGGGACCCCGACCATTTGTCGAGAAGGTCCCACTGAAACGTCCTCGCATGGAACCTGCCGAAGGGAATGGCCTCGTAGGCTTCCACCATTTTTCCCAGAACTCGAGTGCATTGATGCACCGACACTCTTTTTAGTTTTAGCAGGTCCCTGACCATGTTCTGGATGTCCTGGGCTTTTTCTATTGGTAGAAAAACCCTCTTCTGTTCCGTGTCCAGAATCATGCCTAGGAATGATAGTCGAGTCATTGGAAGCAACTGTGACTTTAGCAGATTGAGAATACAACCCTGTTGATGTAACACTCTCAGGGAGAGTGACACGCTTTTCAGCAATTGATCCCTTGAACTCGCCTTTATCAGGAGATCGTCCAAGTACAGGATAATTGTGACACCCTGCTTGCGCAGGAGCACCATCATTTCTGCTATTACCTTGGTGAAAATCCTCGGGGCCGTGGAAAGCCCAAACGGCAACGTCTGAAACTGGTAATGACAGTCCTGTACCACGAAACGTAGGTATTCTTGATGAAGAGGAAATATGGGGACATGAAGGTAGGCATCCTTCACATCCAGCGACACCATAAAATCCCCTGCTTCCAGACTGGATATCACAGTCCGGAGTGATTCCATCTTGAATTTGAACTTTTTCAAGTATAGGTTTAGTGATTTTAGATTCAAAATTGGTCTGACCGAACCATCCGGCTTCGGGACCACAAACATTGTTGAATAGTACCCTTTTCCTTGTTGGCCTAGGAGAACCTTGACAATCACTTGCTGTTGACACAGCTTTTGAATTGCATCTAACACCACTCCCCTCTCCGGGGAAGAAGTTGGCAAAGCCGACTTGAGAAATCGGCGAGGGGGCACCTCTTCGAACTCCAGTTTGTAACCTTGGGATACAATTTCCAACGCCCAAGGATCCACGCCCGATAGGACCCAGACCTGGCTGCAGAGTCGAAGATGTGCCCCCACTGGCGCGGACTCCCTCCGTGGAGCCCCAGCGTCATGCGGTGGATTTAGCAGAAGCCGGGGAGGACTTCTGCTCCTGGGAACTAGCCAAAGCAGGTGTTCTCTTACCTCTACCCTTACCTCTGGCGAGGAAAAAGGAGCCCCGACCTCTTCTGGACTTATGCGACCGAAAGGACTGCATCTGATATTGTGGGGTTTTCTTTTGCTGTGGGGGAACAAAAGGCAAAAATGTAGATTTACCCGCGGTAGCTGTGGAAATCAGGTCCGCGAGACCATCCCCAAACAAAACTTCACCCTTGTAAGGTAAAACCTCCATATGCTTTTCCGAGTCGGCATCACCCGACCATTGGCGGGTCCACAGAACTCGCCTTGCCGAAACTGCCATGGCGTTGGCTCTGGAACTAAGCGTCTCTTTGAGCGTCTCTCATATACAAGACTGCGTCCTTAATGTGGCCTAAAGTCAGGACAATGGCCTCCTTGTCCATGGTATCCATGTCAGCCAACAAGATATCTGTCCATGCTGCAACAGCGCTACAGACCCATGCCGATGCTATTGCCGGCCTGAGTAAAGCCCCTGTATGTGCATAAATAGACTTTAAGGTAGTCTCCTGTCTACGATCCGCAGGATCCTTAAGGGCCGCGGTGTCTGGAGACGGTAGCGCCACCTTCTTGGACAGACGCGTTAATGGCTTGTCCACCCTGGGTGAGGATTTCCAACGTACCCTGTCCTTTGCAGGGAAAGGATACACCATAAGGATTCTCTTGGGAATCTGCAGTTTTTTGTCTGGAGTTTCCCAAGCTTTTTCAAATAATTCGTTCAGTTCATGAGATGGAGGAAACGTTACCTCAGGTTTCTTCCCCTTAAACATGTGTACCCTCGTGTCAGGAACAGAGGGGTCATCTGTAATATGCAAAACATCTTTTATTGCCATAATCATATAATTAATACTTTTGGTCACCTTAAGGTGCAACCTTGCCTCATCATAGTCGACACTGGAGTCAGAATCCGTGTCGGTATCAGTGTCTACTATTTGTGATAAGGGACGCTTTTGAGACCCTGACGGGCCCTGTGACCCAGCCAAATCCGCGGATTGACTCCCTGCCGTTTCCTTGGACTCAGCTTTGTCCATTCTCTTATGTAATAAGGTCACATTAGCATTTAAAATATTCCACATATCATACCAATCATGAGTCAGCGTTGCCGACGGAGACACCACAATCATCTGCTCCACCTCCTCCTTGGATGAGCCTTCCGCTTCAGACATGTCGACACACGCGTACCGACACCCTCACACACACACACAGGGATCTATCTATAAGGGGACAGGTCCCCAACAAGGCCCTTTGGAGAGACAGAGAGAGAGAGTATGCCAGCACACACCCAGCGCCAACTGACACTGGAACAATTCCCAGATATAGCGCTTTTATATTATGTCAATTGTGTAATACACTCACTGCGCCAAAATGTGCCCCCCCCCCTCTTTTTCAGCCCTGTATCACCGTTCTGCAGGGGAGAGTCCGGGGAGACAGCTTCTCTTCAGCACACTGTGGAGAAAATGGCGCTGGTTAGTGCTGTGCGACCAAGCTCCGCCCCCTCTAGTGGCGGGCTTCTGTCCCGCTCAAATTTACAATTAATGGCGGGGGATAAACATATTCACTGACTCCACAGCCCATATGTGTCTAACATGCCAAACATAGAAGTATATATTGCTGCCCAGGGCGCCCCCCCTGCGCCCTGCACCCATCAGTGCCTGCCTTGTGTGTAACGTGTGGGAGCAATGGCGCGCAGCGGTACCGCTGCGCGCTTACCTCAGTGAAGATCTGAAGTCTTCTGCCGCCTTAGAAGTCTTCTTTCTTCTTATACTCACCCAGTTTCTATCTTCCGGCTCTGCGAGGAGGACGGCGGCGCGGCTCTGAGACGAACGGCATGGGGAGACCTGCGTTCCGATCCCTCTGGAGCTAATGGTGTCCAGTAGCCTAAGAAGCAGAGCCTATCATTTAAGTAGGACTGCTTCTCTCCCCTCAGTCCCACGATGCAGGGAGCCTGTTGCCAGCAGTGCTCCCTGAAAATAAAAAAACCTAACAAAATTATTTTATCAGAGAAACTCAGTAGAGCTCCCCTGTAGAGCACCCATTCTCCTCTGGGAACAGAATCTAACTGAGGCCTGGAGGAGGGGCATAGAGGGAGGAGCCAGTGCACACCCATACTAAAAGTTCTTTAGAGTGCCCATATCTCCTGCGGAGCCCGTCTATACCCCATGGTCCTTACGGAGTCCCCAGCATCCTCTAGGACGTAAGAGAAAAGCCAGTTTATATCTTGGGTGAAATTTAATGTGGCTTTTTGAATTCCCTCCTGGGTGGTCCTCCATTATCCAACATAACATAAGCCAAATAGGCAACTTCTATTAGACTAGCCTCTGTTAAATGCCCGAATGTGAACAGCATGCAACACAAAAACTTTTATAGATAAGTGAATATCACTATGGATATCTTCTAGCATAGGATACTTAAATGAGAGCCATTAGCCACCAATAAAATATCAATCAGTACTGACGCACTCATGATAATATTATATAGCATAGTTACTTGTATCATGCATGTGCATTAAATATTTGAGATCCAGTCAGGATCCTGGCGCATGGGATCCCGACATTGATGACCAACCCGGCACCTGAATCCCATCCACCTGGTTCCCAAACGAGGATGTCTCGGAATGCCAGAGAGGTAAGCCGTGCAGTGTGTGTGTGGGCGGGGGGAGTTAAAATAAGGCTGTGGGGGGAGGGGTGTCAGGATAGGCTGCAGAGAGAGGGGGAGTTAGGGTTACCTGTGGGGAGTAGGGGTTAGAGTTAGGTGAGGCTGCAGGGAAGGGAGGGTTAGGTTTTAGGTTGCGGGGAGGGGGTGTTAGGGTTAGACATCACCAGGGAGGGTTGGGGTTAGGCTGCCGGCAAGGGTAGGGAGGTTAGGGCCAGGCTGGGGGGAAAGTAGGTTAGGGGGGTTGGGGGTGAGGGTTAGCAACAGAAATTACTCTGTGTCGGTATTTTCAAGACCGTCAAAATCCCGATACCAGCATACTGTATATATTTGTACTTACATTAATTTAAATTCAAAGCTTGCTCCAACACTGAAAAACAAAAGTAGTGTAGGTGGGTAATGTGGTATCCAACATTCTTTGGTACGTTGTTATTTATCTCTTTCCTATAAAAAGAATGTTTCAGCCAAAAGTGAATATACAGTTTAGGCCAGGAATACATGTCATTCTATTTTAAATTTAAATTAATTGTCTGGTGGTCCCTTGAGCTTTGCTGCTAAGTCTTGAAGTTTAACATTCTGTTCCAGCACTGCAGGCTATATCATTGCCGTTCTCGTAATGTATTGCTTAGAAAACAATGAACCAATTGTTATGCCCCTGTAACTTGCAGAACAGACCAGTATTTCAGGTACAAAAAAAAAAAAAGAGAAACATGGAAAGATTGATGCAAATATATAAAGATTTTGCTTTCCAAAATGATTTTGGGGAGTATTAAGAGTGCTTCTTTGTGCGTAACACAGGGCATTTACTATGTAGGCTGACAGAAATCACACTGAGTGGAAAATGTCTGCAGCAGGAGTACTGATTTCTTTGGCTGGTACATTTATTACAGTTTTACAGTGTTCTCATAAGGCATGCGATACTGGTTCATCTTCTTGGTGAAGGGAAAGTTCTACATATTTCTTGTAACATTGGTTTAATGTTTCTACTGAAGTGGAAACAAGGCTTTGAGGTTCCTCAGTTTATTCACACTTTGGGGTATTTATCAAAGCTAAAGGCTAAATTAAAAAAATATATATCTTTGGGTGTTATTAGTTGACCTGAAAAAAAATATAATGTTTTCTTTAACTTGGTGGATCTAGCATTCTGCTGTTTTTTTTTTAATGCTTGTAACAGCCTGAACAGGAGATGCTCCCCAATGGCCTAGCAGGTCTTGATCGGTTTTTCAAAGCTCTTTCCCCTTTAACTTCAAATTGCTACAGCCACTGAGTGTACTAAGTAAAACTTTTATATTATCCTGTTAAAATTTCCCAAAAATGTGAATAATAATTGTATTTCATTGCAGGTTACCTAATTATACATAAAGTATTTTTTTTTCAATTTTTTGCGGAGTTGGTCTTTATCTACTCTATAGGGGAATTCATCTGATGGCTATAAATTTGAAACTGCCCCACAGTGCAGGGGTTCTCCCGCAGCCGCAGGCTTTTGCTATTCATTCAGAGGACTGAAAATGGGATGAAGTAATTTTCTATAGAAATCACTGCTTTTATTCTGTGCTCCTCCAGACCAAGTCTGATTTTTCTAAAATCATTATTTTTAGGAAAAATCCCCGGAACTTGCTCTTGCAACCCCCTGAGGACTAATTTAGCAGTTGGAAGTTTCCAGTTAGCTTAGTCTGTAATTGCTCACCTTCTGAAGTGGTGTCTTCTCCAGCATTGGGATCTGGGTCCTCCGCAGTAGTGGTAATTAGTGTAGACTAGTAAAAACTAGAGACAAAAGGTTACAACTGAGAATGAACGTCTGTTCATGATTATAGAGAAATCCTCCATACCTGCACTTACCAAAAATGCATGAGCATAAGGATAAACCTCCTGGGCGGCCCATTATGGCTGGAACTAATTTGTGTCTCTCAAATCTGTCCCAGTTTATTGATGGTCTTTTGCAGACAATGGTAAAGAAGGTCCCTTTCTTACCTTAAGGCTACTATAGATACAATAAACAAATTAGCAGATATTATTTGCCAACCAGGGTATCTCTTAGTGACAGCAGACATGTGATTGTTGTAAACGGTGATCGGACACCAGCAAGGATTAGAGGCCACTAGGCACATTTTAAACCAGGAGAACATAGATGAAGATAAAATAGATTTTGTTTTGGATGCACATCACTCATTTTACACAATAATTTATTTTGGTTTAATAATACATTTTATTTGCAACTAGTGGGCACAGCCATGGGCACCAGGCTGGCACTGAGCTATGCGAATCTTTTCATGGCCAAATGGGAAGAGAACATTTTTTGTGGACATGTCTTTGGTGTCAGCCTGGTGTCATGGCACCATTACATTGATGATATTCTATTTTTTTGGTTGTGGGACCATGTCTGTCTGAACAGTTTTTGTGAACATTTAAATAATAATACTTCCAGTGTTGCACTTACAGGTCAAATCAGTGAAACTGAAGTAAGTTTCTTAGATCTTACCATTTATGTTGAAAATAATGACATTAAAACAAATAATTTTGTAAAACCAACTGATTGCAATTATTTTATTAACTCTGAAAGCAATCATCACGTAAATTGGTTGAAAAGCATTCTCTCTAGCCAATTCCAGCAAATAAGACATAATTGTTCAGATATAAAAGTATATAATGAACAGACATTAATATGGAAAGATCAATTCATGGCCAAAGGTTATGATGAACCAAGGGTGGTAGAGGCTATGAGGAAGGGTTGTGAATTGGGTAGAACAGTAGCCCATAAAGGAAATCCATCTAAAAATAAAAATGGAGAAAGGGCCATACCATTCATCACACAATTGAATGGCCAACATGGACAAGTTGAACAAATTATAAAAAAGCATTGGAGAATTCTAGCAAGAGATCCTCTACTAGACCAGTATGTGACGTACTCCCCCATATTTATCTACAACAGAGCTCGCAATTTTAAAGTCAATATAGTTAGAAGTGTACTTGACAACCAAGAAGTGGTTGGAAAAAAACACTGTAAGGGTTTTTATTGTTGTGGCACATGTATAATGTGTCGGACATGTAATAGTAAGGAGAGTAAGATTATTCACTACACATCCACTCAAACAAATAAAAAATATGCAATTAATGATTTTAATTACGTGCCATTCCAAATACTGTATATACTTGCTACAGTGTGCATGTGGTAAACAATATGTGGGAAAAACCACCCGCATGTTAAAAACCAGATTAGCAGAACATGCACGAAATATTAAAAAAAGGTCTTGATACCCACAATTTTTCACTACATTTTAAAGCAGTACATCAATGTAAAATTGAACACTGAGTGAGCTTTTGTGGCATTAGAATGATAAAATCTAATTGGAGGACGGACAACAAGTATAATAACCTGGCCAAAACTGAGATGAAATTAGAAAAAAGAATTGCATACCTTGGTCCCTAGAGGGTTAAGCATGGACTTTCAAGTGCAAGTTCCCGACCATACATCAGTCCCACATCCTCCACGGAGGTTCTTAAAAGGTACACCACTTGGAAGGAAGGAATAAAATCTGTACCACTTCTTATAATATGACCTGATGCACTTCCAGTTCCGGACTTTGCCAGGAGGAGGACTTGCCTGATAATAAGTATTGCCTAGAAATGGACTTTGTATCATTCCTATAGTTTACATACAAAGGACCCTAGGAATAAGGAGAAGATCCAGTCTGGATTTTGCATATTACATTTATGGGGAAAAAAGTAGTTTTCTTTTATGTGTTGTTTAATAACATTGCATGCACTGTATTTATGCATAGGGTATTGTGTACATGTTCATTTGTATTTTTAAAGCTGTATGGTCAGTCATATGTGCATTTACTATCATTTAGGAAATGTAATATACTAATGAGAATTGGTCACCTGTCCACTTATTGAGGGACACACAAATATATCAAATGTCAAATTGTTTTTAAAGTTAGGGTTATAAAAAAGAAAAATTACAGACCGTCAAAGAAAAAGTTGAATCTATGTCCAGACAAGAATTATTAACTGAAAAATCCAAAAAGCTCCTTCAAAAAATTTAGAATGGTCTTTCATTTCTGGTTATAGTTGTTTACATCGAGAGATAGAAAAGATTTTTCTTAGAAATTGGAAACTCCTGGAACAAGACCCTGTTCTAAAAGGGAATATACCCATAAGACCATACTTTGTATATAGGAAGTCCAAATCACTTAAGGATAAACTTGTTAAAAGTGCATTGAGTGACAACAAAAGGAGTAGTGAACGTGTGCATGGCTTCCACAGATGTGGGTCTTGCCTGGTATGTCGAACGGTTAAAACCACAAGCTCGAAATACAAAGAGATTAATATTAATGGTATATGTTATAAAATCAACCAATTTATTACATGTACATCGAAGAATGTGATCTATGCAGTAGAATGCAAATGTGGTCTACTATATGTAGGTAAGACCACTAGAATGCTAAAAGTGAGACTTTGTGAGCATATATATAACATTAGAAAAGGCCTTGAAACGCACACCCTCTCAATGCACTTTAAACATTGCCACAATTCTAAAGAATGTGACATAAGAAATTTCTGGGGATTAGAGCAGGTTGTAGGAAACTGGAAAAATAAAAATATTGAAACCAGATTAGCTAAAACAGAAATTAAATGGATTTTTGATCTTCAAACATTGGTACCACGTGGGCTTAATGGTGAATTTGAACTTAAAGGGTTTTTAAATGATTGAGTCACATTTATTATTTGTTTTAATATATTGTTTTTTATTCTATGAATTTGAGCCCCTCGCCTTTTTGATATATGAATGGACTTCCTGCTATTGTAAAAGCTGGAACACATGTGAACCGCATGGAGATAGAATTGTGCCTGATGGACTTCCGCTTTCACGGAGCTCTGGTACGCCCGTGAACCGCATAAACAGGAAGCCGGAAGTGAAACCAGACATCCGGCGGTGGAACGCAAAGTCACGTGACCGGAAGTCACGAATGGCCGGGATATTCCAATGAACTTTTAAATCTTTTACAGCTGTTTGTGATTAAATGGGAGGATCTTGGGGTTTATAAGGAAGGGTAGTTTAGCTTAGCATCATCCGCTTTTGAAAAAGGGAAACCGAAACGCGTTAAGCGGGTCTGCATCACTGTCCCGCTGTTTGCCTGAACATCACCGCTGTCCCCTGGAATAGGTGAGCTACATGGTTCCCGGGACCAGGGCTTAAAGTGGTCCTGGAGAGGTGGGGGAACTCACCTCCGCCATGACCCCCTCCTGCTTAGTGCGCGCCGAAGGCGCGCGCGTCACAGAAAGGGGTGTGGCCTCACAAGGAAGGGGCGTGACCACACAAAAGTACCCCAATTCAAAATAATGTCTCACAGTAGCACAATTTTATTCACATTGCCCGTCCCACATACTAGTGCCCTTTACACACACAATGCCCACAATATCAGAGCCACTTACACACAACCGCTGGCAAGTATCCCCCCACACAGAACATTCCCTTCACTTTTTAGAAACAGGGGCCTCATGTGATAAGTGTAGCAATAATGTGTCTAATAATTAGATATATTTTGCATAAGTGCATATCCTATATGTTTTAGGACACTGCAGCTTCCATGGGCCTGGGTGCAATGAGGTGGGAGGTGGCAGCTGGCTCTCTCTGATGCCACTGAAGTACTTACTCAGATAGGGAGGCTTGAGAGCAAGCCAACCAGCTCTCTCCCTTCTCCGCACCCTTTACCCACTTCTGCCAGACCCTGTAGCTCCATCTCTTTCCCGAAGGTGGAAAAGGATTTCTCCCCTCCTGGAGTCACTTTGGGAGTGTTGAACAACTAAGTGTCCAAACAGACAGTCTCTAGTGTCACTGTAGCGGACTTTGGTTATCAAGAGGAGAAATGTGGAAGTCAGCCATGCAGGGTGACCGTGAGAGGCTCCCACTGAATGCAGCATCCACCCATGCGCTGTCAGCCTGCACCCACCAGATAACACAGATATCTGCCCCAATCCCACACGACTGTGCAGTGTCTATGAACAGCCGAGCAGAGCTCTAGTCATTGCTGCGGGCATACAGAGCCCGGAGTCACTTGGCAACCTATTGGCAAAATGAGGGGACCTGAATGAGGAAATTGACAGTAGCAGGGAGGTTGTGTGCTTGTCGCATGGTAACAGACAAAGATGCGGGGTACCTGAAGGCTGGGACACCTGAAGGCTGCTACGTTAATCCGCCGCCTGGATGTTGGGTCACTAGCCGCAATTTGCTCACAGCTGGCGCCACAAAAATGCTGCCGCTGTCTCTCCATTGCCGGTGCATGAGCTGCCCGGCGTCAAATCCTCGCCCCTGTCATTGCTGCTCCTCAGTCCAGCAGCACTCTCCTCAGTGTGGCTGTGTGCTTCAGTGGCTGTGGGCTGGAGCATCAGGTCCCCGGCTGCGGTGTAAAGCTAGCAGCGGCCACCAGACAGTCCTGGCTCACGGACCGGCTGCTATTGCAAAGCAGCGAGGCCGCACTTTGAATCTGGCGCCAATTGTGCGCCATTCACTGCTCCCGGACCGCCAGCTAATGAGAAGCTGCCACATGGCAGCTTCTCATTGGCTGGCGGTCCGCGAGCCGTGATTGGTTCACGCCAGATTTTAAAAAAGCCGCCCCTTTTTTTGATTGGTGCTGCAGCCGGTCTGCGAGCCGGGATTGGCTGGCGGCCGCTGCCACCTTTGCAATGCAGCAGGGACCTGATGCTGTGGCCGGGCGGAGGCGGAACTAGTTCCGCCTGCAATTAGAGGTGACGGAACGCAGTTCCGCCCCGTTCCGCCCCACTTTAACCACTGCCCGGGACTGTAGCCTACCAGCAGTTTATTGTGACCTCTGCGTTCCGGTGAGGACTACCTTGACATCTGTGGGAAGTGATATAGAGATTCTATATGCTTTTATCCTTTTATGTGATGTAAGTGCGAATTTGTCAAAATAAAAATCTGTACACCTTTTTAAGGACGTCTGCACTATAAGTCTTTTTTTGTTCCATGTGTGTGAGCCATTGTGTTTTACCTTTGTGGTAGACACATACACACCATATATAGGTTGGAATTATGGAGAAAGAAAATTAATCCTTCTCTGAAAGTCGACATAAGAGAAAGAAATTGTGATGAGCTCATTTTTACAAGTTGCCTTGTGAGTGTACATTTGTCTTTTCAGACCCATTGGGGTAAATTTACTAAGGTCCCGATTTTGACCGAGATGCCGTTTTTTCATCAAAGTGTCATCTCGGTAATTTACTAAGCAATAATCACGGCAGTGATGAGGGCATTCGTAATTTTTTGGAAGTCCAACAAAAAAAATACGAATGAATACACCATCGGTCAAAACGCGGCTGTTTAAGTATGAATCTCGGGAATTTACTAAGAAGTGCAAAGCAAAAAAAAAACAAACACTGCCGTGAAAAATTACAACTCGTAAAAAAGTGCTAAAAAAAAACAGACCTGCTTTTTTAATCCGTGATTGTATAGGCATGCAGGGATCCATGAGATCCGTGAATGTATATCAGTGGGAAGGGGTGGGAAAGTGGTTATTTTCTTTAAAAAAATTGCGTGGGGTCCCCCCTCCTAAGCATAACCAGCCTCGGGCTCTTTGAGCCGATCCTGGTTGCAGAAATATGGGAAAAAAATTGACAGGGGTTCCCCCATATTTAAGCAACCAGCATCGGGCTCTGCACCTGGTCCTGGTTCCAAAAATACGGGGGACAAAAAGAGTAGGGGTCCCCCGTATTTCTAAAACCAGCACCGGGCTCCACTAGCTGGACAGATAATGCCACAGCCGGGGGTCGCTTTTATATAGTGCCCTGCGGCCGTGGCATCAAAAATCCAACTAGTCACCCCTGGCCGGGGTACCCTGGGGGAGTGGGGACCCCTTCAATCAAGGGGTCCCCCCCCCCAGCCACCCAAGGGCCAGGGGTGAAGCCCGAGGCTGTCCCCCCCATCCAATTGGCTGCGGATGGGGGGCTGATAGCCTTTTGTGAAAATGAAAAGATATTGTTTTTAGTAGCAGTACTACAAGGCCCAGCAAGCCTCCCCCGCATGCTGGTACTTGGAGAACCACAAGTACCAGCATGCGGCAGAAAAACGGGCCCGCTGGTACCTGTAGTACTACTACTAAAAAAATACCCAAAAAAAGACAAGACACACACACCTTGAAAGTAAAGTTTTATTACATGCATCCACACAAACATACATACATACTTACCTTATGTTCACACGAGGATCGGTCCTCTTCTCCAGTAGAACCCATGGGGTACCTGTTGATTAAATTCTACTCACCAGATCCAGGGTCCCAGGCTCCTCGTAGCATCCATTTGTAATCCACGTACTTGATTAAAATAAAAAAACGGAATGCCGAGCCACGCACTGAAAGGGGACCCATGTTTTCACATGGGCCCCCTTTCCCCGAATGCCAGAAACCCACTCTGACTGCTGTCTAAGTGGGTTTCCTCAGCCAATCAGGGAGCGCCACGTTGTGGCACCCTCCTGATCGGCTGTGTGCTCCTGTACTGACTGACAGGCAGCACGCGGCAGTGTTACAATGTAGCGCCTATGCGCTCCATTGTAACCAATGGTGGGAACTTTGTAGTCAGCGGTTGACCGAAAGTGACCTCACCGCTGACCACAAAGTTCCCACCATTGGTTACAATGGAGCGCATAGGCGCTACATTGTAACACTGCCGCGTACTGCCTGTCAGTCAGTACAGGAGCACACAGCCGATCAGGAGGGTGCTACAACGTGGCGCTCCCTGATTGGCTGAGGAAACCCACTTATGCATCAGTCAGAGTGGGTTTCTGGCATTCGGGGAAAGGGGGCCCATGTGCAAACATGGGTCCCCTTTCAGTGCGTGGCTCGGCATTCCGTTTTTTTATTTTAATCAAGTACGTGGATTACAAATGGATGCTACGAGGAGCCTGGGACCCTGGATCTGGTGAGTAGAATTTAATCAACAGGTACCCCATGGATTCTACTGGAGAAGAGGACAGACCCTCGTGTGAACATAAGGTAAGTATGTATGTATGTTTGTGTGGATGCATGTAATAAAACTTTACTTTCAAGGTGTGTGTGTCTTGTCTTTTTTTGGGTATTTTTTTAGTAGTAGTACTACAGGTACCAGCGGGCCCGTTTTTCCGCCGCATGCTGGTACTTGTGGTTCTCCAAGTACCAGCATGCGGGGGAGGCTTGCTGGGCCTTGTAGTACTGCTACTAAAAACAATATATTTTCATTTTCACAAAAGGCTATCAGCCCCCCATCCGCAGCCAATTGGATGGGGGAGACAGCCTCGGGCTTCACCCCTGGCCCTTGGGTGGCTGGGGGGGGAGGACCCCTTGATTGAGGGGGTCCCCACTCCCCCAGGGTACCCCGGCCAGGGGTGACTAGTTGGATTTTTGATGCCACGGCCGCAGGGCACTATATAAAAGTGACCCCCGGCTGTGGCATTATCTGTCCAGCTAGTGGAGCCCGGTGCTGGTTTTAGAAATACGGGGGACCCCTACTCTTTTTGTCCCCCGTATTTTTGGAACCAGGACCAGGCGCAGAGCCCGATGCTAATTGCTTAAATATGGGGGAACCCCTGTCATTTTTTCCCCCATATTTCTGCAACCAGGGTCGGCTCAAGGAGCCCGAGGCTGGTTATGCTTAGGAGGGGGGACCCCACGCATTTTTTTTCGCCGTTTTACAGTGTTTATTTAAAAAAAAAAAAAAAATGAACCCCAGCACGGATCACACAGATCCGGCCGAGATTCATTGTGATAAAGTCGGCAGTGTTTTGCTAATCACTGCCGTAAAAAAACTGGAAAAAAACACGAATGACATCGACATCGGAACAAATGAAAAATCCGAATACGACAGCTTAGTAAATTAGGCGTAATAAATTCAAAAAGTTGCAGTTTTACACTGTCGATGTCATTCGTGATTGAACTTTGACCTGTTTCCGAAAATTACGAATGTTAGTAAATATACCCCTCTGATTCTAAAAAAGGTCTCTGCACTATATTGTTCTTTTCTCTTTTTTCTGTGAATTACATCCTCTTAAATTGGATGTAAGATATATATAGGCTCTAAGAATATGAAGATATTCCTATACATGTAAGCCTAGTGAAGCGCCAGAGTGGAATACTACTTGTTTGTATTGAAATTCACTTATTGAGGGTATAAATGGCATCCATGGCTTTTTCCCCCTTATACCCTGAGGAAGGATAAACAAACCAAAACGCGTTGGTCCTGACAGGACCTCTCAGGTTTCATCCTACCACTGTTTTATACTATATTTTAAAGCTGCCAAAAGCATTCCTTTTTCCTTTTTCCATCAACTCTTTCCCGGGATAAGAATGGAAGATATGGTATAAGGTGGAACAAACCATGTATGTCAGGGTGAACTCTTTTATTGATTGAATGTTTTATTCATGTTTTTTTAAACTTTTACATTCTCATTCTGATGATTGCTGACAGTGTTGGAACCATTATTTTCTGTAAATAAAATCTTTTTTTGGGCTACCACGAAGGACTGCATTTCTATACCTGGGTGAGGATTTATGACCATCTGGTGTGCGGTCCCTGACTAAAGGTACCTTTTGATGAACACAATACCTTATGTATTGGTGAGTGTATTTCTGATAGCTGAATGCATGATGGTATTGGTGAAGAGTACAAAAGCCCCATTAGCCTGTATTGAGGTGAGTTCTAGAGTTGATCACTGGATATAAAAAAAAGTGCTGTTAACCACCATTGATGAGACTTCTTTGTTGTTCTGCTGGAGATTTTAGAAAAAGTTTCCTGAGGAATTTCATAAAAAGGAAAAATAGGAATATTCTGTGTATTTACTAAAAGCACTTGTGGACCATTCACACTGTATATTTTGAGTATGTGGTGTTATGTGAGGTTCTGTGAGTACGTGTAAGTATATGTGAGCGTGCGTGTGTATATGAGTGTGTGTGACATCCCCCCCACCCGTACAGTGTCACCCCCCCCACAGAGCCGAATGCTTGGAGAACTACATCCCCAGCAGCCTTTGAGCCTCCTAACAGCCCTGGAGCCTCCCAGCAGCCCCCTCCTCAGAGGAAGATGGAGGAGAGAAGACTGCAAGTCGTGTAGACCATCATAGAGCGCCAGGCAGGTATCTTTTTTTTTCACGTGGTGCAGGGTTTTCATCGCTGAAAACCTGTGACCTTTTTAAAAAAAAAAAATGGATATTGTGGGTATCAGGAGTGTGCATGCCAGCGGTCATCCAAAATGGGGCATGAGGTATGCAAGTTTTTTTTACCTAGTTAAACCTCAAACCCAATTGAATCCCCCCTATGTTTCTAAAGGAGGTATTTAAAAAATCACGGAGAGAGATAAAGTGGAGACAAATAAAGTACTAACCTAATCAGTTCCTGTAATTTTTCAAACAACCTGTAAAATTATAGTTAGTAGGTGATTGTTTAGTGCTTTATATCTCTCCACTTTATCTCTAAGCTTTGATAAATACTCCCATAAATAAATTGTGATACAAATTTCTTAATTTTCTTGTTTCATTAATGACGTTAATTTTTAGGTGAAGGTGAAATCGGTTGGGGTGAAGTGAAGAAGAATCATAATGAATATGAGGAGAAGTTGGGGTAAAGAAGAGGTGAAGTCATAGTGAATATGAGGTGAAGTTGGTGAAGAAGAGGTGAAGTCGAGGTGAAATCAAAGTCCTATAACATTGCCTGGAACTGAATTGCTCCCATAATGTTTACATTTCTGCATTAGTCTTACTTGCAATTAATACATTTCGACTATTCAAAAAAAATAAAGACTATAGATAAGTGAAATATGTTATGAGAATTTGATGGCATTTGAGTGAAGATGGAGGGTATGCAATTAGCTCTGATCATTTTCGCGCTGTTGAATTCAGACTGAGATGACCCAGCATTCTGTACGGAATCCGGCCAGGATTACGGCAGTCAGGATCCCTGCAGTTGAAATACTGGTGCAGAAATCCCAAAACAGCTCGAAATGCCAGTGGCAGGATCCTGACATTGATCGCAATCCCTGAGCCAGGATCCCAAATGAGGGTTTGCCGGGCCTGCAAAGAGGTAATGTGCGGGGGTAAAGGCGGGGAGGATAGGTTTAGACTGTGGGGGAAGGGTTAGGGTAAGGCTACTTGGAAGAGGAGGGTTAGGCTCCGGGGAGGGGGAATTAGGGTTAGGCCCCCCTGGGGAGGGTTAGGTTGCAGTGGTGGGAGGGTTAGGTTTAGACTGCGGGAAGGGGTTGTTAGGGTTTGGCACCACCGGGGAGGGTTAGAGTTATGCTGCGGGGGTAAGAGGAGTAGAGTCATGCTGCAGAAAAGGTTAGGGGGTTTGGGGATTACTGATAGAATACGGGATGCCGCTATCAGTATCATGACTGCTGACATCCCAAGCGACTGGATTCCGATAATATCTCTTCCATACTAGTAATATATACTGTATATAAATCAACCCCCCAAAAATGGATAGCTAAACCATGTCTGGTATGTAATATAATGTGCTATATCACTGCTGCCATATATATAAAGAATCATAACATAAATGTTTTTCATTGAACATAATTTATCATATCATCTAATATGGAAGTACAGTACACTGTCAGCTATGGCACAGGGTATGTCAGTTGGGATCCAACACTCTGGATATTCTCCCATACATATTGAATTGGGGAATTATATTTACTACATTAGAAAGTTTGTATGGACTTTTGCAATATCAGGGATGGGAGGCAGTCAATTGACCTCCTGTCGGGATCCCGGCGGTCAGGATACCGACGCCGGAATCCCAACACCAGCTGAAATACCGGCGGTCTGAGTTCTGACCGCCAGCTGGTTACCCCTCTTGGGTGGGGGTTCACGCCACCACCCAGAGGGGAATAGAAACCTGTGGCAACCTAAGGTCACCACCAGGCCCGCGAGGGGACACGCTGCACTCGCTGCCGGGATTCTGGCTGTCGGGATCCCGGCGTCGGGCTCCTGACCACCGGGATCTTGTACTGATCCCTCAGGGACTTATCTTTTATGATGGTGATCAGATGTCAGGACACAATTTTCCTGTATATGAAGCAAACTGAAAGAAGCCTAAACATTGTATACGCCATGCGGGAGCCAGCTATCTGGGCCAACAAACGTCCTCTGCCCACACCTTATTCCAGCCCTGCGTACTCTAATCTCATCTTTCATAGGACTTTTGAAAGGTGGATGGGAATAATGGACATTCATTTTCATCAAGTGGTGAAAGCAATCACATCATTACCATACTAGGGCATGTGTACAGATACTATCTACATATGTGGGAAAAAGGGAATGAGAATTAATGAAGAGAAAGAAGATTGCAGAAAAAATATGGACAACACATGTTGGATATAATAATAAAACAGCTGAGCAGAGCAGTTTGGATTTCCTGCAAGTAGTGCTATTAAGTAAAATGTAGGCAATTTAACAAAAGAAGAATATTTACCAAAACGCCTTCTCCTTCAGACAATCCAACACAATAATTTTTTGCAGAATGTGATATTCAATGGAAAATTACTAATTCACCAAAGTTTCCATTCCACACTTCTGTTCTGTTAGATAACTGAGTTATGGAGCAATGCAGTATAATGGTCCTCAGACAGCATAAGAATAAATCATATCTAGGGCATTTCTACATATCAATGAACGTACACTACACAGTCTAATCCTCACACACTCTTTATAAGGGATACATATGTTATCTCGGCAGACGGGATGCCGGCTGTCACTATACCGACATCCCGTCTGCTGGAATCCCAGCAGCGAGTCCCCTCGCAGGCTCGCTACATTCGCCACGTATTGGGCTTGGTGGCTTACTTTGCTCACCACAGATTCTATTCCCACTCAGTATTTCACCGACTGTCAGGATTCCGGTGTCGGTCTCCTGAACGCCGGTATCCTGACAGCCAGTATATTGACTGCACCCCCCTTATACCTCCTCACATTACGACAATATTTTTTTTGGTCCCTTGTCACAACCTTTATGGGCCCAAATGTAATTGAATATGAGATGTGGAAACTGGTGAAATTGGTTTCTTTTGCATTGTAACATTGCTACTTTAAATCTTAAAGTTAAATCGCCCAAATCTTGACACTGACAAAATCTGTCCCTCTATTACATTTGGGCCATGGTGTTAAAATAAGATTTTACTTACCGGTAAATCTATTTCTCGTAGTCCGTAGTGGATGCTGGGGACTTCGTAAGGACCATGGGGAATAGACGGGTTCCGCAGGAGACATGGGCACTTTAAGAAAGAATTTAGATTCTGGTGTGCTCTGGCTCCTCCCTCTATGTCCCTCCTCCAGACCTCAGTTAGAGAAACTGTGCCCGGAAGAGCTGACAGTACAAGGAAAGGATTTTGGTAATCCAGGGCAAGATTCATACCAGCCACACCAATCACACCGTATAACTTGAGATAAACATACCCAGTCAACAGTATGAACAACAACAGAGCAACAGGTCAACCCTGATGCAACCATAACATAACCCTTATTTAAGCAATAACTATATACAACCATTGCAGAAGAAGTCCGCACTTGGGACGGGCGCCCAGCATCCACTACGGACTACGAGAAATAGATTTACCGGTAAGTAAAATCTTATTTTCTCTAACGTCCTAGTGGATGCTGGGGACTCCGTAAGGACCATGGGGATTATACCAAAGCTCCCAAACGGGCGGGAGAGTGCGGATGACTCTGCAGCACCGATTGAGCAAACACAAGGTCCTCCTCGGCCAGGGTATCAAACTTGTAGAACTTTGCAAAAGTGTTTGAACCTGACCAAGTAGCCGCTCGGCAAAGTTGTAATGCCGAGACCCCTCGGGCAGCCGCCCAAGAAGAGCTCACCTTCCTAGTGGAATGGGCCTTAACTGATTTTGGCAGCGGCAATCCAGCCGCCGAATGAGCCTGCTGAATCGTGTTACAGATCCAGCGAGCAATAGTCTGCTTTGAAGCAGGAGCACCAAGCTTGTTGGAAGCATACAGGATAAACAAAGACTCTGTTTTCCTGACCCTAGCCGTTTTGGCTACATAAACCTTCAAAGCCCTGACTACATCAAGCAACTCAGAATCCTCCAAGTCCGTAGTAGCCACAGGCACCACAATAGGTTGGTTTATATGAAAGGATGAAACCACTTTCGGCAGAAATTGTGGACGGGTCCGCAATTCTGCTCTATCCGCATGGAAAACCAGATTGGGGCTTTTATGTGACAAAGCCGCCAACTCTGACACACGCCTAGCCGAAGCCAAGGCTAATAGCATGACCACCGTCCACGTGAGATATTTCAACTCCACCGTTTTGATTGGTTCAAACCAGTGGGATTTCAGGAAACTCAACACCACGTTAAGATCCCAAGGTGCCACTGGAGGCACAAAAGGGGCTGAATATGCAGCACTCCCTTTACAAACGTCTGAACTTCAGGTAGAGAAGTCAACTCCTTTTGAAAGAAAATGGATAGGGCCGAAATCTGGACCTTAATGGACCCAAATTTTAGGCCCAAATTCACTCCTGACTGTAGGAAGTGAAGGAAACGGCCCAGCTGGAATTCCTCCGTAGGGGCATTCCTGGCCTCACAACAAGCAACATATTTTCGCCATATACGGTGATAATGTTGAGCTGTCACGTCCTTCCTAGCCTTTATCAGCGTAGGAATGACCTCCTCCGGAATGCCTTTCTCCGCTAGGATCCAGCGTTCAACCGCCATGCCGTCAAACGCAGCCGCGGTAAGTCTTGGAACAGACAGGGCCCCTGTTGCAACAAGTCCTGTCTTAGAGGAAGAGGCCACGGGTCCTCTGTGAGCATTTCTTGCAGATCTGGATACTAAGTCCTTCGTGGCCAATCTGGAACAATGAGTATCGTTCTCACTCCTCTTTTTCTTATTATTCTCAGCACCTTGGGTATGAGAGGAAGAGGAGGAAATACATAGACCGACTGGAACACCCACGGTGTCACCAGGGCGACTACAGCTATCTCCTGAGGGTCTCTTGACTTGGCGCAATACCTCTGTAGTTTATTGTTGAGGCAGGATGCCATCATGTCCACCTGTGGCAGTACCCACCGACTTGCAGTCTGTGCGAAGACTTCCTGATGAAGTCCTCACTCTCCCGGGTGGAGGTCGTGTCTGCTGAGGAAGTCTGCTTCCCAGTTGTCCACTCCCGGGATGAACACTGCTGACCGTGCGCTTACATGATTTTCCGCCCAGCGAAGAATTCTGGTGGCTTCCGCCATCGCTACCCTGCTCCTTGTGCCGCCTTGTCGGTTTACATGAGCCACTGCAGTGATGGTGTCTGACTAAATCAGAACCGGTTGGTCGCGAAGCAGGGTCTCCGCTTGACGTAGGGCGTTGTATACGGCCCTTAGTTCCAGGATGTTGATGTGAAGGCAAGTCTCCTGACTTGACCACAGACCTTGGAAATTTCTTCCCTGTGTGACTGCTCCCCACCCTCGGAGGCTTGCAACCGTGGTCACCAGGACCCAGTCCTAAATGCCGAATCTGCGGCCCTCGAGAAGGTGAGCACTCTGCAGCCACCACAGGAGAGACACCCTGGCCCTGGGGGATAGGGTGATTAACCGATGCATCTGAAGATGTGATCTGGACCACTTGTCCAGTAGATCCCATTGAAAGGTCCTCGCATGGAACCTGCCGAAGGGAATGGCCTCGTATGATGCCACCATCCTTCCCAGGACTCGAGTGCAGTGATGCACTGACACCTGTTTTGGTTTTAATAGGTTCCTGACCAGTGTCATGAGCTCCTGAGCTCTCTCTATTGGGAGATAAACCCTTTTCTGGTCTGTGTCTAGAATCATGCCTAGGAAAGGCAGATGAGCCGTAGGAACCAACTGCGACTTTGGAATATTTAGAATCCAGCCATGTTGCCGTTACACTCTTAGAGAAAGTGATACGCTGTTCAGCAACTGCTCTCTTGATCTCGCTTTTATAAGGAGATCGTCCAAGTACGGGATAATTGTGACACCTTGCTTCCGCAGGAGCACCATCATTTCCGCCATTACCTTGGTGAAGATTCTCGGGGCCGTGGAGAGACCAAACGGCAACGTCTGAAATTGGTAATGACAATCCTGTACCGCAAATCTGAGGTACGCCTGATGAGGTGGATAAATGGGGACATGAAGGTATGCATCCTTTATGTCCAGAGACACCATAAAATCTCCCCCTTTCAGGCTTGCGATGACCGCTCTTAGCGATTCCATCTTGAACTTGAACCTGTTCAGGTATATGTTCAGGGATTTTAAATTCAATATGGGTTTGACCGAACCGTCCGGTTTCGGGACTACAACATGGTCGAATAATAACCCCCTCCTTGTTGAAGGAGGGGAACCTTGACCACCACCTGTTGAAGATACAATTTGTGAATTGCAGTTAACAACACTATTTCCCTCTCGTGGGGGGAAGCCGGCAGGGCCGTCGGTGAGGGGGCATCTCCTCAAAGTCCAGCTTGTATCCCTGAGACACAATATCTATTGCCCAGGGATTCAACAGGGAGTGAACCCACTTGTGGCTGAAATTTCGAAGACGTGCCCCCACCGGGCCTAGCTCCGCCTGTGGAGCCCCAGCGACATGTGGTGGATTTTGTAGAGGCCGGGGAGGACTTCTGTTCCTGGGAACTAGCTGTGTTGTGCAGCTTCTTTCCTCTGCCCCTGCCTGTGGCAAGAAAAGAAGGCACCTCGGACCTTCTTGTTTCTTTGTGATCGAAAGGACTGCATTTGATAATGTCGTGCTTTCCTAGGCTGTGCTGGAATATAAGGCAAAAGATCAGAATTACCAGCTATAGCTGTGGAGACCAGGTCCGAGATCCCTTCTCCACACAATCCTCAGCCTTGTAAGGTAAACCTTCCAAATGCCTCTTAAGTCGGCATCACCTGTGCATTGCAAGTTCCACAGGACACGTCAAGCAGAAATCGACATAGCGTTGACTCTAGAACCCAGTAGACTAATGTCTCTTTGGGAATGTTTTATATATATATATCTAAGACAGCATCTTTTATATATATATATATATATATTTACATATATATATATATATACATACTAGGGTCTCAATCTCTGCTGATAAGGTATCTGTCCACGCTGCTACAGCGCTATAAACCCATGCCACACAATCGCCGGTCTGAGTAGTGTACCAGAATGTGTGTAAATGGACTTCAAAGTACTTTTACTGCATGCTATCTGCAGTATCCCTGAGGATAGCTGTTAAGTCAGCGCTACCTTTTGGGCAAACGTGACACCCTAGGGGAAGATTCCCATCGTATCCTGGCCCTAGTAGGGAAAGGATACTCCCTGAGAATTCTTTGTGGGAAACTGCAGTCTCTTGTCTGGAGATTCCCGCTCTTTTTCTTCATAAGAGGAGGGAAATTTACCTCAGCTTTCTTCCCCTTAAACATGTGTACCCTTGTGTCAGGGACAGATGAGTCATCAGTGATATGCAAATCATCTTTTATTACAATAATCATATATTGAATACTTTTCTGCCATTTTGGCTGTAACTTTGCATTATCGTAGTCGACACTGGAGTCAGACTCCGTGTCGATATCAGTGTCTATTATTTTGGATAGTGAGCACTGAGAGACTCTGAAGGTCTCTGCGACATAGGGACAGACATGTGTAGATTCCCTGTCTGTTCTCTAATCTTTTGTGCAATAAATTTACCTTAGCACTTAATTTTACATATCCAAACAGGTGTCGGCGTTGTCGACGGAGACACCATACCCTCCAACATTTTACACAGAAAAATCGGTACAAAAAGGGGCGTGGCCGCGGGTAAAGGGGGCGTGACCACGCCCCTTTTCCTATACTTTCAATGGAAGTTTGGAGATCCCAAAATCGGTACAGACCATAAAAAAAAGGTACTGTACCTATTAAAAAGGTACAGTTGGAGGGTATGAGACACCACTCACACACACATTTGCTCCATCTCCTCCTTAGGGGAGCCTTTTACCTCAGACATGTCGACACACGTACCGACACACCACACACTCAGGGAATGCTCATCTGAAGACAATTCCCCCAGAAGGCCCTTTGGAGAGACAGAGAGAGAGAGAGTATGCCAGCACACACCCCAGCGCTATATGACCCAGGAATAACACAGTAACTTAATGTTAACCCAGTAGCTGCTGTTTATATAGATTTTTGCGCCTAATTATGTGCCCCCCCTCTCTTTTTACCCTCTTCTACCGTGTATCTGCAAGGGAGAGCCTGGGGAGCTTCCTCTCAGTGGAGCTGTGGAGAAAAAATGGCGCAGGTGAGTGCTGAGGAAGAAGCCCCGCCCCCTCGACGGCGGGCTTCTGTCCCGCTTAAATATACATTTTCTTGGCGGGGGCTCATACATATAATATACAGTGCCCAACTGTATATATGTGTACTTTTGCCAAACAAGGTCCATATGCTGCCCAGGGCGCCCCCCCCTGCGCCCTGCACCCTTACAGTGACCGGAGTATTTGAGGTGTGTGGGAGCAATGGCGCACAGCTGCAGTGCTGTGCGTTACCTCAGTGAAGAACGGAGTCTTCTGCCGCCGATTTCGAAGTCTTCTTGCTTCTCATACTCACCCGGCTTCTGTCTTCCGGCTCTGCGAGGTGGACGGCAGCGCGGCTCTGGGATCGGACGACGAGGGTGAGATCCTGTGTACGATCCCTCTGGAGCTAATGGTGTCCAGTACCCTAAGAAACAGGACCTAGCTTGAGAGAGTAGTGCTGCTTCTCTCCCCTCTGTCCCACGATGCAGGGAGTCTGTTGCCAGCAGAGCTCCCTGAAAATAAAAAACCTAACAAAATACTTTCTCACAGCAAGCTCAGGAGAGCTCACTGAACAGCACCCAGCTCGTCCGGGCACAGTCTCAAACTGAGGTCTGGAGGAGGGACATAGAGGGAGGAGCCAGAGCACACCAGAATCTAAATTCTTTCTTAAAGTGCCCATGTCTCCTGCGGAGTCCGTCTATTCCCCATGGTCCTTACGGAGTCCCCAGCATCTACTAGGACGTTAGAGAAATCTGGAGGTTGGCAAGTACACATGAATGTTATAAAAATGTTCTCAAAGCTACTGTAGTACTTTATATTTTCTTCAAACAGGTAGTCGGTCATTTACGCTGTTATATTGACAAGCTATTTGTTTGAAATACAGTACTATCTCCTTTTGATTTGCTGATATACCTCTTAAGCATTTTTGCATATTATGTATGTCCGACTATTTTGAATAATAAAGAGATTTAAAAAAAATGTTCTCAAAGCTATGAGATTTGGAAATAAGATGCATGTCTTCCTTGCTGGGACGGATCTGCTCAGTAAGTAAGACAGCAAAATTTATTTCTCCTTTGGGCTAATTCTTGTCCTCTGATTTACTGTACTTGCTAATGCCTCATTAGATGTAAAATACAATACATAAAGCACATTGCGGAGTACCATTTTTTCTTTTGTGCTTTTTTTTATTTTGCACTTATTATATTTTATTAATACCATACTGACAATGGTTATATAGATTTAAATATAAACATCCTTTAAATTAAAATTAGTTATTATTATTAGTAATAATAATAATAATTATTATTATTATTATATGATGACATCATCATTATATGGGACAGAGACTTTTTATGCTTTTATTAGTTTAAATATTAATAATGGAACAATGGAATTTCTGGTCATATTCTTAGAGGAAATGAGAGTAAAATGCCTACACATGATTATATAAAATCAGTGGATACTTAGGGGCTTATTTACTATAAACCACTGCTTCCTGTGTCTTTAAGCTGGAATTTTAAAGGTCATTGCTTTAAATAAACTAATTAAAAGACCTATGGGGTCTGCTTTTGCATTCAAAAAGGGGGGCCTGCAGCAGATACTGTGGGGTAAATTTATTAAAGCTTCTAAAAATGAAAAGTGATGATGTTGCCCATAGCAACCAATCAGATTCTATAATTTTCTACCATGCAATGGAGAAATGATAAACAGAATCTGATTGGTTGCTATGGGCAACACCACCACTTTTCAGTTTTAGAACTTTTGGTAAATTTACCCCTGTAACTCTGATATCTACTTTGGCCCACTGTACGTATGTTGAATGTACATATGTGGAATGTAACATGGAATGCTTTATATTTAGCGGTACCCCTCTAAAAACGTCTGGTTTTATTTTTATTAAACCATTACACAGGTTTGGACTGGCCCACAGGGGTACAGGGGAAACCACCGGTGGGCCCCACTGCCGGGACCCCCACCTCCTGCTCTAAGGATCAGTTTCCAGACTGTGCACTTGAATCATACATATGTTACCTTATACTGGACTATAGTGTATTTTCTACAGTGCATTGCTGGTATTAATCTGTTATTAATCTGGTGCAATATCATGCATGAAAGCAGCTGAATTTACTGTATATATTTATGAAAGGGCCCAGACGTTGCACTCTCTAATGGTTAGTCAAACCAATGAGGTGGTAGGCCACACCTCCTCAGCAGACTGGCCACACCCCCTAAACAAAGGGCTCCCACCGCTGCATTCCCCCAGTGGGCCCTACATGCCCCAGTCTGACACTGCCATTACAGGGAAAAGGGAACATAAACTGCACAAATGACCACGTCCGGAAGTATACAATCTTCTACAGTCTTTTATAGTTTTTAGATTTTCTTCATTTTAAGCACTTATGCTAGGCTGTTATCCTCTTTTGATGTATGGTTTGCAAAAGGAAAGATCACTTTCTGGTCAGCAGATGTGTCTGACATTCCTATGCACTCTAGCAATAGGCTTGGCCCACTTGTGTGATATCACTCACTGTGAAAGCAGGACTTGATAGCACACATAACACTTAAGGTCTGTGAACTCTGCCGGTTGTCTGTTTCTTTTCATTTTTATTCTTTCAAAAACAGAAGAGTTGGTCATCGAAATCTGTGAGTTTTTTTATTTTTACAAAAGCCCATCTGGCTGCATTTCTAACATTTTTCTACTTCCTGAGACTATGTAAAATTAATTTAAGACACACAATTATTGATTTTTGCATATTTTTATTATATCGCAGGATAGGAAGAGAATGTATGAGTACATTTGATGAAAACAAATAAAATACACAGGACAGGATACATCAAGCATCAATCACATTTTGAGTGTGATGCATCCCGCCAGTGATCACACGCATAGCTGTCCTTTGCAGTGTGGGGACTTCTGGGTTTGTGACACTGGGTTTGACATCTATTAGCCAACGCCATCATTTGCAATGTATCGAATTCCAGAGCTTTGCGCATATGCAAAATGGTATTTTCGGAGGTCTGTCCACAAAATGACCTCTGATGCTAGACCATGTACTACCTGTTACACATCATGTGGAATAATTCTTTCAATTATTGGAGACAAGGGATGGAAATCCACCCCCTCCACTAACAAAAAAAACAACTAAATAAATAAAAACAATGGACAATTTTATACACAAATGTGATTCCTGCTTGAGGGGAAACTTCCATTCCAGTTAAAGAAACAACATGTAAACCGCTGCATATATGTTTTTTTTCCCCCAAAATATTTTATTGGACATTCACAAAAATTAAGCATACATTACAGTATATATCAATTTAAGGTGATAACAGCGGATCAACATGGTATAGTAGAAAAAATAAACATCATTGGTCAGGCAAAGGAAGAAAAGAGTTACAAACTATGTCAGTTTCACAATTCCTAGAAAGGGGGGCGACCTAGGGTAAGCAATTCAAGATTGTACCAAGTGGTAAGTTTTACAGCCTGTCGAAGGGGGGTTTTGATGGTATCATCGAGCGTCTGTACATATGGGAGCCAAATATCAAAGAATTTCTCAATTTTACATTCTTTATCAATAGACATCTCAAGCCGCTCCATATGAAATAGGTATGATAACCTTGGCAATAACAAAGTTAGGGACAATGAATCAGTAGCTATCCATTGTGACAGGATAGCCTTTTTGCTCGCTGCATATATGATGAGTATTCCAAAGATTTTTTTGAGACATTATTATTATCTTTATCATTATCTTTAGCGTGATACACAATGCCAGTTTTCATGTATGGTGGCCAGACCCCTGAGCAATGGACTTTAGGGACCTCAATATTATGATGTGGACAGGGTACAGTGACATCACCAGAAGGGTGTGTTGGGGATGGGGGGCATACTGGGTGACACCATCCCAGGGGGTGACACCAAAATAGTAGAGCTACTCTACTATTTTGGTGCCACCCCCTCTGATGTTGTCACTGAGCAGCTACACTGTGCAGGGAGACCAGGGGCTTGGAGTTGCCCAGCAGTTCCCGGAGCTCTGGGCAATTGTGACGAGAATGACACACCTCTGAAATCACACACACCATGAGGCGTGGCTTTGTGGGCACAAGGCCATACCTCCTTTTGCGCACATGTGAGAGAAGTACACAGTGCCACACATAGTGATGCCAGCCTTCATGACAGAAATGTTGGGAATAAAGATCAGAACAAATTGGTGTCAATTTATAAACTGTATTCCAAAAATGTGTGCCATGTATATTGAGTTGCTGTGATTGTTATGTATAGTGGGGGGGGTTTCTATTTCCAGGTGGGTCTTGGTATAGTGGAAGACATAGATGCCACTGAAATGATTGCTTAAGATGTTACCCATTTGTGTGTGTCCCCCCCCCCCGATCAGCCAGGTCAAATCCCTGATTACTTTGGCTTCTCCACTCCAACAGGGATACCCCTCATGACCACAGCACAGAGTAGTGGCCTCCCTCTAGTCCTGTCAAAACTAAATCTTAAGGGACCAATGAAAGGGGTCTAAAGAGAGAGAGAGAGAGAGAGAGAGAGAGAGAGAGAGAGAGAGAGAAAGAATCTTGGGTAAGCCAACACTTTCAAAAGAAGGACTATAGCAGAGGATATCCTCAATCCAGAGAGGGTTTGAGTGTTGTTTTCACAGAGATTGGAGTTGGGGTTGTGAATGATCCCTTCCAGCTTGTGCACATATGAACAAGGATATGCCTGACATCACTATTTTGCACTAGCTCCCTCCATCATCCACCATGACACACAGAACGCTCCTGGTTGGACTAGCCTCCTGGACCTCTTATCTAGACTCTCCCAGAGGGGAAATAAAATATGTTGGCAAGTACAAATTTCCTCAATGTCATAAGCAATGTCATGTCATTTCAATGATGTAATGATGTTTGTAATTATGTCATTTGTCATGTCATTTTATGATTGGTTTTGATCAAAATATTTTTTTTAAACAATGTCTATTTTGTCAGAATTCAGAATATGAAGGAATGTACCACCCAGTAACTTCTGCAACTTGCTGCCATCATTGTCCATCTCAGTAGAAACATGATCACCATTAAAACAATTAGATGCATACAGGGGCAGATTTAGGGGTGAGGGTGACCCAAAGCACAACAGTAATGTGCCCCAATTCCCCCAGCTGCATAATTTTATTATTTTTATTGAATGGTTATAAGATCTAATTTGACGATAGCCAATTTAATATAATAATTAAAAAAGCCACTAACTATGATATTCTTTTTTTGTTTTATAATACAGTACAGATGGGTCCACAGTTATCTTGGCTAGTTTGCTGCACCTAGGCACAACATGGTTTATTAACATAAACCCTTCATCTATTGTTCTCAGCTGCAATACAATACAGAGAACAATACAGCAGGGGATTAAGGGGGACATGTACTAAGCAGTGGTAAAAGTGGAGAAGTGAGCCAGTGGAGAAGTTGCCCATGGCAACCAATCAGCACTGATGTAACATTTATAATTTGCATACTATAAAAGTATACAGAGCAGCTGATTGGTTGTCATGGGCAACTTCTCCACTGGCTGACTTCTACACTTTTATCACAGCTTAGTACATGTCCCCCTAAATCATTACAGCAGGGGATTAAGTCCGACTGGCCAGTCTCAGTTAATCCTATTAAAGGTCAAGATAAACATGGACCCATCTGTATATACATATTTACTAAATAGGACAGCTTACAAGGGCAGTATGTCCAACCCATTTACACTCATTCAAGATGGCATATGGTGCAGTACAGTGGAGATATTTAGCAGTTACTTGTACTTTTTGGGCTGACAGTGCCAACACAAGCATCAAGTGCCGTCCCCAAACAAGTGCCGCCCCTAGGCACGTGACTCACATGCCTAATGGGAAATTCGCTACTGGGTGTATAGAAAGCATCTCTGCCAACAGCGGTATACGGTCTTTAGACTTAGGTTGACACTGTCTAGGTCGACCACTATTGGTCAACAGTAAGTAGGTCGATGTGGTTTCTAGGTCGACAGAGACTCTAGGTCGACATGACAAAAGGCTGACATGAGTTTTTAATTTTTTTACATTTTTTTAACTTTTTCATACTTTACGATCCATGTGGACTACAATTGGGAATGGTAACCTGAAGAATGGCGAGCGAAGCGGCGCACTAATTGGGGATCCCAGTCACTGTACAGAGAAAATGGCAAAAACTCATGTCGACCTTCTGTCATGTCGACCTAGTACATGTCGACCTAGAGTCTTGTCGGCCTAGAAACCATGTCGACCTACTTACTGTTGACCAATAGTGGTCGACCTAGACACTGTCGACCTAAGTGTGGTCGACCTTGCATACCATACCCACCAACAGCAATAGGAGGTAAGATAATGGTTGTATCTATCTCCCCTTCAGCTAATGCTTCCTCAGACAGGATCAAACTACATTAATCATGGGACATACCATGTGAACCATCATGGCAGAGGAGGAGAAAGGTTCAGAACATGGGACCCAAAGTGTAACATTGTAACCCAGAGTGTACCCTCGCAGGCTTGTTTCGCTCGCCACGTGGTAAACACTATCAACAGGAAATGGAATTCTGGAAATGTTCCGCAAAGAATAATGTAATGGTGACAATAATTCCCCATGATTAATATACAGTATGTGACAGGGGAAAAAAAATCATTTGAAAAAAAAAAAAAAAAGGTAAAATCATCTTTATAAAAATATTTCACATTGGTTAGCAGGCAATTCAAAATATCTTTATATATATTTTCTATCATGTCCACATACCAGTAGTAAACTAAAAAGAAAAACCTACAGTACTATTATTATTATTATTATTATTATTATTATTATTTTTCTATATTTCTTCTTTTTTTTCTTAATATGTTTATTTAGAATTATCACACATATATGACAACATATGAATAATGAAAAATGCAGGAAATCACAAAATACCTCTGTTCCAATACAGTCCACAATATACAATAATAATACAAAGAACAGTTCAACATGGAGAGGAATGAGCCTGAACAAATTAAATACGTCCAATGAGAAATATAACAAGGAACAATAAGGGACTGTTATATCACGTAGTGGGCCTAACTATTTTGCGTATATGATCTCTAGTGGGTAATGGTAGCAAGGCCGGCTCCAGGCATGTTCCAATAGAGCGGGCGAACAGGGCGCCGCACTTTATGGCGCCGCTAGCTCTGGCCGCCATATTGGAGCCTGGAGCCGTCCCTGCAGCACTGCAGTGTCCGTCTCCCCCGCTAACCGGCGTCAGCCCGTGAGCCAACCAGAGCTCGCGGTCCGGCAGCTGAGGCTGATTGGCTGCCAGACCGCGAGCTTTGATTGGCTTGCGGACCGGCGCTTAGTTGAAGCTGTACACCACCGCGGCCGCCAGAGATTGAGGGCTAGGAGAGGCACACGCTGCGCTCTCCTCCCCGCCCTCAGCTAAAAAGCAGCACGAGCAGCAGCATCAACCTCAGCAACTGACTCGCGGTGAGCAGCACGGGGGCAGGGGGGGGATATCTGGCACTGGGTTCATGTCTGGCACTGGGGGCATGGGACATGTGTATCTAGCATTGGGGGCATATCTGGCACTGTGGGGACAAGTGTATCTGGCATTAGGGGCATATCTGGCACTGTGTGGGGCATATATGTATCTGGCACTGTGTGGACCATTTATGTATCTGGCACTGTGGGGGCATTTATGTATCTGGCACTGTGGGGACATATCTGGCACTGTGGGGGCATTTATGTATCTGTCACTGTGGGGACATATCTGGCACTATGTGGGCATTTATGTATCTGGCACTTTGGGGGCATATATGTATCTGACACTGTGGGGCATATATGTATCTGGCACTGTGGGGGCATTTATGTATCTGGCCCTGGGGGCATTTATATATCTGGCACTGTGGGGGCATATATGCACTGTGGGGGCATTTATGTATCTGGCACTGTGGGGGCATTTATGTATCTGGCACTGTGGAGGCATATCTGCACTGTGGGGGCATTTATGTATCTGGCACTGTGGGGGCATTTATGTATCTGACACTGGAGGCATTTATGTATCTGGCACAGGGGGCATTTATGTATCTGGCACTGTGGGGGCATTTATGTATCTGGCACTGTGGAGTCATATCTGCACTGTGGGGTGCATTTATGTATCTGGCACTATGGGGGCATATCTGCACTGTGGGGGCATTTATATATCTGGCAGTGTGGGGGCATTTATGTATCTGGCACTGTGTGGGCATATCTGCACTATGGGGGCATTTATGTATCTGGAACTGTGGGGACGTATCTGGCACTGTGTGGCCATTTATGTAGCTGGCACTGCTGGGGGGCATGTCACATGTAGCTGGCACTGCTGGGGGGCATGTCACGTGTAGCTGGCACTGCTGGGGGGCATGTCATGTGTAGCTGGCACTGCTGGGGGGCATGTCACGTGTAGCTGGCACTGCTGCATGGCATGTCATGTGTAGCTGGCACTGCTGGGGAGAATATAATGTAGTGTTCCCGCTAGGTGTCTGTAGCTAGGCAATGTGTCTCAGTGCTCTACCTGGCGCAAAGTGTCTAATGTGCTGTGCCTGGCGCAACGTGCTTTGCCTGTCGCAAAGTGTCTAACGTGCTGTGCCTTGCGCAAAGTTTATAGGAGGTTCTACCTGGTGCAATGTGTATTAGCTGCACTACTGTGTGGTGTAATGCGAATTGCCACTATTATGTGGCCACGCACCTTCCCCATGAAGCAACGCCCCTAAATTTTTGCTGCGCACGATCCATGCTTTAGCATATAGGTATGGGAACAACAGGCATAGTAGTATGTACATAATTTTGCCCTCCTAACTTAAAAATGTGCCCTCCCTGTGATCAGCACCCTGCCCTAAAAAGTGAACACTATCATGTGTAGCTGGCACTGCTGGGGGGCATGTCATGTGTAGCTGGCACTGCTGCGGGGCATGTCGTGTAGCTGGCACTGCTTCGGGGCATGTCATGTGTAGCTGGCACTGCTGCTGGGCATGTCATGTGTAGCTGGCACTGTTGCGGGGCATGTCATATGTAGCTGGCACTGCACATTATGTGTATCTGGCACTATACTGGAGACATTATGTGTATCTGACACTATACTGGACACATTGGGTGGGATTCAATTATTTTCACCCCTTTTCACACCTGTTCTGTTTCTGCCCTCAGGGATGTTGTATCATTATTTCAGCTCGCTACCCCCAGAGTAGCGAGGCACCCAACCCTTTACACAGCTAAACCTGATTACTATGGGCGCAATATGCACAATAACAGAGATCATTTTAGAAAGGAAAATGGGCGTGATATATCATTTGAATCTCACCCATTGTGTGTAAGGAACACTACTGTGGCTGTTATGTGTAATGCCGCTAATTGTGTGCGTAGAGGGGGTGTGAAAATATATGTATAGTTTGATGATATAACGTTACAAGGCCACACCCACTCTTCCAGAGGCCACGCCCACTTTTCCAGGAGCGCGCATATGGGGGGGGGGGCACTTTTAAATCTTCTCGCTCAGGGTGCTAGTAGGCCTGGAGCTGGCCCTGAATGGTAGGGTAGCAATGTTAGGCAGCCAAATTGAAAAAAAGGTAGAGGAGCGAGATTCTGCATCTAGAGAGCACTCTACCCAGTCCATTGGGTAAAGGTATGACAATCAAGGAAGCATAAGAGAGATAGGCACCAGGTCTTTGTGTATCCATTGAGACAATATAGTCTTCTTCGAAGCTGCCGCAACACAAGCTAATAGTCATTTAGTTCCCTTAGGCAATGTAGAGAATTAAGTGTCATAACGGTTCTAAAAGGCCCAGGGTAGAGTTCAGTGAAAGGAACATTCAAAGTTACAGTAACATAATCGCAGACATCTTTCCAAAATACTTGAATAACGGAGCAGGACCAAAGACAATGAACTATGGGGGTCATTCCGAGTTGTTCGCTCGGTAAAAATCTTCGCATCGCAGCGATTTTCCGCTTAATGCGCATGCGCAATGTCCGCACTGCGACTGCGCCAAGTAAATTTGCTATGCACTTAGGAATTTTACTCACGGCATTTTCATCGTTCTGGCGATCGTAATGTGATTGACAGGAAATGGATGTTACTGGGCGGAAACAGGCCGTTTTATGGGCGTGTGGGAAAAAACGCTACCGTTTCCGGAAAAAACGCAGGAGTGGCTGGAGAAACGGGGGAGTGTCTGGGCTAACGCTGGGTGTGTTTGTGACGTCAAACCAGGAACGACAAGCAGTGAAATGATCGCAGATGCCGAGTAAGTCTGAAGCTACTCAGAAACTGCTACGAGGTGTGTAATCGCAATATTGCAAATACATCGTTCGCAATTTTAAGATGCTAAGATTCACTCCCAGTAGGCGGCGGCTTAGCATGAGCAAATCTGCTAAAATTCACTTGCGAGCGAACAACTCGGAATGACCCCCAATATCAGCATCAGGTGTGGAACATTTGAAGCAATGGGTATTATCAGCTATACCTGTAAGATATTGAAGGCGGGGAGTGTAATATGGCCTGTGTAAAATTTTTAGATGCATCTCTGCATACAAAGAAGAAACTGAACATTTATTAAGCAATGTGTACCAGTTAATTACAGTTTGGCGATCAGTTCCCGGCAAAGTATCCTTCCATTTAGCCAAACCAGTAGTAAGTCTGGGTAGATCTAGCCTGCGCCTGGTATACGTATATATTGATGTAGAGTAGGGAGAATGAAGGGTTAATCTCAGTTGGTTGTCTAGGGGAAAAGTGAAATCAGCTGGCTGTAAACGTGTAATTAAACGTGTTGCATAGCTTCTCATTTGAAAGTATGCAAATAGAGAGAAGTGAAGATTCGAGAATTTAAGTTTCAGTTGGGACAAAGTAAGGACTTCAGTACAGTTAGTATTTAAAAATTGGAACACTAAGGGGGTCATTCCGAGTTGATCGCACGTTTCAACTTTTTGGTGCAATCAACTAGACGCCGCCTATGGGGGAGTGGATTTTTGCATAGCAAGGCTGCGAACGCTTGTGCAGCCCTGCTATGCAAAAAAGTTTTGTGCAGAAGTAGACTAGGGTAAGAGTTACTCACCCTGTGCGATCACTTCAGTGTTGCAGGTCCCAGAATTGACGTCAGACATCCGCCCTCCAAACGCCTCGACACACCTGTGTTCAGATCTCCACGCCACGAAAACGGTGAGTTGACACCCGGATCCGCTTTCCTCCTGTCAATCTTCTTGCAGTCGCCGATGCGACCGCTTTCTTTGTTGGAGGTGTCGCTGCCCGGCGACGCCCAACGCCGCGCCTGCGCAATGCGGCTGCCGCGCATGCGCAGTTCCGACTCGATTGTTTGGCTGCGAAGAAGCGCAGCGTGCGATCAGGTCGGAATGACCCCCTAAGCGTAAGCCTTGAAGATACCAGCTTCAAACAATTGCATCGGCTTCCCTACCTTGGAAAGCAGGATTATATAGAAGAGGCTGGAATAAGGAGTACGATGCCGTAAGTCCCATACGTTTACGCAGCAGAGTCCATGCTCTACATGGGTGATATAATAGTAGATTCGAATGCAAGGAAGTCGATGCTGATGGATCAGGGAAGTGCAAGATAGAAGGCAAATTACCAAGTGGCAACATGGGGGGTAATTCCAAGTTGATCGCAGCAGGAAATTTTGTAGCAGTTGGGCAAAACCATGTGCACTGCAGGGGAGGCAGATATAACATGTGCAGAAAGAGTTAGATTTGTGTGGGTTATTTTATTTCTGTTCAGGGTAATACTGGCTGCTTTATTTTTACACTGCAAATTAGATTGCAGATTGAACTCACCACACCCAAATCTATCTCTCTCTGCACATGTTATATCTGCCTCCTCTGCAGTGCACATGGTTTTGCCCAACTGCTAAAAAAATTCCTGCTGCGATCAACTTGGAATTACCCCCATGGATTGTTCTAGTGCCGTATTAACATAGTTGTCAGATCCCCCAACCCAGTCAATAGCGTACCTATAATTGTCCACTAAAGAATAATCCTCTGGACAGGGCAAATTCACACCTCCTAATAAAGTTGGCTGTTTTAATTTGTACAGGGCTATACGTAGGTGTTTATTCTCCCAAATAAAGTTTGTAAGGGCTTTATTAATCACATGGATATCACGTTTAGTGAAAAAAAAACGGAAGCATTTGGATTGGGTACAGCAGGCGGGGGAAGGAAATCATTTTGTATAAATGGCATCTACCCAAATATGAAATCGGTAGGCGGTGCCATTTAGCAAAATCATCTTCCATTTTTTTTATAAAATAAGAAGAATTCAATGAATATAGGTCAGAAAGTTTACACGAAAACACAATCTCAAATAAGTTATAAAAAATGGTGGCCCACTTAAAGGGGAACACAGAGCCCTAATCCTATTTTGCCTGGGAGCCTATAGCCAATGCCTCCGTTTTATCAAAACTAACTAGGAAGCCCGATACCAAGTTAAAGTTCTTCAATATAGTCAATAAAGAAGGAAACGCTACAAGGGGGTCATTAAAGTAAAGCAATAAGTCATCAGCAAAGGCAGGCACTTTCACAGAATATGGGCCTACACCTATCCCTTCCCAGGATACTTCATGTATGCAAGTACGAATCAATGGATCAAGGGTCAAATTGAAAAGTAGGGCAGAATCGGGACAGCCCTGGCGTATGCCTCGGAGTAGTGAAAATTAAGATGTGTTCAGTCCATTTATTGTAAGATGTGCCTGAGGATTAGTATAAAGCAGATGGAGAACCCTAATAAAATCCTCTCCAAATTGTTGTGTGTGAAGAACCCGAAGCAAGTGAGACCACGAAACACGGTCAAACGCTTTATGAGCGTCACAGCTAACCACAAGAGCTTTATTAGCCTTTATTTCTATGGCGCAACAAGGGATCCAGAGCACCCAATTACAGAGTACTTAAATTAATAATCAAAACAGGAAAGCAGTGACTTACAGTTGAAGACTATATAGGACAAGTACAGGGTATATAACATAGCTATAATAGTACAGCGCATCAGTAGACAACACTGAAATAAGTATCAGGGTGACAGAAAACCGAGGGATTTGGTGCCATCGAAAGGGAGTATGAAGTAGAAGATAGTTTAAGTAAGAGAAAGATAAGCACATGAGGGAAGAGGGCCCTGCTTGTGAGAGTATACATTCTGAAGAGGAGGGGTAGACAGACAGGGGTGACACAGATGGGGTAGACAGAGTGCGTGGAACAGAGGGTTAGGATGAGATTTGGCTGGGTTTGGGTTTTCGGGTCACAGGTGCCTGAGGCGTTATTTGTATACTATATATGAATAATCACATATCTATGACTTACTTTGACATATAATTGAAAAGTCCATTTGCAGTAGATTGCCCCTGACCCTCATAAAATATAAATCAGCTTTTTGTACAATAATATTTACAATTTTTAATCAACAGGTTCCATTCTATATAAGGCATCTTCTTGTTACTAAGGGCATTTGCATCAGAGTATGTAAAATATTGTAGAAGTATTTGTGTTCTTCTATCCTGTGTTTCATAGCACTATTTATTATATATTGCATGACTGTTGAACCCCTGAACACTACAATTTTCACAAGGAATTTGGACAATGTGGAAAGGGAATACATTTATATTACCAAGGGGCTTTTGGAATTCAATCATCTGTTTGAAATGCTTGGAATGTTGTACTGGTACCAGACCTGTGGCTAGATCCTAGAGGAATGCAGCCCACATCAGTTGACTGATTGTGTGCTCACAAGCTTGTCCCAAAACACAGAGATCAGGTCATCTACATCAGTGTAAAAATGCACCCAGGCCTCATAAAATGTAGCCAAAATGTTGTGTCAGGAAAAGCTAATTGAGTA